>NC_031977.2:4037753-4347114 GCF_001858045.2 Oreochromis niloticus | reverse complement strand
GTACAGAAAACATGCCCTCTACCCTGTGGGACTACAGAGCCTGTACAGGTGGAAGCTTTATAAAAACACCATCTAAAATAAGTCTAAGTTTGACATTGAAAAGATGTACACAGCCACCAGATTTGGACTATAAATAGCTCGTCCACGGAGGTCCTTCTGACATCAACCCTAGAAGTATTAAAGATGTATAAAAAAAGAGGTCACCTGGTGCTACAAAACAACCTCTTCAGTGGACTAAAATTGTGTGTCCAAAAATGACATAAAAGACGTCCCTTTGACGCAGTGGGAACATTTTAACCACACAAAAAGCTGACTTTTACAGGATGTCCTCTTTTCAAATGAAAAAAAAAATGAAACAAAAGGTAGACTTGGTGAAGAAACTATAGTGTTCAGAAAGGAGTCCACCTTAAACTAATGACTGCATTTAACTCCTGGTCCACGGGTTGTCTGGAGATCACAGGGTCAATACAAGATCCAGGCAACAGCAAAGATTGTCTTTACATGTCACAGGCCACCAAGTATATATAGACATCATTTATTCAGTGATGAGTCCACAGTGAATAATGTCATCATGCATTTCTATAATGGAAGTGTGAATTTATAAGTATGTAAAATGTGCCCTACAAAGTAGTTCAGTTCATTCTTCAGCTCACTGACATCTGTCCTCTCTGATCAGGTCTGTTAGATATACTGAGTGTTAAGTGCACAGCATGGCGTAGGAAACAGAATTAGCATGTACTAAACAGCAGCTCATTAATAAATGTAAGTTTTCATAGCCTGGTCAGAAACACTGAACATGGTGAATGAATGTGTGAAAAGATTCAACAAAGTAATTACAGAAGTATTTATTAGCTCTGTTGTGGATTAGATTACTTTTCGTAATTCCATTGGATAACAAAACAGATGTGCTTCTCTGTGTCCGCCAACCAGCGGTGTGCATCACGGTGCTGGTTCTGAGGTGAACTAAGTAAGCCTGAGCGGAGCTCACTCACAGGAGCCAGATGAGCTTTTTTACCTGAGTGCACACACTGAATTAAATTCAGTCCTTCAGCAGCTCATGAGACATAAAGAAAGATTAATTCCCTTGATTACTTTGTTTTTTTGCATCTTATGAAGTAGAAAATGCTCCAGTAAGCAGACATAAAGTCACGACTGAGAAGGGTAACATCCACTATGCTAGGACTAAACTAAAACCATTATGTTGGGAACTGCAGTTACTCTGCAATCCAAGTTTTAGGCCGTCAGACTCATCTGCACTCACATTTTACCAACTCTGTATGTGCTGAGCTCATTCATTTATACACCTGGAGCAAATACATCATGCTCGTCAATCATGTTATTTTAAAAGGCACAGTTGGAATTATCCGTACTGGCTCCTGACTGGGCAAAGACACTGTTTAGCATCTAATGTGTTGAGTAGCCTGTAAAGGTGGTCCAATGTACAAATTCAGAAGAAATATGAAACTGGCTTTTGGATTTTCAGTCTACATCCTCTGGTTTTGTGAGTAGTGTGCCCAAGTGTAACCACAACTATATACACTAATGTGTGTGTACGCCTGCTCATTTATTTCCTTTATGAGACATGATTATACATCACTACATTTAAGATGCATCAAACTTGGCTGCCTGTTCAGTCTTTTATTCTGTGGTGCAAATATCACTTTTTTCTCTGTGTTGCATTTAAAATGCTCCATTTATAGTTAAACCATGAATTCATTTCTTGACTTTGTATCAAAAATCAACTTTAAGAGATAACAGAAGGGACAGTTTAAGATTATCACTCAAACAAATCTGACAGCAATTTAAATCAAAGTGAAAGAAAGAAAGAAATCTCCATCAGCCAGAGGTCCGGGTAGAGCTCAGCTTTGCAATATACAGAGTGTATATTATATAATCTGTTAGCATAAAACAAATTCACAATGGCACTTACACACTGGTCCATCCAAAATGTTGAGAACATGCATCATGCAGAAGAAAGAAAGAAAGAAAGGAAGGAAGGAAGAAAAAAGAAAGAAATGTAAAATAAAAGAATAAAAGACAAAGAAATTAAAATAAACTGGGTGCTACGATGGCTACAGGGTTAAACATGAAAAACCAGCAAACAGCTGAGCTGACACGTCACTAAGAGATGAACCAAGAACACAAAAACTGGAAATGTTGCAGAAGTTGATCTAATATCATATTATTGGTGGATTGAGTGGGAGGACAGTATAAAGGGTCTATATAAGACTAAATTAGCTCTCCAAAGTTTTTTTATTTAATAAAAGCTGTTTCATGTTGCATGTTTTAACTTTGAAAGCAGTGAGACTGCTCCCTCACCATGAAGCAGGAGCTGACTATGCTTTTTAAAATGAATAAATAATATCAAGTTTACTTAAGTTCCAGTTCCTCCTGGTAAGAGTAATGACCAAAAATGAGGAGTATTAAGGCAGTGCACATGACTCCACCCCCTTTATGATAAACTTAAGCCATAAACAGTAACTCTAAAATCCTCAGTGCTTTGTTTCATGCACTGACTGATGATGACTGTGTTCAGTCATCATCATGTAAATACAAGTTTCACCCACATTTGGGACTAAAAGCAAACCTGCAATAAAAACAGAGTCTTTCATCAAACTACTTTTATATGAAGAAAAGCGATCTCTGCAGCTGCCATCATCACTGTGTGTGGATGTACCTGCAACAAGCAGGGGTGAATCTAAAGGAGGGCATGGGGTGTACTATATCCCTGTCCTTATTTCAAGGCTTTGGTGACAGTATTTTTCAGATTTAAAGCATTGTATAAAATGTTGTATTAATTAAATTGTGTGCAGCCCAATATAAAAGCAGTAAAACTGTTAGGTTGGACACTGAGATATTATTAACATGTTAACATGTCGTCATGTTTCCAGCATCACAAAACTGCATGAAAGCACAGGGAGAACTTCAGGATGCTGATTGGCTCACTTTTCTTCATTCAGCTACCACGTGCTCTTTTAAAGGCTGACAGACACACACATGCATGCACACGCACAAAAACACATACACATGAACACACACAAGTCTATGTCATCCAGGAGAGATGAAACTTTTTATTTCTCTTATTTCAAAAAGAATTCCAATAAGGCAGGAAAAAGCCACATTTTATGTTCTGCACATATATGTCTTATCTTATGTGACATTACCATACTGTAGATTATTTATTCATTTTCACGTTTAAGTTTTCTTGCCATACCTAAACTTTAATACAGCACATAAATATAATGAATAAGTTTAGTTTTCTGACAGATGTTGTACAGGGTTAATTATAAAATCGGTCCTTTATGACCAGTTTCTAAATTGGAAACCACTGAGCAGTTCATTTTGAAATAGCTGTTTTTCTATTTTAAATATTTATTATTGTTCATTAATAAAACAAAAACATTTCTTATCCGATTACTCGATTAACCCATGAAGTAACTGACAGGAAGCTTCTTAGATTTGCTTTGTCTGGTAGATACCTGCACTTTGTGTTTACACAGTTATTATGCTGGTCTAGTCATTTTTATATATTTTTAGGTTAACATTTTTTGATTATTATAATTCATTATGTATTTAAAAACATTCTCTAAACATGCTGAAACTAAAAATAATTTGAACTTGATTATGAAATGTTTTAATTTAAAAAAAATCTTTAAAAAATTGACTGACTGAGAGAAATATGTAGCTTTGACAAACTACTGTATATTAACCTAAATCTTTTCTATGCAATGGACACTGATTAAAAATATACTAAGAATATCCGTGCTTCATCTGCAATCACTGCTGTAAACAGCAGGATGTAGTACGAGTACTGAAATGTTTTTGATTCTGAGGATGAAGATGCAGTAGACACTTTTAAAGGCCAATCCTGGTTATTAGCAACTTCAGTAAAATGTATCGCCGCTTCCATCCCCGTGTCTACTAGTAATACAATTTTCCCCACTGCTGTCTTTAGGTTCTCAAACGCTCTGCTTACCTTCCTTGACAGGAATTGCTGGCTTCTTTTGCCTCAGACCCAGGAGGATGAAGAAAAGGACGAGCGGGATGAAAATCTCAAAAGCCAGCACCCACTGAATTGGAACAAGAAAGATAATTTACAGTATTATTTTTTCACTCCGTTTCAATGAAATCTGGGCTAAACCTAGCCCAGTTTCAGGTCAGTGATCTTGAGTCATGGATCTTTACCATTACACTCTCCTTGTCAGTTCCCATCACACAGTTCACAGTTCATGTTTCACAACAGACTTTACAGAGTTTGCTTACTTTAAGATATCAATCTTTTACATCAGTGAGGGAGTGTGAAAGATGTCCAGTCTGCACAGCTGCTCTTCATTGCAATGCCAAACCCTTTTTATGTGGCCATTACTCTAACCCTTTAGCGTTCTGCTCAACCAATTGGTAGAGTACATTTTCAGGCCCTATATCCAACTGAGGCTGAAATTTACCTACCTTATTGAGTCTTTTCTACAAATCAGTTTACATCTGTAATGCCAAAAAAATCCACCAGAAGGCAATGTGAATGTAAACTCCCAACCAGGAAGTCAGAAACAAAAAACCTTCCAACATATTTTGAGTGTTTTTGATTAAACTAAGGTAGGAAGATATAATTTTTGGATATATGATAGTGTTAGAGGACTTACTAAACAGATGTATGTCACTTGACAGCATTAAAAAAGTGAAATTAAATGTTTAATAATTTTTTAAAAAAGTGCTCAACCAAACGGTTGATTTGTCACTTTATGGTTCTAATGATAAATCACATTAAGTGTTAGCACAGCAAGAATATGCTGAAATAATTTCCTCAGTAAGTAATTTTTGTAACTTTCTCAGTTAATATTAGTAAATATCTTAAAAATCAAGAATAACATGTGGAAATCACAAATATCACAACTGATTACCTTTTAATCAAATTACAGTAGCTGGTAAATTGATATTACTAAGTTGTCAAAATTATAATTTCATGTTTAACAAGTACTGTATGCACCCTATAGTTTCAAGATGGCGGCGCGAGCAGTCGCAGCGGCCCGGCGCTCTCCTTAATTTAGCGGTTTTCTTTTTATTTTGTGTATTTTTGTTTCACTTTTACTCCGATATGCAGGAGCACATATGCAGTACAGTAAAACTGAACTGATTGCGGTTCTAAACCACAAAAACCTGCACACCTTTGCTGACAATGACTGGGACTCAATTCCCCCGGAGATCCGGAGGGTCACCGACTCTAATTTCACCATACCACCGCTGAAGTGGCGTAGGCGACGGAGGCACAGGAAACAGAAGAGAGGGAAGAGAGCGGGGCTGAAGGCTAGGCTACGTGCTAACCCACACGGACCGGCTATTCCGAGTCTCTTCCTCACCAACTCACGGTCACTAAATAACAAGATGGATGAGCTACGACTGCGGATCACCTCACGCTGTCTGGATTACTGTGTTATGATCATCACAGAGACTTGGCTGGACTCTTTTACCCCAGACACTGCGATTGAGCTAGCGGGCCATGCTACGTTCAGAGCGGACAGGAACAAAGAGTCCGGTAAGAAACGCGGGGGAGGTCTGCTAGTGTTTGTGAACAATAACTGGTGCACCAACAACACAGTTAAAGTCGTTCACTGCTGCCCAGACATAGAATACATGATGGTTCAGTGCAGACCCTTCTACTTGCCGAGAGAGCTCACAGCGATCACAATAATAGCAGTTTATGTGCCGCCGCAAGCTAATGCTAAGTCAGCCATGGAGCTACTCCAGCACTCCATTAATAAACAGCTAACAACGCACCCGGACTGCGCTGTGATCGTGGCAGGAGATTTTAACCACACAAACCTGAAATCTGTCCTGCCTGGATTCTTTAAAAACGTGAGCTTTCAGACGAGGGAAAACAACACACTAGACCAGGTCTACACCAACATCCCAGATGCTTACAAGGCCACCCCCCTGCCTCATCTCGGATACTCTGATCATCTCTCTCTTTCCCTGATCCCTGCTTATAAACCTCTAATTCAAAGACAAAAACCATCTGAAAAATCAGTAAGAGTGTGGACCGCGGAAGCCACCACGGCCCTACAAGACTGTTTTGATAACACGAATTGGAGTGTATTTGCAGAAGAATCAGACTTGGAGGGCCACACATCTGCCGTACTCTCATACATCAGCTTCTGTACTGAGAGCGTAACAACAACAAAGACTGTTAAAGTGTTCCCAAACCAGAAGCCATAGCTCAACAGTGAGGTGAGAGCCCTACTAAGAGCACGTGACAGCGCCTTCAAATCAGGAGACCAACAAGTCTACAAAGAGGCACACCAATCTCTGGTTAAAGGCATAAAAGAAGCCAAGCGCAAATACAAACAGCGCATCGAGGAACACTTTAACACAAAGAACTCCAGAAACATGTGGCAGGGGATCAAGACACTCACTGGCTACAAAGACAGTCGCACACAAACCAACTCCCCAGACATCACCTTACCTGACACCCTAAACCATTTCTTCGCCCGCTTTGACCAAGAAAACAGGGACACCATCACCCATCCTGCCATTACAGAGAGGGATGACGCTCCCATCCAGCTGGAGCAGCACCAGGTCAGAGCCACACTGCGCAGAGTCAATGCGAGAAAAGCAGCTGGTCCTGACGGTGTAGCCGGTAGAGTGCTTAAAGCATGTGCAGACCAACTAGCAGAGGTTTTCACCACCATCTTCAACCTCTCACTGCTACAGTCTGTAGTACCATCCTGCCTTAAGTCAGCCACCATCGTTCCAGTGCCCAAGAAGAACACAGTGAGCTACTTGAATGACTATCGTCCAGTTGCTTTAACACCCATAATTGCCAAATGTTTCGAACAGCTCGTCATGTCACACATTAAAGCTGCCATCCCTGCAAACCTCGATCCATACCAGTTTGCATACAGGGCAAACAGGTCGACAGAGGATGCCATAATAACAGCTCTTCACACAGCCCTCACACACCTGGACTGTAGTAACACCTATGTGAGAATGCTGTTTGTGGACTTCAGCTCTGCCTTCAATACAGTTCAACCCCACAAACTGGTTAATAAACTAAGCAACTTAGGACTCAGCAGCTCACTGTGCAGCTGGATACTGGACTTCCTGAGCAACAGATCCCAGAATGTAAGAATGGGAGAGCACACCTCCTCCACCCTCATTCTGAATGTGGGTGTCCCACAGGGGTGTGTCCTCAGTCCCCTCTTATACTCACTTTTCACCCATGACTGTTCACCAATCCACACCAGTAACACCATTATAAAATTTGCTGATGACACCACTGTCATAGGACTGATCGACAACAACGATGATTCAGCCTACAGAGAGGAGGTTCAGCATCTGAAGCAATGGTGTGACGACAACAACCTGCATCTGAACACAGCCAAGACCAAGGAGATGGTAATCGACTTCAGAAGAACAAAGCGATCTGAGCACTCTACCCTCTACATTGATGGGGAGGAGGTAGAAAGGGTAGAAAGCTTGAAGTTCCTCGGAGTCCACATCTCGGCTGACCTTACCTGGTCCACAAACATCTCCCACCAGGTAGGGAAAGCACAACAAAGGCTGCACTTCCTCAGGAAACTACGTCAGGCCCAGTTACCCCAAAGACTGCTAGTAAACTTCTACCGCTCCACCATTGAGAGCCTTCTGACTTACTGCTGCACACTGTGGTTCAACTGCTGCACCGCGGAGGACAAGAGGAAACTGCAGCGGGTGGTGAGGGCAGCAGAGCGGGCAATCGGCACTTCACTAACTCCCCTCAGAGACATCTATACTGGCAGACTTCAGCAGAAAGCCAGCATCATCATCAAAGACCCCTCGCACCCTGGACACTCACTTCCCCCCCCTTCCCTCTGGTAAACGCTACAGGTCCATCAGGTCGAAGACAAACAGACTCAACAGAAGTTTTTACCCACAGGCTGTCAAACATGCCCTACCTCCACCCTGATTGGAGGATAACTGCACTGCCAACACTCATGGACATTACACCTTATTTATAAATCGTATTTCTGTTTATACTTCAATGCAACCAACACCTTTACCTCTTTAAACTGTATTTATTATAACATTATTTAGTAGAGTTCCAACAGCACCCCCCCCCACTCAATGTGCAATATCACCCCCCCCCACACACACACTCAATGTGCAATATCACTGATCACACTGCACCTCTCAATGCACCTGCTAGTTAGATGGCATGTATGTGTATGTATATAGATGTAAGCGTGTATGTGGAAATATGTGTGTGTATGCATGTACGGATGCAAATATGTATATATACATATATGTATGTATGTGCATGTATGTTTGCAGGTGTATGTATAACTTGTACATATCTTTCTTGTGTAAATGTAAATTTGTCTGTTATTGTGTAAATACTTAGGCTATTGTGTACTCCACACACATGGAGAAATGCCAAACTGCCTTTCACTGTTCTTGTAACAGTGACAATAAAAAAGCTATTCTATTCTATTCTATTCTAAGCAATTAAATGGCTAAAAATCACATGGTCCAGTGGCATGATGCTCATGATACCATCCACCCTCAACCACAGTGTGTTTGAGGTCATGGTTTCATATGAAGCCACAAGGGCTGGCACTCTCCACCAATATACTGCCAACAAACCAGATGAGTGGGGCTTTAAATTGTTCTGCCAAGCAAGCTCATCTGGCATCATCCACGACTTGCTGCTGTATCAGGGGGGTCTACATTCTTCAATGCTCCCCTCAGTGAAAAGGAACAGAAGCTACCTCTAAGGCGCCAAAGTTGTAAAAAACACTATGCAAACCCATAAAAGAACCTCAGCTCTTCACAAGTTTCAGCTTGGTCCAGAACTTGCACACCTCCTTGGGTGTCAGGTGCATTGGTACTGTATGACCAAACTGCACTGGTGGAGCTCCCCTGATGGCAGACAAAGACCTGATGAAGAAGGGCCATGGAGCCTCTGCTTACAGGTCTGATTGCAATAAAATGGTTTGACAAGAAATGTGTCAACCTTCTAAACAACGCCTGTGGGTTCATGCCTCTTTCATCGGTCAAACGGTGGAGCAAAGAGTCCAATGCAAAGATCACCTTTTCATGCCCATCATTCATCCCTGTATATAATTAGCATATGGGAGGAATTAAGCTTTCTGATATGCTATTACACCTGTATAAGACAAGTTATAAGTTACAAGTTAAGGACGTGGCATATTCCACATGCCACGTCCTTGACTAGAATACCTGGTCTACAAGAGGGACTGTGCCCTACTGGACCAGAAACAGATGGCTCTCAAAAAGGTTTCTGCTTGGCTGTGTCTGAACCAAGTTAACAAGCCAGCATCTAGAGTTGGACAACCATGATTCAGCTCTCCAAGACCACAGAATAAATGCTACACCCTAAGACCCCAACGACCAAAACCACAAACAGACGTGCTTGATTTGCAAGGTTTTTGTTTTTTTGCTGTTGTGCTGTTGCACATTTTTCACATTTGCAGATTAAAAAAAAATGTATTTTGTTGTTTGATATAATACTTTCCTTTCATGGAATGAAAACACCAATGTTCACTGGCATGCTACTAGAAATAAACTGTATCCAATGCCCTGGATAGTTTTTGTTATTAATTTAATTATAATTTGGCCATTTATTTGATTTTTTTCAACTGTATTATCTACTGTACTTGTATTTGCAGGGCATTTCATACGTTAACCATTAAGTGACATCTCAACCATTTGGTAGAGATCAATATTTTAAAAACTACAGGGTCTATCCATCCATCCATCCATCTTCGTCCGCTTTATCCGAGGCCGGGTCGCGGGGGCAGTAGCCTAAGCAGGGAAGCCCAGACCTCCCTCTCCCCAGCCACCTCCTCCAGCTTATCCGGGGGAACACCAAGGCGCTCCCAGGCCAGCCGAGAGATGTAATCTCTCCAGCGTGTCCTGGGTCTGCCCCGGGGCCTCCTCCCGGTGGGACATGCCCGGAACACCTCACCCAGGAGGCACCCAGGAGGCATCCTTGTCAGATGCCCGAACCACCTCAACTGGCTCCTTTCGATGTGGAGGAGCAGCGGCTCTACTCTGAGCCCCTCCCGGATGGCTGAACTTCTCACCCTATCTCTAAGGGAGAGGCCAGCCACCCTTCGGAGGAAGCTCATTTCTGCCGCTTGTATCCGCGATCTCGTTCTTTCGGTCACTACCCACAGCTCGTGGCCATAGGTGAGGGTAGGGACGTAGATCGACCGGTAAATTGAGAGCTTCGCTTTTACACTTAGCTCCCTCTTCACCACGACGGACCGGTCCAGCGTCCGCATCACTGCAGCCGCAGCACCAATCCGTCTGTCGATCTCCGGCTCCCTTCTCCCATCACTCACGAACAAGACCCCGAGATACTTGAACTCCTCCACTTGGGGCAGGAACTCATCCCTGACCCGGAGTGGGCACTCCACCCTTTTCCGGCTGAGAACCATGGCCTCAGATTTGGAGGTGCTGATCCTCATTCCCGCTGCTTCACACTCGGCTGCGAACCGCTCCAGTGCGAGCTGGAGTCCCTCACCTGATGAAGCCAACAGAACCACATCATCCGCAAAAAGCTGAGATGAGATTCTGAGGCCACCGAAGTGAAAGCCCTCCGCCACTTGGCTGCGCCTAGAAATCCTGTCCATAAAAATTATGAACAGAACCGGTGAGAAAGGGCAGCCCTGGCGGAGCCCATCACCCACCGGGAAAGAGTCCAACTTATTGCCGGCAATGCGAACCAAGCTCTTGCAACGGTTGTATAGGGATCAAATGGCCCGTAGCAATGGGCCAGACACCCCATACTCCCGCAACACCTCCCACAGGACACCCCGAGGGACACGGTCGAATGCCTTCTCCAAGTCCACAAAACACATGTAGACTGGTTGGGCAAACTCCCATGCACCCTCAAGTATCCTTGAGAGGCTAAAGAGCTGGTCCAGTGTTCCACGACCAGGACGAAAACCGCATTGTTCCTCCTGTATCCAAGGTTCGACTAGCGGACGAACTCTCCTTTCCAGCACCCTGGCATAGACTTTCCCAGGGAGGCTGAGGAGTGTGATCCCCCTGTAGTTGGAACACACCCTCCGGTCTCCCTTCCTAAAGATGGGGACCACCACCCCGGTCTGCCAGTCCAGGGGTACTGCCCCTGATCTCCACGCAACATTGCAGAGGCGTGTCAACCAAGACAGCCCCACAACGTCCAGAGCCTTCAGGAACTCGGGGCGGACCTCATCAACACCAGGGGCTCTGCCACCAAGCAGTTGTTTAACTGCCTCAGTGACCTCGCCCCCGGAAATTGGCGGGTCATTCCCCTCATCCCCAGACTCTGCTTCCTCCTCGGAAGACGTGTCAGTGGGATTAAGGAGGTCCTCGAAGTATTCCTTCCACCGCCTGACAATTTTCTCAGTCGACATCAGCAGCGCTCCGCCAGCACTATACACAGTGCAGGTAGAGCACCGCTTTCCCCTCCTGACACGCCTGACGGTTTGCCAGAATCTCTTCAAGGCAGTCCTAAAGTCTTTTTCCATGGCTTCTCCGAACTCCTCCCACACCCGAGTTTTTGCTTCAGCCACTGCCCGAGCCGCATTCCGCTTGGCCTGTCGATACCTGTCGGCTGCCTCCGGAGTCCCACAGGCTAACCAAGCCCGATAGGACTCCTTCTTCAGCCTGGTGGCTCCCTTCACCTCTGGTTTCCACCATTTGGTTCGGGGATTACCACCACGGCAGGCACCAACCACCTTGCGACCGCAGCTCAATGCAGCAGCTTCGGCGATGGAGACGCTGAACATGGTCCATTCGGACTCAATGTCCCCAGTCTCCCTTGGAATGCTGTTGAAGCTCTGCCGGAGGTGTGCGTTGAAGATCTCACGGACTGGGGCCTCTGCTAGACGTTCCCAGCACACCCTCACTACACGTTTAGGTGCACCGGGTCTGTCCAGCGTCCTCCCCCGCTACCTGATCCAACTCACCACCAGGTGGTGATCAGTTGACAGCTCAGCCCCTCTCTTTACCCGAGTGTCCAGAACATATGGTCGCAGGTCTGGTGATACGATTACAAAATCGATCATCGACCTGCGGCCTAGAGCATCCTGGTGCCACGTGCACTTATGGACACTCTTATGTTCGAACAAGGTGTTCGTTATGGCCAAACTGTGATTTGCACAGAAGTCCAATAACAAAACACCACTCGGGTTCAGATCAGGGAGGCCGTTCCTCCCGATCACGCCCCTCCAGGTCTCGCTGTCGTTACCCACGTGAGCATTGAAGTCTCCCAGCAGGACAACAGAATCTCCAGGTGGGGCACCTTCCAGCACCCCCCCCCCCCAGGGACTCTAAGAAGGCTGGGTACTCTGAACTGCCACTCGGCGCATAAGCACAGATGACAGTCAGGACCCGTTCCCCGACCCTGAGGCACAGGGAACAAACCCTCTCATCCACCGGGAAAAACCCCAACGTACCGGCAGCAAGCCGAGGGGATATTAGAATACCCACCCCAGCCCGCCGCCTCTCACCAGGGGCAACTCCAGACTGAGACAGGGTCCAGCCCCTCTCCAGGAGACTGGTTCCAGAGCCCGAGCCATGCGTAGAGGTGAGCCCGACTATATCTAGCCGGTACTTCTCAACCTCACGCACTAACTCAGGCTCCTTCCCCACCAGAGAGGTGACATTCCATGTCCCTATTGCCAGTCTTGGCAGCCGGGGATCAGTCCGCCAGGGCCTCCGCTCCTGGCCGCCGCCCGGCACACAATGCACCCGACCCCTATGGCGCCTCCTGCTGATGGTGGGCCTGCGGGAGGATGAGCCCATGTCTCCTCTTCGGGCTGTGCCCGGCCGGGCCCCATGGACTAAGGCCCGGCCACCAGACGCTCGCCTTCGGGCACCCTCCCCGGGCCTGGCTCCAGGGCAAGGCCCCGGTAACCCTATCCCGGGCAGGGTAAACTGTTCCCTCGATGTTCTCTTCATAAGGGTCTTCTGAATCGCTTTTTGTCTGGTCCCTCACCCAGGACCAATTTGCCATGGGAAACCCTACCAGGGGGCAAAAGCCCCCAGACAACATAGCCCCTGGGATCCCTGGGACACACAAACCCCTCCACCACGATAAGGTAGCGATTCACGGAGAGGCTACAGGGTCTATTGAAAAAAAAAATATTGATTGTGGTTATTACTCACCCAAGTCAATAAGAAATGCAAACAAAAATTTTTTATAGTGCTTTTTTCTTGGTGTGGACCTCACTAAAGCAGGCTGTGCAATGCAGTTTAGTTTGCTCTGTGGGCATGTTACAGATTAAAGACACCATCAGAGACAGGCTGATATGGCAGGTTTGCTGTACAATCCACTGCAAGATATGTGCCTCACCATCAGAGGAGAGGAGATGAGAGGAGATGAGATGAGATGAGGAGAGGAGAAGAGAAGAGACCTTTGACCTTTAACACACCTTTATTATATCAATACTTCAACTCACAACCATAACTGAAAATGAATGCCAAATCAACATATGAACAACCCTGGCCTCGTGCAACTTGTTGGCAAGATCATGAACCTTGCAAACCTCATGAATGTCCTCTCCTAGCAGCGACCAGAATTTCTGGTAAAATTCCGCAGGAAGACCATCAACTGCTGATGACCGACCACTGTTGAGTTGTTGAACCGCTAAAGACATCTCCTCAGAAGAAATAGCAGACTCCAACACAGCCGATTCAGCCTCATCCAGCCGTGGCAGCCCCACCAGCATCTTCGTCACACATTCAGGGTCACACGTGTCAGCACTAAAGAGGCTGGCATAAAAGTCAATGGCGAGCTTCCTCATTTCAACTGAGTCAGATGTCACCTTCCCATTTAGAAGCCTGAGGTGCAACATTTGGTGTGACTCTCGAACCCTTTTCTCCAACTTAAAAAAGAACCTTGTCGGGGCATCTATTTCTTTAATGGTAGAAATCCGAGTCCTTATAAGAGCACCCTTTGCTCTTTCGTGAAGAAACTTGCCCAAAGCCTTCCTCCTACTGTTCCAGGTACTATGTGCATTATCTGTCCCACTTACAATCTCAGTCTCTAGCCCCTTGAGCTCTCGTCCTCAAAGCAGTCCTTAACAGTGGCCGTTGCATGTGATGTGTATTGTTGACAAAAAAGCTTAATCTGTGTTTTCCCCACCTCCCACCATTGAGCCAAATTGCAAAAGTCCATTTTCCTTAGTTTCCAGTGGCGCCAGAAGTCAGAAAAAGCTCGACAGAACTCTTTGTCATGAATCAGCTGCACGTTAAAGTGCCAGTGCGAACAGATGTTAGAATGCATCAATAAAGAAATATCTGCAGTCACTAAATGATGATCAGAAAAACCAATAGGTGAAATCTCTGCTTTAACCAGTCTATTATTATACATCTGGTTGATATATAACCTATCAAGCCGAGTTGCTTTCACATTGCTCTCAGAAACTTTTACATATGTATACTGTCTGGTTGTGGGATGGAGCTTTCCCCACACATCAGTCAAATCATTCTGAAGAATGATTGTAGACAAAAGTGAGCCCGAAAGTGGGCGGGGCTCTCCTATGTTTCTGTCAACTGAAGGGTGGGTTGTGCAATTCCAGTCCCCTCCCACCACTATTATTGACCCACTATTTAATTTTGATAACTCATCATTAATTTTATGAAATAATCGCACACGACCCGCAGCTGAGTTATGGGCGTATACATTCATAAAAGCAAAAGAAATTCCCTTGATGGTTGCTTGTACTACCTGTGCCCTTCCCTGCTCTATCTCACAGACAGAAACATGTGACAGTTGAAAGTGCCTAGAAAATAAAATTGCTACACCTGCACTGAGGTTAGTACCATGACTTAAAAAAGCCTGCCCACTCCAACTCATTCCCCATTCTGTCTCATTATCTATGGTGCTATGTGTTTCCTGTAAAAAGAACACATCGATGTTTTTGTTCTTACTAAGCTCCACTAAGACTGCACGCCTTTCCCTATCCCTACCCCCATTAATGTTAAGTGTACCTACTCTCAAGCTCGCCATATAAGACAGAGAGGAGGAAAAAAAGAGAAAAGACAGTGAGACGCTTCCAGAAAGACACCCACAGTGCTCCAAACATTTTACTATGCTTTTAAAGGAGTTTTTCCTCGTTTTTCCCTCCTCAACTTAGTCAGGATCTTTTTAAGACGGAATCTTTTCTGTTTGCTCAGTTGTTCATAACCAACAACTCTTCTTATTTTCAGAACAGATTTTATAAAAAGATCAACATCTGGAAAAAACTCAGTGACTTCCACAGACTGCATGCCAAATGTCTCATCCAAAAAGCGGTTTATATCTTCTAAGGAATACGACTGCTGATGGTCTTCTTGTGAAACAACATCAGAGCATTGTGACAGGGAATCATCTTCCAACAAATCATCTTCCTCATTTTCTGCGCTCAAAGAACCTGAAATTACATTCAGAACACCCACCTCACTTGCCGTTGCTTTGGTCTGCCCACTGTCCTGAGTTTCCTCCACACTTTCCCCGTCCTGTATGTCATCACATCCATCCTCCACCTCATTGGTCCCCTGTACTATCCCCTGTTCTTCTAGCGCAGCCTGTGGAGCACTGGCTGCGACCTCCATTCTGTCACCCTGCGCCGCTAGCGGCTCGCCGATGACAGCGCTGCTCGTAGACGGCTGCTCGTCCGCACCGCTACGAGCCGGCTGTTCTCCCGTACCGGCATCTACAGCGCGCTCCTGCCCACTTGCCCCACTAGCATGAGCCTCTTGGTCACCTGTGTCACCGCGCACCTCCTGCTCTTTGTGAGGGGAGGATGAGCGTTTATGGCCAACATCACCACACTCAAAGCACTTCATGCTACCTGCACTTGCGTAAACAGTATATAAGCCGTTTTCATATCGTACTTTAAACGACACTTCCAGTGTCTGTGAAGGATCGTTCAGATACATGAAGGCCTGCCTTCTTAGTGACTGAACGTGCTGCAGTCTGGCGTCTTTGCAGCCAAGACGAACAACCCTGAACCCGCTAGCAAACTTTCCAAAGCGGGTCCGTTCCTTCTCAAGTAGTTCATTCTGGATGAACGGCGGGACACCGGACACGGTGACCCGCGTAGATGGCACAAACAGTGGCGAAACAGCCACAAACAAATCATCCAGAACGATCCCCCTTTCAACTAACAGGTGAACCAAGCGCTCCTCACGGAGAAAAGCAACCACAGCCTTGTTCATCCGAGAGCCATAAGTTATGTTCTCATGGCCCACCTGTTCACCAACAGCCAGCAGAACCTGCTCCACACTATACTGCTGGGGTGCCACCACCCTGGCCCCATGTCTAATAGACAGGGGAGGCGAACCCTCACTGAGGAGGGACGCCATGACTCAAGGTGAAACCAGCCAATTAACTAAAATTCTTCACTTCACACAACACAATGAAATAAACTTGCCTTACCTTTTAACTAGGGATGCAACGATACCAATTTTTTCAAACCGATCCGATACCGATACTTGGATCTGAGTACTTGCCGATACCGAGTACAAAAACCGATACTTCTGCCACACACAAGTTAAACTTAACCGGTAGTAAAGAAACGACCCCACACAACTCTTTAACACAAACGAAAGGTTTACTGAAGGTAAGGGCAGAGACAAATACTGTACAACACATCCCTTTTTTAAACTCAAATGATATTCCAATTCCTTAACCAAATGAAATACACTGTATAAATGAAATAATTCCCTTGCAAATTATATTAAACAACCCAACTTATGTTATCACCTTTTGGTAAGTGACTCACTAATATACACTCCAAAACACGTTATATAAATCCACTAAACATACAATATTCACACATGGGCTCCACACACACTCACATTCACACTTGTTGCAGGCCTGTTTGCTGCTCACGCCGGACGATGGAGAAAAATCCTCTTCTCCCCAGTAAGAGCACAAAAGTCTGACTTACAGTTCCGTTGCTCGGTAGGTCGCCATTCACCAGTCCCACACTAAATCCACTCCCTGCGGACCCGATGCTGTCTCTGCTACAGCGCGTTAGCCAGTCACTGTCCAGCTCTCCGACAGTCCATAGCAGCTGCCTCCGTGGCGCAGCCAAGCAGTCCGGGCTAGCCTTTAGCCTCGGCGGTCATGGCTGGAAACACAGTTTTCCACGGACGGTGGTGCGACCGTTGAAACAAAAAGTCACTTCACCCACACTCTGTTGCGAAGCTCTCACACGGTTAGCTTTCTAGTCACACACTCTTTTGTGCAAGTTAACCTCAGTAAAACTAGCCGAGTCTCTCACTTTGGTTCAGCTAACCTCGTGCATCTCTCCATGCCGTTCTCTTCTGTGAACTGTGAACACCTTATGTGGCGTTCAAGTCCATGGGAATTATGAGTATCTACTACCAAATTCCCATCCGGGCTACATTAGTATCGGTTCATGCTATCGGTTGACTTTTACGAGTACGAGTACGCACACATTTTACAGTATCGGCACCGATACCCGATACCAGTATCGGGATCGGTGCATCCCTACTTTTAACCACCCATAAGCCCAAAGTTTTCCGGAAAAAAACAGTCCAAACGTCCCAAACTCACTCAGCAGCTCAACGCACTCACCACACACCTTCACACACCCATTCACTCACACTCCCAGCATGCAGTGCAGGAAGGAGAGAAGAGAAGAGAAGATGCTGACAAAAGTACCATAGTTTAAAACAAAGGTTCACAGTAGATTGCGTGTTCTCACTCACAAATGTATCACTGCATTTGTGAGTGCTGATCAGGGTGCATTCTGATCACCAGAATAATTCTCAGAAATTACTCCAGAAATTTTCAAGACAATTTCATCAAGCTCTTTGGCATCTAGGGCAACTTCCTGTCATCTTCTCTTTCAACACTCCTGAATTTAACCTGGACATGGACCCCCAGCAGCTGCAGTTTATTTCATTTAATGAAATCTAAAACAAAGGTGTGTGCTAACAAAGCCAAATGAAGGCCTTGATTCTTTCCAGGAATCATGAATCATAACACTGTAACTCGTAACACTGTCCACACAGAACTGTTGGAACCATGATGTCTTTGTGCTTCTGTCTTGGATGCCCACAGATACACACCCAGCTGCTGCGTGTGTTCTGTTTGTGAAGGTTAGCACAGACAAAGAGGCCCTTTAGACAGAGACAAGAGTCCACTGACACACAGGTTACAATAAACTAATATGTCTCTTCTCACATATCAAGTTCTATTATAGATGATCCATTTGATCTGACAGCACTCTCATACATCTCAACTTTGGTCAATTTGGGAAAACAAAATGCTACAAATAAGGAGACTTTAATGTGATTTTAAAACTGTATTATTTTTCATTTCTTGGGGGAAAAATGCAAATGGCTGATTTGATTTAGAAACAACAGGTTTTTTTCTCAGTGTCTGACTCTACAGCTTTCCCTTATGACCAAGTTTATATGGTCAAGTTATTACACACACACACAAAGAGAGAGAGAGAGCAAGAGAGAGACACTGCACATGTGTTATGTTATGTCTGACAACTTAAACCTCTGCTTGTATTGTCAAGTTTTTGCCATATTGAAATTAACGGTATTGAAAATGGTACAGAGTATTTTCTGAAGAATTAATATCATATGTGAAATTCTAGTATTCAGACAATCCACCTAAAGAGAACCATTGCAGGGAAATTAGCCTGCATATTACATATACATATTACGTATCAGTATTGGTAACTACTATATTACTGAAATGTTTTTACTAATAGTTGACAATGACAAATGGTGAAGGAATTTTTCAAACTAAAGGAAGAACAGAGAGCAGGATGTTTCAAGATTCTTTATTTGTCACGTGCATGGTTATACAGGTATAACATGCAGTGAAATGTGACCTGATACGCTCCACGACTGTGCAAAGAAAAAAGAGAGAGACAGAACTTTATATACAGTGAATGAGTATATACAAGGAGGACATTATGTACAGCAAGTGGGTGAGTTATGTACATTATATAAAGAGAAATAAAATAAAATAAAACAATCTGGAAATTTACAGCTTGTGTACATTGTGTGGGTAGGGTGTTAAAGTGTCTTGTGCTGTAGTGAGAATGTGGTAATGAGTCCTGTCTCAGTCACTTATGGATGATGGGGGGGCTGATTCAACACACAAATGGCCTGAGGATAAAAACTCCTCTTGAGCCTCTCTGTTCTTGTTCGGATGGTGTGGAACCTTCTGCCTGATTTCAGAAGCTGGAACAGTTCATTGCTGGGATGGGATGGGTCCTTCAAAATCTGAGTTGCTCTAGTCCAGCATCTCCTGACGTAAATGTCCTGTAGGGAAGGGAGAGCAGTCCTGCAGAAGCGTTCTGCCATACAGATCACTCTCTGAAGAGCTTTTTTATCCTTGACACAGCTGTTTCCATACCAGAATGTGATGTTCTGTGTGAGGATGCTCTCCACAGCACCTGTATAGAAAGTCCTGAGGATCTCTGGAGAGACCCTGAACTTCCTCAGTTGTCGTAGGTGGTACAGGCGCTGCCTAGCCTTTTTGGTCTGGACCTGAATGTGGGCAGACCATGTCAGGTCTGAGGAGATGTGGACACCGAGATACTTGAAGGACTGCACACTCTCCACTGGAGCTCCATTAATGATAATGGGCTTGTAGTCTCTGTGCTGACTCCTTCTGAAGTCCACCACCAGCTCCTTTGTCTTGCCGACGTTCAGCTGGAGATGGTTGTCCCGGCACCACGATGCCAGATTCTTCACTTCATCCATGTAGGCCGCCTCATCGTTGTTGGAGATGGCGCCCAACACCACTGTGTCGTCAGCAAACTTCACAATGGTATTGGAGCCGTGGGTGGCCACTCAGTCTGAAGTGTAGAGGGAGTAGAGCAGTGGCGAGAGGACACACCCCTGTGGCGCTCCCGTGCTCATGGTGTTGCTGTCGGAGACACAGCTACACACCTTCACCACCTGAATTCTTCCAGTGAGGAAGTCCAACAGCCATGCACACAGATGGCTGTTGAGTCCCAGATCCCTCAGCTTTGTGAACAGTCTACCATGAACTATTGTGTTGAACGCTGAACTGTAATCAACAAACAGCATTCTCACATAGTTACCCTGTTTCTTGTCCACGTGGCTGAGGGTGGTGTGCAGGACATGGACGAGGTCCTCCGTGGATCTGTCAAACTGGAGCGGATCTGTGGTGTTTGGGATGGAAGAGGAGATGATTTTCTTCAGCAGCCTTCAATCTTCAATCTTCGAGGTCAGTGTAACTGGCCGGTAGTCATTCAGGCATGAGGGCTTGTTGTTCTTGGGGACAGTGATGATGGTAGATCTCTTGAAGCATGTGGGGACCACAGACTTAGCCAGGGACTGGTTGAACATCAAAGTGAACACACCTGCTAGCTGGTTAGCACAGCACCGCAACAGACGGCCGGTGATGCCGTCTGGCCCCGCCGCTTTCCTTGTGCTCACTCTCCTCAGCGCCGCTCGGACGTCGTGCTCGCCGGTCCCTCTCTGATGACGTCACCTTCCTCAGTTGTCAGGCAGTCGTTAGTATTAGCCGCCTGGCTAACCTCGAAACGGGCATAGAACTGGTTCAGCTTGCTGGAGAATGTAGAGTCAGCGTTGGTCGGCGCAGTGTCCCTGGCTTTGTAATCCGTGATTGTGCGTAGTCTGTGCCACATGGATCTACCTCCTACAAACATTTCCACAAACAAAAAGCAGGGACACATCCTGGCCCTTGTCAGTGGATCAGCCAGTTTCCACAATTGTCTTAATGTGTTTTTGTCTATGATACTAAAGAGAATCTGTAAGTAAGGCCTGTCCAGGAATAATTTTAGTTCATGTTCACTGGCTAAAATGATTCTCACTACATGTGCACACAGTATAAACAATCCAAGACCTATAGTATACCTATAGAGCCCCAGACAGGGGGTCACCCAGCAGCCACGGTGCAGAAGCCACAGGGGGCCGAGGAACAACAGGCTCTGCTGGCAGCCAGCTACACCAGAGCGGACTGCCCCGGACCCAGAGACCCGAGATCCGAGGGCCCTCCGCGCCCCAGAAGAGGCCCGACTAAGCCATAGGGACAAACAGAACTGAACACAGTACACACACTCACACTCCCCAAACATACTCTATACGCCCAGGTCCAGACACCATCACCCCCGGAGGGGCAATCCACCCCCAGACGCAGGAGATGTTTGCCTTTATTCTGGGGTGGAGACAAGCGGACCGCCCCCGGTCCTGCACTAGCAAGGAAGTCCACCAGCCAGGACCCCGACCAGCCGGCCAGGTCCTCCCGGCCCCCCGTCCCTGGTGAACAGAGAATGCGAGTGTGAAGACCCCATACCTCACCTGCCCACTCATATGTGGTGTTGCTGCGTGCTGTTCTACAGTACATTTTAAACAGGGGAGGGGCATGGTAGCAAAGACCCTCTGCTAGGTAGCAGCTGGCATCAGCACAGCCCCTCCCAAGAACCCTCAATATCTCCATGTATTTAAAATTGAGAGGTGAGCACCAGCACCAGAGGTAAGGCTGAATAAACAGACATTCCTCTGGAAGCTATTTAGTGTGCCCACCCCCAAGACCCTATATGTATGTGTCATGAGAGCATAAGCAATCCAATGGAGTGTCTAAGTTGTGGAATAAAATTAAGGTGGCCAGGAGGGGACAGAGGACAGAGGAGGGATGCCTCCCCTCAAGTCCCTGCATGTGTGGTGGTGCGATGAGTAGGAGGAGGGAGGCAATGGGGGGGGGGGGTAAGGGAAGGAGTGGTGGTGCTGCACTGAAAGCCCCACAGAGCCCAGGGTGGCCCACCTGACCCCACTGCAGAGGAAGAACTACACCCACCCCAACATTCATTTAGTGAATTCACTCAACATTCAGGCCCCCATAATCATATTATTTTTCTGTAAATGGCCTGCATTTGTATAGTGCTTTACTGAGTCCCTAAGGACCCCAAAGCGCTTTACACTACATTCAGTCATTCACCCATTCGCACACACATTCACACACTGGTGATGGCAAGCTACATTGTAGCCACAGCTGCCCTGGGGCGCACTGACAGAGGCGAGGCTGCCGGACACTGGCGCCACCGGGCCCTCTGACCACCACCAGTAGTGCTGGTCGACTTGCCTGCTGGTGCAGTCATTGTTGTTACAAATGGGTGAACGTTTGCATGGGATTAACGAAGACTCAGTCATTTTTACAAACTCCCACCATGCTGTCCATCCGAAATCTCTATATTGCTGCATAGTGCCTGTTCTACATCTACCCAGGGCTCATCTAAGGGGGTGTGTTTTAACCATCCTGAGATGAACTGAAGCCTGTTGGCTAAGAAGTAGTGTTGAAAGTTATGCAGATGTAGTCCTTGGTCCTTGGTCCTTTGTAGTGTTTTTAATCTGATACACAGGGGTTTATCTTTCCAAAGGAATTTAGAAATATACGAATCCAGTGATCTAAACCAGTCTGGTGATGGTTTACTTGGGATCATTGAATATAAATAATTGATTCTTGGCAAGACCATCATTTTTATTGTAGCGACCCTTTTCATGACTGATACGTGTAGAGATTTCCATCTAGCCAGTTTTAATTTAATTACGTCACATTCCACTTTCTTTAAAAGTGGGATGTGTTTTAATTTAGTTAAATCTGCAAGCTTAGTTAACATTAATAGCTAAGTATTTAATATTTCCAGATTGCAGTGGGGTAGAAGAAGAATTATGGAAGGAGCAATTAACTGGAAGAACTGTAGATTTTAACCAGTTAATTGAATAATCTGAAACTCTTGAAAAAGAGTTTATTAATGTAATTATCTCAGAGAGACTGGTTTGTGAGTTTTGGAGAAAAAGCAACACATCATCCACATAAAGACTGATCTTGTGTTCTGTGTTCTTGCATCTTATGCCCTTAATTACTAAAGTTTGTCTAATTGCTACTGCTAGTGGTTCGATAAAAACTGCAAACAGTGAAGGGGAGGGTGGACATCCCTGCCTGGTGCCCCTCAGGAGACAGAAAGATGTTTGGTCATTTGTCCTGACACAAGCTGTTGGGGAATTACAGAATATTTTTAACCAGTTAATGAAAGAGTTTCCAAAGCCAAACTTTTCAGGGCTTCCTGGAGTTCACCTGGTGTCAGTGATGAATCCAGCACTGTTGCTTGACTGTCTGGTCATTTCAGAAGGATTACATTGTCAAGAAACTGATCAATTTTGTTTTTTGATAGGTTTATCTGTCCCTAAAAGTGTTGTTTATTCTTTCAGGGTCATATATTGTGTTCCCAGATGAGTCTTTAACAGCACATAGTCATTTTTTCTTTATTTATCTTTAACTGGTCAATTAGAAATTGACCGGATTTGTTACTGTCTTCAAAATTTTGCAATCACTGACCACTGACCAACTGATCAACGGTCATGAGTACCATTCACAGAGATTTGGGGAATGGCAATCAAATTTGCATATTAATGATTATAAACTGACCTCCCAGCCCATTGTTCATTCAGTGGTGCTAGTTTCAGCCATTATGCAAATGTACTGTTTATAAGCTTGGAAACCTGCAGTCAGTTGAGACTGAAGAAGTCACTTGGATGATGATGAAATGTTTCTCCCACTGAAAAGGTCCAGATGAACAGAATAAACCTTTTGGGATGTGAGAAAAAAAGTATATACCTTATAGTTGGGGTGAAGGGAACGCCATGCGTCGCAAAGTCCGAAGTCTATCATGTATGATTTAAGCCTGATCTTAAAGGTAGTAAGGGTGTCTGTTTCCCACAGGGTTCGTACGCTTTTTTCAGGGTCAAATTCAAGCACTTTTTAAGCACTTTCAAGGTCCCTTTTTAAGCTTTTCCAGCACACAGTTGCAGCAACTGTGACGTTCACTAGTAGAACTGACACACAAAACAAAACGACTACACTACACACTAACTACACAAGACAACACACTAACTTGAGACTCCAAACATGATAAACGTCACAAATCTCTCACGTATCAAAACTCTCTCTCTCTTTTTCGCTCACTCGCTCTCTCTCTCTTCCCAACAACCAAATACCACATGTTGCCGTATCATTTTTTGATTGGTCGACATGGTACATTTTTCCACCAATAGGGAAGGAGTGTTTTTTCTTTTTTCACTCACAAGCAAAGCGTGTTTGCTAGCGCTCTCCATAAAAAATGCTGTTTTTACCGTTTCTTCCTGTAGTAAACGCCACTGTTTTATTCAGAACCCCCCCCCCCCCCAAAAAAACATCGGTTTTACGTGCCCTATCAACGCAATTTAAAAACTGGTATATAGCTTGAAGTCCGCACGTTCGACCCAAGTTGAAATGGAGGCTCTGGGTCCGTCGACCCCAGAGGGTTAATCAGAAAGCCTTAAGTTAGCTAGTTACGTATCGGGCTAATGTTTAAAGCTTTCACTTGAGTAAATTAACTCATATTACTGCTAAGTAATGTTAGCTAAGTTCACAGCATATTCCGTAATAGCGCTGCCATACTGCATCACACTCAGTGCATTTCAATCATTTCTCCAGCGAGTTTGATAGCTAGCAAAATAATAACCATAATTTAAAAAAAATAGCATGTGTAACGTACACGTACTGGGAAATTATTTACTAGGACTCACCTATCATGCGACTGGAGAACGCAAACTCCGCCATTGTTGTTTTCCATCAAACACATTAAAACAGCAACCTACAGGTATGTTAGCGCACTCATCCCCGACTGTCCGAGGGAGGGGCGGGGTCACATATTGAAACAGACGCAAGGCAGCCCAGGCGGGAAATTTTGCTTTTGCGTCTCATTTTATTTCTCTATCTGATAAGAAAACAATTCAATCAGATAGCTATTTATTGTGAATGAAATACAGTTACGTTTTCAAGCACTTTTAAGCACCACATCTGAAATTCAAGCACTTTTCAAACCTTGAAAAGACAACATTAGAATTCAAGCATTTTCAAGGATTTCAAGCACCCGTACGAACCCTGTTCCCGAATCCAAACTGGAGGCTGGTTTCACAGAAGAGGGGGCTGGAAGTTGAAGGCTCACCCATTCTACTTTTAAATACCCTAGAAAGCAAAAGCCTGCAGACTGAGTGCAGGGGTGACACGGTACTATGAGGTCTTTAAGATAAGATGGGGCTGATTATTCAAGGATTTTAAATTGGATTCTGGATCTAACAGGGAGCCAATGAAGATAACCCAGTAAAGGAGAAATATGCTCTCTCTTTCTAGTTACTGGCAGTGTTATTGTTGCAGCATTTTGCAACATATTTCTAAGATTTTCAGAGCTGAGTACATCCAGGTCTTTATGTCTTTAAGACATTCCTGCAGTTTAACTAATTGGTGTGTGTTACCTGGCTTCATGGATAGATAGAGCTGGGTGTCATCAGCATAGCAGTGAAAATATATACCATGTCTTCTGATGATACTGTCTAAGTGAAGCATGTATAATATAAACAGAATTGGTCCTAGCACTGAACCCTGTGGAACACCATAATTAACCTCAGCATGTGAAGAAGCCTCTCCATTTACATGAACAAATTTGAGTCTATTAGATAGATATGATACAAACCACTGCAGTGCAGTACCTGTAATACCTACAGCATGTTCTAATCGCTCTAATAGGATATTATGATCAACAGTATCGAACGCTGCACTGAGGTCTAGCAGGACAAGCACAGAGATGAGTCCACTGTCAGAGGCCATAAGAAGATAATTTGTAACCTTCACTAAAGCTGTTTCTGTGCTGTCATGGGCTGTGAAACCTGAACCTTATTTAAAACTCTTTAAAACTCTTCAAATAAACTATTCCGCTATTACCTCTTGTACAACTACTCTCTTGAGAATGTTTGAGACAAAAAGAAGGTTGGAGATTGGCCTATAATTAGCTAAGACTGCTGGGTCTAGAGATGGTTTTTAAGTAACAGTTTAAGTACTGCTAGCTTGAAAGTCTGTGGTACATAGCCGATTAACAGAGACAGAGTGATCATATTTAAGATTAAATTAATAGTAGGACTTCTTTGTGCCGTCTGGTTGGATAAAATAATTACAGAATTACAGAAAGATCGACTGGAGAAAAAGAGCCTAATTTAATATCAGTGTTACTGAAAGTAGCTGTACATAATGTTATTTCTGTGAGATGGTTGTGAGTATTTTTTCTCAGTGATGAATTTAATAAATCAAATTAAATCTAAAAGTAACTGACAAAACTAATAGTACCTAAAAGCTACAACCATTTCAATTCAGTCAACAACAGTGTGACATAAGCAGTCCTGTTAATGTTCATTCTGAAAACTTTTACCTCTCTTCTCTTCCCTCAGTGGAGTAATCAGTCCATCATTCTAAATTTCCTTAAGTCAGGTGGCCATAAACTGCAGTTCTCCCTCTAATCACACTTAGATTTAAAGAGGCACTTCACCCAGAAGCAATGATTAATAGTGAATCCCCAAATTATTAACCCCACTGTCAACTTCATCTGACTTGAGAGCTGAGAGAGCATGGGCTGACGTAAATAAACTCTGTGCTTAAAGACAGACAAGCTATGGTCTATGCTCAGCAGAAGAAGTGTTTTGCAGTGTCAATCCTAAAAAACAAAGTGTGTTCTCCCTGAGAAAGGACGTTTCTATTACTTTATACATTAATAATTGACCTACAGTCATTTCCTGGACACTTCTAGTGCTAACCACAACAACTGCTGCTGATGTTGCATACACTATATTACCCTGTTTGTGTCGGGGGACACGATCCTTGGGGTGGGCCAATTTTTGGCACAGTATTTTGGTGTTTAGAAAAAATGCTTCTCAACTGTTCCGATACTCCTGACACATATGGGATCACTACAGGTTTTCGCTTGGGCAGCGGTTGTCCTTCTCTCCTGGATCAGCTGGAGCTTTCTTTAGGAGCCTTCCCAGCTTTGACAAAAGTCCAGCTGGGATAACCACATTTACTCAGGCCCTTCTTGATGTGATGTTCTTCTGCTTCCCTGCCCTGTGGGTGTCAGTGGGGATGGTGTTCGCTCTGTGTTGTAGCGTCCTGATGACACTCAGTTTATGCTCCAGTGGATCATGAGAGTAAAACCTTAAATACTGATCCGTATCCGTAGGTTTACCGTACACGTCAGCTTTTTGATGTCCCCCATTAGTGAAGGAAATCTCACAGTCTATGAAGGCTAACCTGCCACTTTTCATATCCTCCCTGGTGAATTTGATGTGTTGGTCCACCGAGTTAATGTGATCCGTGAAATGTAGTACGTCCTGAGATTTGATTTTCACCCAGGTGTCATCCACATATCTGAACCAATGGCTTGGTGGTGTTCCAGGGTAGGATAGCAACGCCCTCTTTTCCACTTCTTCCATGTACAAATTGGCCACGATGGGTGAAACTGGGGAGCCCATGGCACACCCATGTTTCTGCCTGTAGAACTGACCCTTGTATGTGAAGTAGGTGGAATGAAGACACAGTTCCAAAAGCAAACACACTTGGTCGATGCTGAGAGTGGTCCTGTTGCTGAGGTTGGTGTCATCCTGTAATCTCTTACGAACTACCTCCAACGCTTCCGTGACTGGGATGCAAGTGAAGAGAGATGTAACGTCGTATGAGACCATGGTTTGATCTGCCTCTATTATGACATCTCTCACCTTCTCAACAAAATCCAAGGTGTTCTGGATGTGGCGTTCAGAGCTGCCCACCAGCGGGTTGAGGATCGAAGCCAGAAACTTGGAGATGTTATAGGTGACAGAGTTGATCATGCAGACAATCGGTCTTAAAGGTGCACCCAGTTTATGTATTTTCGGTAAACCATACAGACTTGGTGTAGACTCCCCTGGGTACAGCCTGTGGTATGAGGTCCGGTCAATAGCCTTGTCTTGTTCTAACTGCTTCAGACAGTCTATCACCCTCTTCCTGTAACCACTTCCTGGGTCTCGTTTCAGGGGCTCATAGGTATTTTCATCACTGAGTAGTGACAAAATCTTCTCATGATAGTCTTTCTGGTTTAGCAATACTGTGCACCTACCCTTGTCTGCCGGAAGGATGATAATGTGGGATTTATCTCGGTGCGACAGCAAAATTCAACCCTTTAGCAAGGATGTTTTTCTCTGTTTGGGTGAGCTGTCTGTCAGACAAATTCTTCACCCACTTGTCCACATCCTCCGTGTCGCATCCTTGTCTCTTCTGGCCACTGAGGACACTCTCCGTATTTTGCGGTGGTTTCCAACGTACAACAAGTAGGTCAAACTTCCTTTGTTGCCTGGTCTTAGACTTCTTGTGCTGTGCTAGATGAGCCTTCTCAGTAAAGTCAAAGAGCTTTTTAAGAGTATTCTCATCTAAAAGTATTGTCAGTCTCCGTTGGATCCGCTCCTCTTGAGATTTTAGCATGTCGATGGTAAAATTTGTTTGCCTCACCCGTTCATTAAGCAACTGATGCTGTGCCTTCTGGAGGATTTTTGTTGCCCGGAAGCCTTTAACTGAAGAGCTCATTTGCAGACTTTTAGGAGTAATCCTGTTTTGTCGGCATCTGAGGCTGAATCTCAGGTGGTTCCTGTAGTCCGCCATCTTACGTGCTGTTTGCTCATACTGACGTACAAGCTTTAGGCAGTCCTTGCCAAAGTGGGTTAAAACGTCTTGATGCATTCTCAATCATCCAGGAAAGTAAATCTCCAAAAGTTGAATCTGACTGCAGGCTGGTCATGAGAATTTGCATAATTATGATTAAGGAACTGACCTCCCAGCCCATTGTTCCTTCAGTGGGCTGGGTTCAGTCATTATGCAAATGTACTGTTTATAAGATTGGGGAAACCTGCAGTCAGCTGAGACTGAAGAAGTCACTTGGATGAGTGACGAAACGTTTCTCCCACAAAACGCTACGTCCAGATGAACAGATTCAACTTTTGGAGATTTACTTTCCTGGATGATTGAGAATGCATCAAGACGACTAAATGAGACCATTGTTTCATCTGCCTCCATGATGACATCTTGCACCTTCTCAAAAAAAAAAAAAATCAAAGGTGTTCTGGATGTGATGTTCAGAGCTGCCTACTAACGAGTTAATAACCAAAGCCATAAACTTTGAAATGTTATAGGTGACTGTAACGCTGAAGGACCAGACACGGCTCAAAATCCTCCCTCTCAGCTTTTTTAATTTTATTCACAATGACTGTGTTGTCACGTTTTTGTTTGAAACTTTTTAAAGTGTCTGCTGCTCCATCCTTCTCTCTGGCCCAGCTGCTACTGAAATTGGGAAGGGATGATTAGATGATGTTCACCGGCTGAGAACACCAGCCTTCCCTGACACCACACCCTGAACCTGCTGCTCCACTCATCCCCTGTAGCTAAGCCACCAACCACTCCCTGCCACAGTGACCAAGTTGAGGTCTGGTCAATAGCGTTGTCTTGTTCTAACTGCTTCAGACAATCTCTCACCCTCTCCTGTAACCACTACCTGGGTCTCGCTTCAGGGGCTCATAAGTGATTTTGTCACTGAGCAGTGATAAAATGTTGTCATAGTCTTTCAGATTTAGCAAAACTGTGCACCTACCCTTGTCTGCCAGAAGAATGATAATGTTGTTGTCGTAACTAAATGAAGTAAGTGCTTTCATCAAACATTGCTCTTCTTCCACATCTGCAATGTTGTTGTTACAAATTGATGATTCTGTGCCTTTGATCCCAGGTGTTCATGCTCGGTGTGGCATCCTTCTGCAAATTTTGCTGGTGTTTCTGAGGCACAAAAAGTCAATCAAACATCCTTTGTTGCCTGGTCTTAGACTTTTCATGCTGTGCTAGACGAGCCTTCTCAGTGAATTCAAGTCACACCGAAGTGAGTTAAAATGTCTCAATCAACCAGGTAAGGAAATCTCACGATGTTGAAATATTGAATCTATTTTAAGAGAAGTCTGGGAACTTTAAAGTACAACTAGCAAAATTCTGAGGGCAAATGTTTTTTTACTATCACCAGTAGGGATGGACCGATCCGATATTACGCATCGTTATCGTCACATATCCAAATTTATGATATCTGCCGATAAAAAAGTGGTATCGTGCCATCTCTAATCACCAGGCCAACACCACGCTCTCTTTTAAAAGCTTGACCGTGGAGGTTTTATCAGTATTGTGTTTACTTGAGGTTTTCTGATAGCTCCATTGTATTATAACAGCTGTACAAGTAGGATTTGACAGTGAGTCATGCAGTGATTGTCTCACCCGTTTTCCACTGTGACTGGACTGCTGGGTAAAAAAATAAATGGCAAATGGACTGGTTCTTATATAGTGCTTCTCTATTCTAACTGGGCACTCAAAGCGCTTTCATACAACTCGCCTCATCCACCCCAGCACATTTTTCCTATGTTTTATATGTAAGTGCTTTCTATTTAACATTCACACACCGATGGGTGCATCAGAGAGCAACATGGGGATCGAACCACCAACCTTCCTGCTCTACCACCTTAGCTACAGCCACCCAAGGTTTTACAATGCACAATGACAAGTGCAGTATAATTACAACTTTTACAAATTTTCAATTCCCTGTGACATGGAAAAAATATTTTTAAATCATACACCTCATCAGCACTGTTTTTAGCACTTCATGAAAAAAATGTACATGGCTTTTTAAAAATACTTACTATACTTTGATTCATTTGGATTTCAGGACAAGCTTAATAAGTACTTCAGCAAGGCAGTTAATATTTAGGTGTTCAAGAGCTATCTGCTTCCAACACTTTTGTGAGTCTGATTGATGAGAAATTTTTTGTTTGACATATTTGAAACAAATACATGTTTAAAGTCCTTTCCTTGACACTTTCAACATAATCATTTGGGGCTTCAGCCCCCCACCCCCCACCTGCGACCCTGAAAAGGATAAGCGGAAGAGAATGGACGGATGGATGGATCATTATAGGACAGGGCAGTGCGATATAACAATATACATCGCATGACGATATGAAAACGTCTATCGTTTCATTTTACGCTATCGTTTGTTTCGTGGTGTCACAAAATAAACTGTTTACAGCAATATTTTTTCATAGTTTTGATGGTCACTGTAGTGGCTATATGAATTTCTTAAAGTTCTCTCTTTCTCTTATATTTAAAATAACCACACTACGTATCGACAAGCGACTGTTTTTACGCACTGTCATTAGCAACAAGCGTGTGGCTCCGCCGTCTGCTTGTTCATTTTCCACATAAACCTTTCACAATAAAGCTGAAGATCCTGTTGAGATTTTTCAAAATAAACTGAAATGATGACAAATAAAAAGGACTAGTCAAAACAAACCAAGGACCTTATTCCTAAACGAAGGGCTACCTCTGTAGCATGGACATGGTTTGGTTATGAAAAGTCTGACACGGACCAGAAAACTGTACTTAGAGCTGGGCGATAAAACGATAACGATATGTATTGCGAAATAACTTTTTCTCGATAGAAAAATTAAACTATTGCGATAGGCCTCATCTCTCTTGTCCTCTTAAAAAAAAAAAAAGAACAGCCAATCCAAATTAAGTAGCGCAGAGCCGAACCAATCACAGCCGCAGCGTCACGTCATGTGACTTGTTACGTACAGCACAAGTGCCAAGGCGCACATGTGTATTTGTTTTTGCAGCCGTGCAGCCCGGGTAATGAAGGAAATGAGTTTGCCGACTAGAGAAAAATCAGAGCGTGAGCGAAGGTTACCGAAGAAAAAAACAGATGATGGTTCCAATGCTGGAGAGATTGTCGAACAGAAGGGCCACAGAAGTTCCGTAGTGTGAAGGTATTTCGGCTATTTCAAGTCTGACAAAAAACAGAGTAGCGCGCACTGTAAATTGTGCCGAAAGCAAGTCTGGAAATAGAATAAAGCGGTGCATGCTCAATCTCTGACTGAAAGCGCTAATTCGTCATTCGGCTTTTGTCAGACTAAAGTAACTGTTAAAACTGTTTGAAAAGCTAAGCTATACAACAAGGAGAGATTGAGAATTTCCTTTTAGTTCTCAGTTTATTTGATATTGACTAAAGTTAGTCAATTTTGTCTGTTCTTCTGTAAAACGACCTAAGATTTATTTTTAGAATTAATATTTTGTTTCTAAGTGGAATTGACAATTTAGTCTGTTTTGTTTGTTCTATTTTGAAACTTAAACGCTTTAGCGGCTGCCTTTTGTGTAGTTTGCAATATTTGCCTTTATTTATCTGAAACTGAAGTCTCATGTTCCTTAAGTACATCTACCCTGTTGAACTTATTATGGGAAATAAATATTTTAATTAAAACAAGCTGCTAATTATTTCACATTTTACTTGTGAGCAACGGCACATTTAAATCTTACAAATATAGTTATTTGGCTTATATCGTGATATATATCGTTATCGCCTGAAATGAAAAAAACATATCGTGATATGAAAAAATCTTATATCGCCCAGCTCTAACTGTACTATGCAACTTATGCAGGAAACCGTTCCTCACTTCAGACTCTAACACGGCAAAGCTCTTCTACCACCTACGCAAGAGTCAAGTGAAAGAGTTTGGAGAGAGTTTAGGGATAAGAAGTAAAAAAGAGGCAACAGGTGCTCCAAATGAACCTTAGACTTAAACGTTAAAACAGGCTTTTCCCAGCAGCACGCCATGTAATAAATACTCACAAAGAAAATGGCGGCCGTTACAACTTATGTCTAAAAATTAGGGGTGCAACGATACACAAAATTCACGGTTCGGTTCGGTTCGATACTTTGGTGTCACGGTTCAATATTTTTTCGATACAAAAAAATGTTCATGCCTTTTTAATTTGTCATTTATTAAAATTATAAATATATATTTTAACTCAAAAGTACAGTTTTTAAATTTAATGTTGCTGAAACAACAAAATAAAAAAATAAATCTATCTGATCGAGAAATCACTCATCTTTGGAAAAGAGAGTTTATTACAGAGAAATGGCTCTTTCCAAAATAAAAGCTATACTATACCCTTCTTCTGGGGTATATTCTCAGCAGCATATGAAACATATCAGGTCCCCATAAGGAGAATCATGTGCTGACGGCTGTCTAAATGACTCGGGTAAAGTTTGTAGCATGCGTGCTTGTTGTTTTTGTCTGCTTCCACTTGTCTTTGCACCAGGATGATGTCAGCGTAAATGTGCAGTCATATTCGTTGTGTTCCCACTAGTACTGTCAGCTTTAATCTCGTTAAAATGACATTAATGCCATAACGCGGCAAATCTCCGTTAACGAGTTACCGCGGATCGCCCCGTGCGTGGGGCTGGACGGTGTCAACACGTTAACACGTTAACAGCGCTAACACACTAGTTCCCACCAGTTGAGCATTGCGTGGCACATCCGACATACTGATTTACTTTTGTCCATGACGCGCTTACCATCAGTAGACTTGTAGTCAAGACCGCCTAATCCGAGACCAAGGCAAGACCAAGACCAGAGGGTATTGAGACCAAGACAAGACCAAGACCAGAGGGTATCGAGACCAAGACAAGACCAAGACCAAGACCAAGTTGAGACGAGACCAAGACCGAGACCGAGTCGAGACAAGACTAAGACCAACACCAAGACCGAGACAAAAAAAGTCTTTAAACTGCAGCCAGATGCTGCTTCGTTTACGGGTCTCAGGCATATTTATGTGTTTTTGCTTTCGCACAGCCCTCCTCACCGCTGTCTACTGTCTCACTCACTTACTGAGAGGACAGACGGATGCTCCACTTGACTGTCGCGTCTCTCACCCTCTCTGTTTTTCACATAATGATATTATCCTATATCCTCGCATGTGATTGGCCACAATATGGAGGGATTGGAGCATAACTGAGCCACTGTGTGAGAGCTGAGCAGCGAAAGGAAATTAAGTGAGGGTAGAAATGACAGAAAGATTATTATGCTCTGTTTTGAGTTTTGTTCAAAAAAAGAATGACTTCATATACAGTTAAGCCCATAATTATTCATACCCCTGCCAAATTTTGACTTAAAGTTACTTTTATTCAACAAGCAAGTACTTTTTTGAGCAGAAATGACACAGGTGTCTCCCCAAAGATAATAAGACGATGTACAAGAGGCATCATTGTGGAAATAACTATTTCTCAGGTTTTATTTATATTTTAGCAAAAAGTATCATGTCCAGAATTATTCATACCCTTCTCAATAATCAATAGAAAAAAGCCTTTATTGGGTATTACAGCAATCAAACGCTTCCTATAATTGCAGACCAGTTTGTCTCCACAGGCATTTTTGCCTATTCATCTTCAGCAATGAGCTCCACATCTTTCAGGTTGGAGGGTCTTCTTGCCATCACCATGATCTTTAGCTCCCTCCACAGATTCTCAATTGGTTTCAAGTCAGGACTCTGGCTAGGCCACTGCAAAACGTTAATGTTGGTGTCTGCTAACCATTTCTTCACCACGTTTGCTGTATGTTTTGGGTCATTGTCGTGCTAAAATGTCCACTGGTTCCCAAGGCCAAGTTTTTCTGCAGACTGCCTGATGTTGTTGTTGAGAATCTTCATGTATTGCTCTTTTTTCATGGTGCTGTTTACTGTGATTAGGTTCCCTGGTCCATTGGCTAAAAAACACCCTCAAAGCATTAGGTTCCCACCACCTGACAGTGGGGATGGTGTTCTGTGGATTGAAGGCTTCTCCATTTTTATGCCAAATGAAGGCAACATCATTGTGACCAAATAATTCAATTTTTGTTTCATCTGACCATAACACTGAAGACCAGAAATCTTCTTCTTTGTCCAGATGAGCATTTGCAAAGGCCAAATGAGCTTTTGCATGCCTTAGAAGTGCCTGGAGAAGTGGTGTTTTTCTTGGTCTGCATCCGTGGAACCCAACAGTGTCCGTTGGACTGTCTGCCTTGAGACATTGCCACCAGCAGAGCCCAGATTCACCAGAATGGCCTTGGTGGTGATCCTTGGATTCTTTTTCACCTCTCTCACTATTCTCCTGGCCAGCACAGGTTTCACTTTTGGCCTCTGACAACGTCCTCTGAGATTTTCCACAGTGTGGAACATCTTGTATTTTTTAATAATACTTTGCACTGTAGCCACTGGAACTTGAAAATATTTGGATATGGCCTTGTAGCCCATTCCTCACTTGTGAGCAGCCACAATGCACAGCTGCAGGTCCTCACTGAGTTCCTTTGTCTTAGCCATGAATGTCCACAGACCACCTGCAGAGAGCTGCTGTTTTTCACCTGTTGAGTTGATTAAAACAGCTATTTCCAATTAATCAGGGTAATTAGGATGCTTTAGAACAGCTTTGACTATTTGGAATGGTATGGAACTTTGGATTTTCCCAGAGACTGTGACAGTTTGTGAAGGGTATGAATAATTCTGGACATGATACTTTTTGCTCAAATGTAAATAAAAGCTGAGAAATATTTTTTTCCACAATGATGCGTCTTGTACATCATCTTATTGTCTTTTGTGAGACGCTTGTGTCATTTCCAGTCAAAAAATAACTTGCTAGTTGAATAAAAGTAACTTTAAGTCAAAATTTGCCAGGGGTATGAATAATTATGGGCTTAACTGTATATATACATATATATATATATTTCAACATTTATTTATCTAAAACAAAAGTTTACTCTAAATTGATGTTTAACGGTAAAAAAACAGTTTTTATGTTTTCTCCCTAAAGTGTATGTAAACATCTGGTTTCAGCTGTGAATATACTGCTGTGTATTGAAATTCCTCTTGTTTTGCATAGAAATATACTGAACAACATCCAAAGCATAATATATAAAATAACATCTACCTGAGTTTTTTCTTTGAAAGAAGCTCCTTATGTCCATTGTTGTGTTCATCAGTACACAATTGAAACCGATTTAGAGAGTTTGTTTAGCCGTGGAGGGTAAGAACTGAAAATATGAAATGTAAGCTAAGACTCTCTAAAAAAATCAGCATTGTCGTTCGGCTTTTTAGTTATCCATTTGTTGATTCACTCGAAGAGCAAGTAACGCAACCAAGTGATCAGTTTGATATCAATCTTTTGTGATACACCGTCATATTTACATTATTAGTTCAGTACGAATGATTTGTTTTGGTACCTGGTCAAACTTAAGCTCTCCTCTGTCTGCAGCAAACTCGCAGGCAGCAGCTTCTCCCGACTCGCTCACATGGGTGCTGTGCTCAGTCGCCCGGTGCAAAATTAGGGTGAATTTACGACCGTGCGCTCTGTGCTTCGTGTGTTGCTTTTGTCTTATACAGTTATCAGTCAGGCATCTAACTAACAAATTGCACTCCAAAAGACCCCATGCTTCTGAAAAAATGACCTTGGCTTAAGCCCAGTAAGCCACCCCCCCCGCTCCGCTGATGGTTGACTCCAAATCTCCCGAACACTATGTCGATTTGAGAACGCAAGACCGAAACAGCGAGACCAAGACCGAGACCAAGACAAAAGTCCGTCGAGACCAAGTCGAGACCAAGACGAGACCAAGACGACGTAAAAGTGGTCTCGAGACCAAGACCGGTCTCGAGACATCCAACTCTAACCATCAGGGTCATGCTTCACATGAAAACCAAGATAGTTCCAAACGCCAGATCTGAATGAGGGTGGGGGAGGTTCAATTGCCATGTTGCAACGAGCTTAGCTTCTGTCTTGCTAGCTTGTGCTGCGCTCAGTGGATCTGCACTCGACAGTGCAGCCTAGGCGGAGTAGTCGAACGCAGATCCACTGAGTGCTCAACACAGACAGCATCGTCAGAAGAAAAGTTGATAAAATAAATTAAAATTTTTTATATTGTTAGATACATATGCGTACCGAACCGAAAGCACTGTATCGAACGGTTCAATATCGATACGAGTATTGTTGCACCCCTACTAAAAATGTAGTTTCATGCATCGGTCAAAACACTCAACTCCAGGTACACGACGCCCAGCTGAAAACACGTCACCCAAGTCGAGTTGCCCGAGATTCACAGAATTTACAGAAAATGTAAAATGTTTGTGATGTGTGATATATATATCGTTGTTGGGACGATAAATGTCGCATATCGGGATATGAGATTTTGGTCATATCGCACAGCCCTATTATAGGACCTTACCCACAAATAAAAACTGTGAGTAGGATGCTTATTCACCAATGACACCATCAGACAGATGGAAATGGGGTATCAGAAATCTTTGCTTATTTGTTTACTTCCACAAACATGTTTGATACATTGTTCACTTACAACAGGTAACTACTCAGATCTAGTAGAGTGAGTACTGTTTGTAAACTGTCTTACACCATGGGGTGGCTGTAGGTCAGATACTAACCGGAAGGTTGGTGGTTTGATCCCAGTCTCCTCCAGTCTGCATGGCAAATATCCTTGGGCAAGATACTAACCCTGTGTTGCTCTCCAATGTATCCATCGGAGTATAAATGTGTGTAAATGTTAGACAGAAAGCACTTAGAAACAGCACAGAAAAAAGGGCATGGGTGAATAAGACAAGTTGTGTAAAGCCCTTTGAGTGCTCAGAGAAGAAAAGCGCTATATAAGAACTAGTCCTTTTACTATTTATCCTAGTTAGACTAAAAACTTAGTAAGAGACAGTTTACATACAGGACATTTGAGGTGTGTGTAGACCTTGACCGCATTAGAGTTGTGGTAACCTGAGGTACGGTTAACACAACTCGGTAACTACGGTTACAGTTAAACTATACTGCATGTCAGGACAAAAACCAAATCGTGGAGTGGAAGGAACATTTTGGTGGCGTTATAGATTCCTCTTCTTCTTCTTTTAACTGGTCCCTTTAGGGGTCTGAAAAGCTTAGAAAGAGAGTGACAGGACTTTTTAAAATTTCTTGAAGAGAAAAGTCATCTAAGAGGTTTCTTCAACTTTCTTTCCAAGATCCTCGGACTACCATGACCTGAATGACTGAAAACCTACAGACATATGTTCCTTTATACAGCATTTTCTACTCTTACTTAATACTCAAAGCACGCATTTAACCACGATTTCATAAAGTGCTCTATTCAATGTACTGTAAGCACTAAACACATCAACGACTAATTGACATCAAGAAAACTAACATGAATGTGTTGGGAATTTAGGAAGGACATTATGAGTAAGCTTAAGAGACCCCGTGACACATAGAGAACATTCAAACTCCACACAAAATTGGACTTGACCATTGGATGCACAAAGATCTAATAGGACACTTTTGTAGAAAGAATTTTATTTCTCAAGAGTTGGTTTAAAAAGCAGAAAACCCCCCCACCAGGCATTCTTTCTTGACCTGTCTAACGCATTTCAAAGGTGATGCATGGATGAAGTGGGTATAGGTATAGAGAGACCGGAGCTCAAGGCAACAGATCACTTTTCAGCACAGCAATGACTCAACGAAAACACCCAAGACAATAGTGGACTGAATCCAGACTTAAGCTTCTAGGAAGGTCTAAAGATTTTAGATTTGGCTAATTAACAAAATATACAAAATACTGCACACACTGTGGGACTGATATCAGTACTGTTAAATTAGAATTTTTTCGAAATAATTTGACATTATGGATTAAGTAAAGTAGACTGATGGAAGGCAAATCCCAAGATTTGAAGTATAACCTGCCATGTAAACATGTGTTTCATTAAGAAAGAGGTTTAAAAACAACTGCATTTCAACCCAAGATTAGCTTTTATCAGATGAATGTTCCAACCACTTTTATCTTATCCAGTAATTCTTTTTCGCTTAATTTCATCTATAGATGTAATCAAAATGTATCTCTGGTGCTCTTCACGGAACCCTCTGCCACAAGCAAAGCCTACTGGTTTTGGGTAACTGGTTTTCAGTGAAGAGTATAGAATGACTTCTGCCAGCAGGCACAGTCTACTAAAGTATATTTAAAAAAAAAACAAAAACATATAAAACATAAATTGCTTTTTTGCAGTTTCGATGGCCTAGTTGGTGATTTAAGCAGGTTTCATCTCAGCTAGACACATGTTATAAAAGACAAAAAAACCCTTCCACATTAAGCTAATGCCATCTAGTCCTGCTGGAGCAGGTATTTTAGGTCCAGTGAAATTTCTGACACCTTTATAAAAATATTTGCATGATATTTTAACTGACGTATGAGGATCAGGGGGAAAAAAGTATTAGACAAACCTAAATGGGCAGAGGAGTTTAAGAAAATCTGCTATCTACTATCAGAATCAATGTGGTGCTTTTATGGCACTTTTGGCTGCACAGGAAATACAGAGAGATTGATTCATTGTATAAAAGAAGACGTGATCACAAAGGTGTCACTTTTAATACTGTTTGAGCAAGAGGCAGGATAAACCAAAGCATTTAACCCCACACTCCACAGGCCCCTCTTCTATGGAACCATCTCCTAGTTTGGAGGAGACAGACACTATCTCTACTTTCAGATTAGGCTTAAAACTTGACTTTTTGCTAAAGCCTATAGTTATGGGTTGATCAGGTGACCCTGAATTCTCTCTTAGTTAGTTAGCGCAAAAAGTTACTGGGCACATCTCATGATGCATTATTTCTTTTTCACTCACTATGTGTTCAACCAGTGGTGGCAGATGGCCGCCCCTCCCTGAGCCTGGTTCTACCCGGGGTTTCATCCTGTTAAAAGGAAGTTTGTCATTCCTGTTGCCACATGCTTGTTCAAAGGGGAATGGTAAATGGACTGATTCTTAAATAGGGATGCAGCTAAAGATTATTTGATTGTTGACTAATCTGTTGACTGACTTTTATTCGATTAGTCAAGGACTATTTCAGTAACTCTTATCTCTGCTTCCTGAGAGCAAACCTCGTGCTCACGTCTGCCCACCTGTGAATATCACCCTGTTGTCTCATCCCACAGCAAATTAAAACAGGAAACACATGAATTTCAAAAATAATCAAATGTATTTTTAACATAACTCAATAAGCCCGTCACACTAAAAATGAAATAAATAAAAATATCAAGTAATACAAATTAAAGTGCTAGTAGTATTTAAACAAAAGATAATGTGCAAATAAGAAACTGAAATGGGTTCTATCCATCAGTTCAAATAAAGCTTTAAATTGAATCAAAAAGACTTTATTTTCCAGTCCAAAAAAACAAGCTAACAGATGATTCAGCTCATGAATTCACGATAGCGGGGGACATACCCTGGACTGAGGCGTGCTCTTATCTTTGAGGTGATGCTCTCTGTCATGACTTCAGCACTTTGAGAGGTGCTCGAGCCTCTACAGGACAGATTCATCTAAATGCCTGTGCTTACTACTAGTAAAACAGAACAAACAGAATTAGACAAAAACTAATTACACTGATGGCTGTATGTTATAGTTTCTCAGGTGGAGTAGTGTTCAGTGCCAATTAAACAGTTTAACTGATTATTATGATATAGTCCAACCCACAGATTAACTACCCAATGTTAGGTGGAAAAGGATTACTGTAATATTACCTGTAGTGTACTGCAGTTACAAAAAACATTTATTGTTATTATTATTATATCATGCATCGATTAATTGTTATAGTCAACATTATCAATTAAACAGAACTTTTCTCCCAGAGCACTCAAAGCACTTATACAACATGCCTCATTCACACAGGCACTTTTTTCTATGCGTAAGTGCTTTCTATCTAACATTCAAACACACTCATACTCTGATGGATGCATCAGTGACCAACTTGGGGTTAGTATCTTGCCCAAGAGGATTTGGCATGCAGACTGGAGCTGCCGGGGATCGAACCACCAACCTTCTGACCAGTACTGTAAGGAGCTTGGAAAGAAAAGCTGGTGAACAGTTAAGGCTTCTATTTTGACGAACTTATTTTCTACAGAGCAAAACATGGATGTGCCATGGACTCCTCGGTGTCATCCATTTTAGGACAGAAAGGCTCTTGGCTCTTTTAAAGGGACAGCACCTAGCCACTGGTACAGATATGTTGTCAAAATCAAAACGTAAAAAATCAAAAAGTATAATCCTTCATTGTTCACATCAACAGTGGATAGAAACATTAAGTTCACCAGAGAAGACACAAAGGACAACAGTTTGCTGTTCGTGGACTGTGCTGTGAACATTGAGGAGAATGGAAACCTCAAGACTGAAGTTTACCTGAAGCCCACACACACACAGCCCTCCTCTTTGACTCCCACCACCCTCTGGAACACAAAGTGGGATTAATCAGGACCCTACAAAGGAACAACACTGTCATCCCTTATGTAACAGGTTTATCAGAGAAGCTCAGGAGAATTTTCTACAAACATGACATCCTGGTCACCCAGCCACACCCTCAGACAAACACTGGTTCATCCCAAGGACAAATCTCCCAAACATAAGCTAATACAGACAGTGTATGCTGTGCATGCAACAAGTAGTACTCAGACCTTAGAGAAACCAAACAGCCACTGCATGAACTCATGGCACAACATAAGGCACGACGCCTTAACGTCCACTCACATCTACATCATCAGGTGATCTCAATGGGTCACATGATAGAGTGAGGGAAGGTCTCACAATGGTAACCCACGGCCTTTTTTCACACTTCGGCTCATGTGATTGCCACATGATCAATAGTGGGCCCTCTTAGGGACAACTCCCACTGGGGTTTAAATACCTGAGATTCTGCAATTGTTTGATCTTAGAACTGAAGACGTTTCTCGGAGGAGAGGTGAAACGTCTTCAAGAAATTTAAAGAAGTCCAGTCGCTTTTATGTCCAAGGTCCTTAGACTACAATGCGGTGGATGACTGAAAACCTACACTGACGTCTTCTTCCGATCAGTAGATGACCTGCTCTACCTCCTTTCATATGAGACTGTCAGCTTTGGCCGGCGGTCATAGGTTCTGTCCAATAATATGACACGAGACTGGAGTAAAAGACATCCATGGATTGGCACTTCATTAATGAAGGAACATGATAAGAGCACACACACTCACTACAACTAAACAAAATGGCTTCCTTTTATACTCTACCTTTCCAGGTGAGCATCCGGAATAGTCCAAGTATGGGGTTAACTAATCAAAATGAAAACATAACCCTCCACACAAACAAACATACAATAACATTAAAGCACATCACAAACATATACATATTTCCAACACGTACTATAAACAAACCAATAACATAAGCTTCACCCATTACTATCTAAATTAAAACCCTCTTTAACCATACTCCCTAACCTGGCACACTGGTCTGCTCCAGAAGCAGGTGATTGAGCTGCTTTCACCCTTTTGCTCCACATCCTGCAAGAAGCAACCAGGACAGGTGAGTACCTTTAGAAGTTCTCATTTCACATATATTTAGGTTCTTGATAAATGATTAACTGTAAGCAGCTCTAACTTTGGTTCTTCTCTGACACAGGTAGGATGGCCAGTCCCACTGTCTCTTCACCGTTACAAGCTGTCAATTTTAATCGTATGTCAAATAACCTAGTAAAGAATTCATAAGAACTAATGTGTTTTTCTTTATTATACTAATTTAAATTCCCAATCCATCAATTAATTACTAACAATACAAACAAGGTAATGGAACCCCTGGTCTCCATTACAGAGACAGTTGTGTTTTTTTAATGACTGATTTCATAAAGACTGAGGAACTAACTTCACAGATGGTTACCACGATGAAACATAACCTGTAACTTGTCTTCAACAACATTAAAAGTCTAGTTAACCATGTTCCAGCGAATGTCAGTGCCACCTCTGCTGAAGACCGAGAGGTTTCTGCAATATTAAATTCTAAATAGATCATATATTATATCATAACTACCTTCCAATCTGCAAATTTCCCCTAAAACACAATTAGCAGGCAGCTTATAGAGCTAATGGAACACAAAAACGTATTAATTTTAGTCTGACTATTAAAAACAGTTCAGAAGAAGCTTAGGGTTATGGATAGGATTTTAATCAATACTTAAGTAATGTGATTTGACTGTACTTCAGCGTTTGACACAGCTGATCATGCAGTTTTCCTCAACAGGCTGTGAAACAGGGCTGGCATACTTGGAAGAGCACTGATAGTCCACTGCTGACAATTTTATTTCATCAACTGCTATGTTGTTTTTTTTTAAATACCTATTTCTGGCCTCATCCATGCAATCCACCAACCTAACATAACATAACTGCCACTTATGCACCTTGCATATTCTAGAAAAAGAACCCACAAAATGTTGCTTCCATGCATTTTTTCCTTGCTTTCATTAAGAACTGGATGACTTTGAATTTCTTATATTTGAACAGTTAAAACTGAAGTCTTTACCTTCAGCCTAAAATCAACTCTCACTGATCGCTAGTAAATCCTCCATTGCTTGGTTTAAGTCACCAGACTCAAACATCTTAGCATTTCTGTGGAAAAACAAACCCCGAAAAAAGGCAAAAGATGATGATGGTCCAGAACTACCAAATTTTTATCATCACTTCTTCACCAACAGTACGTTTCATAATGGTTCAAATCAAGCTCCTTAAACTCAGCGTCCATTCAGAACAGGCACTCGGTGGACAAAGCTCTGAGCTGGCTTTCATTGTCTCCAGTACTGTGCATCAGAACTGCTTTAATAGTCTTAGCATAAACACCTAGTGGACAGCCTGGTGTGAAGTCTTCATTTAACCCATTTGGAACAAGCTCGATATTTGTCAGAAAAACAGATATTTGGATATTTTTAGGTTAATTGTTCTTTTAACAAGTAATTCCTCCAACCATAACCTCGATTTGAAACAGAAACTTAGACATCACCATAAATGAATATATTTAGATATCCGATATGATCTGACTCCATCAGGCTTTCACACCCCCGGGTGGAGGAAAGTTCAGTGCTGCACTCTGTGTGTGAAAACAGTAGGGGTGTTCGATATAACGATATATATCAGATGACGATAGAAAAACGTCTATCGTTTCATTTTACGCTATTGTTTGTTTCGTGGTGTCGCAAAATAAACTGTTTACGGCAATATTTTTTCATTATTTTGATGCTCACTGTAGTGGCTACATTAATTTCTTAAAGTTCTCTCTTTCTCTTATATTTTATATAACAACACTACAGAAGGACAAGCGCTTGTTTTTATGCGTTGTGGTTAGCAACAACGACGGTAACACCATCGCGTGTCCGCTTGTTTGTCCCACATAAACCTTTCACAATAAAGCTCAAGATCCTGTTGAGACTTTTCAAAATAAACTGAATCACGTGAAAGATGCAGAGTATTTACGGATGAGAAGTAAAAAAAGAGCCGTCAGGTGCTAAAAAATAAACCTTAGACTCAAACGTTAGAACAGGCTTTTCCCCGCAGCACGCTGTGTAATAAATACTCACAAAGAAAACGGCGGCCGTTACAACTTATGTCTAAAAATGTATCGTTTCATGCATCAGTTAAACTACTCGACTCCACATGACGTGCAGCTAGAAACACTTCCCGCAAGTCAAGCTGCCCTACATTCACAGAATTTACAGAAAATGTTACATTTTTGTGATTTATATCGTTATCGGACGATAGATGTCTTAATATCGGGATATGAGATTTTGGTCATATCGCACAGCCCTAGAAAACAGGTTAGTTTTCAGTATTTGAGGATAGGTCTATATATAGTGTTGATTAGGTATGAGTATTTTATATGTATTACATAGCACACACTGCAGATCTGTTAATATTCCTATACCACACTGTCAGGCTTTGTGGATGTGTCTATGTAAGGAACAACCTCATCTGTAAACATGTAAATTACACACATTTGGTGGAGGAGATTCAAACCTCGTCAGTAACTTCATCCACGTGTGGAGCAGAACAAACAGAAGCTCAAACTGCATCTAAATCCCCTCAAGTCGAGTCGAACTTTGTAACCCAAGGATTTCCAGATCAAGTCTCGCGTCTCCGGTACTAGCCCTCGGTGGTCCAGCTTCTTAGACATTACAAATAACTGTCATTGAACATTCCTCTACAGATTCGCTCTGTTATGAGTCAGGAGCTTCATTCTTCATCCATCCATCTCTAAAATCGTTCTCTCTCACATCCTCTCCTTTCTCCTGTGCAGATGGTTTATCCCTTTCCTGCTGTGTTTCTGTTTTTGTGTTCTCTCTTCATTTAAAATCTTTTTCTAGTCTCCAGCTATTCGTGGTCTTTATAGATACCATGCAAGTCCACTTTTGTTTACTAGCTCTAGGTCAGACACACTGCTAGCTGCTGGTACTACAGACTAACACCACATTACAGCAGAGCCCTGGATTTCATTACTGTCACATGTATTTATGCCCCTGTGCATCTACACAAAGGAATAGTTTTCATTCCATTAGGAATATTGGGAAGTTACATAATTTTGGTGATTATGCTTCAAGATATAATATAAATGAAGGGCTTTAACAGAAATATTGCATTAACTGTAAAAGAATTACACCATTTTATGCATAGCTCGAAAGTAATCAAGTCAAATCCAAAATGATTAACACATGGACTTAAATTCCTTAAATTCATGGTAGACAACCTTTTTAAAATAATATTTTGTTGCCAAATAGCATTACTACTAACATTACTACAATGTTGAATTTAGAAAAAAGCTAATTTCACAACAGCAATTCCAGCTGTCTAAAAAAAACAAACTAATAATCATAATAAAAGGTAATGTGTATTTTTTATGTCGAATAAGTCATAGCTATCATAAACTAGTCACCGACTTCCAGGTGAAATTTTGTGCCATGTGTACTTTTCCCTGTTCTTGTGGCTGTCCTCCTCCTTCTTCAGCATATAAGGATACACTGAACACTCATAGATATGTGCGACTGCTGTCAGTTACAGAAGGATTGCAGCTTGGGTACATGCCTATGGTGCCTCGGCTACATTTAAAGAGAAAGAAAGCAGAAAACTACCGACTGATCGATCAGTTCTGTGACCAGCCGAGGCCTGTTTCCCTTCAGACCAATCAGTGACATGGCTAAATTTTGTTGGTGTCTTCCAGCAACACCAAAACACCATGTGAGACAAATATAGTGGATGATTGCAACAATGTTTCCTTGGTTAAGAAAACCCCTTCAAAACACCTGTCCAAGTCAACACTCTGAAGGAGGTGGGAGTATCATTATCAAGAGAGGAATTTAAAAATGTAAATACAGAAGTGTCATAACACAGTGTAACGTGTGTGTTGTACTCCAAGTTGTTTGAGTACTCGAGTTGAAAAGCGCTGCAAGAACCAGCACATTTATGACGGGAAGGCTTCGGATGGAACCAAGATTAGTTGACGTGAATGACGCTAAGAAAAAGGGACAGAAATAACTTTACAGCTTATAATCCAAAGCAAACCCCATTATCTGTCAAACATGATGGATGCGTTGGTATGACATGGGCATATGGCCGCCAGTGGAACTGGGTTACAGGCGTGTATACATGATATAAAGAGTAGAGTACGGTCCTTGCCCCTCCCTGAACCTGGTTCTGTCCCAGTTTATCCTTCACTGTCAAGTACTTACTCAGAAGAGCTTGTCTGAGTGCAAGTGCACTTCAGGGAACTGCTGTTGTGATTTGGTGATGTCAAATGCAAACGACCCAAAGCATACTGCAAGAGCAACTCCAGAGTTTGACTCTCCACAAAAACATATCAACAAGAAGCTGAGATATCTGTCCCTGCTCCTCCAGCTCTCTGTTGACTCCTCCAACACAGAATGATTTCATCACCATTATGTCACACACATGCATATCAGAATAACCTGAATACTGCAGTCAAGCATCACAATATTCCTGTTGCCATAAATCTTAATATGAGAAAAGTTCATATGAAATCTGTTTCATTGGGTGGTGCTGAAGTAGCTCCGCGATGACAACATGTTACAGCCTCCGTTCTCAGGCTGAAATCAAACATGTTGTAATATTTCTAAAATATTACAGCAGCTGTTGAATATGATCACAATGATCATCGTGATCAGTCCACGCCAACATGGCTTACAGACGCTGCATAGGCCTGCTCACAATTCATACAGTTGTTTATCTCGAAACAACCTGTTCGCCAGCACGGGCACACGCACAGTACACGTTCCTGCTCAGCAACACCCAGCCACTCTCACGCTGCGGTATTATCCTAATGCCTGATGGGAACATATGCAGACCGAAGCAGGCGGAGGTAGAATTAGTCCAAACATCATCTGTGGGCAATGCAGCAGCGGGGCAGGCTGAACACAGCCACACTTACCGGCCCCCTCCTCTTCAGAGATATGTTCTTCCACAGCAGAAGATGGAGTTGGTGCAGGAATCCCATTTTCCTTTCCACTTTTACTTCACTGTGTCCTAAATGTAACAAATTAGCATAGCGGCGGTGACGTCACGCTGAATTTAGAAAACAGGGGGATTTCTATCCCGTTTCTGGGCATCCTGGATCCGATTCAGCCAATAAAAAATATAATTATTATTATTTTAGCGCAGGCGGAAGGAAAAATGAGCATTTATCCGAGCGCGGCGGCAAAATGCGTGACGGGACTGTGTGTCATCCTCTGTAAACACTTCACAGTCTTGCTTTATCATGTAACTGCTGGAGTTGGAACAGGAAAGCAGTTTGGGAGCAGCCTGACAAGCTCCAAACCACAGACTTCCGATAGACCTTTCAAAACAAAAGCCTCTCGACTCAGATTTGGACGGTGGAGTATTAGGGCCACAGTGCGAAAAGAAAGACTGTTGATCGTTTCGAAAATAAAGCAGTCTAAAAATCTATTTGGATTAAAAAGTCTAAATGTGAAGATTACACTCGTTGTTTCCCTCTACAGAAAACCTTGGTGCTGTGATACAGCATACATCATCTTTACTAGACGAACCTTTCATCGGTCCTCTGACATTTCATTTTGTACAGATCAGCTCTCCCCAGTTAGTTTGATTTTTCTTCTTATATTTACCGACACACTGAAGTATGACGTCACAAACTCAGAGGGTATACCAACCGTGGCAGCTGGACTTTTTTCTTGAAGTACAAAATTAATCTCAAAATTTCTACTTTATTCTCAAAATGATTACTTTTTGTTAACGTGGCCCTTATACTTCGTAGATTTAGGAAGGGAAATAATGTACAAACTGTTTGTTTGTTTGTTTGTTAGCAGTCTATTCTCCACAGTTTTTGAAGATATTGTTTCAGCTGATTCAGTTTTGGTGATTGTCAAAGTCACACCAAGTGTGAAAATCAGGTTTTTATGGATTGTCTTCAAACTTCCCAACAGTAAACTCGGCCTTAGCCAACAGGAATGCAGAGGCTGGCCAAGTATTCATTTAATCCTTGTTAGCACCCAAAGCCAAAGTTGACCTTGAAAACAACTTCATATCCAGTAATATGGGCAGGGAATGGTGACAGCTATACAACACGCTTTTTATTTTTTCAACACAACACTGTAGGGCAGTGGTCCCCAAACTACCTCCACATTTGACCCGGCCCCCTGAACAATATTAGAGATGCATTATTTTTTTCCCTCGCATTATTATTTTTTCAGTCTGGCCACGCGATCAACAATAATGCACCCATAGAACACTGGGGTGTAGTGGGCCTGCCCGACTGAATCCCTGGAAATGTTTCCTCATGTCAATAAAGCTCATTTGATTCGAATTGTGAACCACGCTAAAAAAAAAATTTGCCACTACGACCTCACTTTGCCCAGAACGTGAACGTGAAAAAATAGAAGAGAATACAATCTGCGCCGACATTATGAATGCTGTCACAAAGACAAGTATGATAGCTTGTGAGGCCAAATGCGAACAGACAAAATCTCAAAGCTAAAAAGTGGACTGTTAGCTCAGCAGGCTAAACTCAGCTGAAGCAGTCATCAGTTTGGGCCAGCTTTCGTGTTGCTCAACTGATAGCAAGCTGCGGTAAACTTTTCAGTGAAGGAGAGTTTGTCAAGAAATGTTTGAATGTTGTCGTGGAGGAGGTGTGTCCCGATAAGAAAGATGTCTTGAATGCTTTGAGTCTGTCGGCGAGCACAATCACCAGACGTGTGGAAGAAATAGGGGGTAATGTATATGCCCAGCTGCAGCAGAAGACGAAAGAATTTGACTTTTTTTCATCAGCACCGGATGACAGCACGGACGTGCAGGACACAGCGCAGCTTCTTATTTTTATTCGTGGAGTTAGAGCAAACTTTGAGATGTGCGAGGAGCTGGCAGCCCTCCAAAGTCTGAAAGGCACTACGACGGGGGAGGATATTTTCGACAAAGCATGTCAAACAATGGAAGAGTTGGATCTGGACTGGGCAAAGCTCACGACTGACGGGGCTCCTTGTATGGTGGGCGCATCTCGGGGCCTAATAGGACGCATGAACTGCGAGATGGAAGAACGGGGTCTCACCGCCCTGCTACAAGTCCACTGCATAACACTGCATTCACCAGCAAGCGCTTTGCTGCAAAGTGTTGAAGTGGGATTCTGTCATGAAGGTTGTGGTATCATGCATAAACTTCATCAGAGCAAATGGACCTAAACACAGGCAGTTCCAACAATTCCTGTCTGAACTGGAGTCTGCGTACGGAGATGTGCTGTACTACACAGAGGTCCGATGGTTGAGCCGCAGCAGAGTTTTGAGGCGTTTTTACGAGCTGCTACCCGAAATTAACGCATTTCTTCATTCAAAAGGCAAAACGGTCCCAGAGCTGATTGACCCAGAATGGAAGTGACACCTCGCATTTTTAACAGACGTGACAGAAATGCTGAACGGCCTTAACTTGCAGCTACAAGGCCAGGGGAAACTCATTTGCGACATGTATTCCCACATAAAAGCATTTGAGTTGAAACTAGCGCTGCTTTTGGAACAAGTGAAAAAGCACAACTTCACCCATCTCCCTGCTACCCAAAACCTTTCTGCAGAGAACCCAGCAGTCCCGTTCCCAGCTGAAAAGTGTGTGGAAGCACTGGAAATGCCGAAGGCAGAGTTTGATGTGCGATTCCGTCAATTACATGTTCATGCAAAAGAAATCTGTCTTTTCCAAAACCCCTTTGTTGCCCAGCCAGTTTGAGCTGGCTGAGTTACAGAACTGTGATGTTCTGAAAGACGCATTCAAGCCCAACAGTCTCGTTGACTTCTCTGCCGCCCTCCCAAATGACACGTACCCTAACATAAAAAAAAAAAAAAAAAAAACACACAATGAAGATGTCCACACTTTTTGGCAGCACGTATATCTGCGAGCAAACCTTTTCACGCATGAAACTCCTGAAAACTCTGATGAGGTCAAGATTGCCAGATGAACATCTGCATCAGTATTTGAGACTGGCTGTGACTAGAATGGACATTCAACTTCTCACCGGCCAGATGCAGGCCCACAGTTCACACTGATGAACATACAGTACATAGGTAAGCTCACTTTTGTGACTTGAATTGAGTCATTCTGAGTATAAACAAATATAATCATGAGAAAATCTACTGGGATAAAACCCATCTCTACAACCATACTGGTATTGAAATGTATTGTGCTGTGTAGGTGCTGTATCACTTAGTTGGGTTTCTCAGCCTGCTTGCTTTGTGGTTTTCAGAGGGAAGTTGATGAGAGAGAGCAAACAGTGGTGTCTACTAGGCTAGCCTACTGGAACCTACAAAACTGGATTATAAGGAAAGAACACAAGAACTTTGAGAGACTGCTCATATGAGTCATTTAAGAGATTCTGCTCTGACAACTGAAGCTTAACTTTTACCTAAGATTGTGCACAGGACAACAGAAACTTTATTTCTGTGAAGAACCCAGAGAGGTTTATTTGATTATTTATTGATTTCATAATTAGTGTTATTAAATATTTCCTGAGTTAATTTTTTCTGTGAAGAACCCAGAGAGGGTTATTTGATTTCGGAAAGGGTGTTATGGCCCTGGCCATAATCTGTTTTGGTGGCTGTGTTTTCTTTGTCTGTGTCTTTAAATCTTTGCAGGCCCTGATTGGATGAGCTGACGGCTGCTGATTGGTCCGCGGATCATGTGGCCGCATTCAAAATCCATCACCAGCAGTTGTCCCGGGGCAGCCACTGACAGCAGCAGCAGCCATGATCCTGGCCTCCAAATCCATGACATTTGTGCCTGTGACTTTTGCAACTTTCTCAGTTCTGTATATAGTGTGTACATTAGTTTTCATTGTAAATAGCACATTGTCAATAGCACTGGAACAGAAGGGGTGAGCTGCCTTATTGTTTTTCCTTGCACTGTTTTCTCCTGTTTATCACAGTTAAGGAGTTAGGTGTAGTGCTTGTCTTTTGTTTGGTTTTTGATTTCGCATAGGGTTTTAGATAGCACCTCCTCCTGACTTAGCTTGTTTTGTTTGTTATTTTGGCCTTTGTTCACCCCGGAGCTTCTTTTTTCCAGTGTAGCAAAATAAACCACCATTCACTAAGAAATTGGTTTTCCCTCTGTGTATGGTTTTGGGGACCAGGGCGGGGCCATCTTTTCAAACTTATGTTGCGTTCCTGTACCCCTAGACTGGGGCGTAACAAAGGGTTATTAATATTTGGTTATGTGTGGCTTTCTGGAAAACAATAAATGTTTACATTTCGGCAAACCTGCGATTGTCACACTTTTTCTGTTACAAACTGACCCTGGCCCCCCATCAGAGAAGGGAAAAGTTATGTGGCCCTCACTGGAAAAAGTTTGGGGACCCCTGCTGTAGGGTGTCAGGCTGACAGCATGTTATAATTTATACACAATAAAGCATTAAAGTTTTTATATAACCCTTACACTTTGGGCTCTTGTTTTTGCTGTAATCAGACAAAATAATGTAGATGGTCAGATTTATGTGTGAAGTAATGCTACAGGGCTACTATGTGAAAAACAGTCAGAACAATCTAAATAAATAAACGTTTGATTATATGGTGAAAACGTTTTATATTATTACTGTTGTTGTTTTTAATAATAATAATAATAATAATAATAACAACTCTAATAACTCTTTTAGTTGCTCCCTTAAGGGTCACCACAGCAGATTATCTGCATCCATTTCACCTCATCCCCGGCCTTCTGTCACACCAGCCCTCTGCACATCCTCCTCCATCCATCAGGTTTCTTTGTGATCTCAGCCTGGCAGCTCCATCTTCAGCATCATTTGTCCAATGTAGCCAATATCTCTCCTTCGGACACTGTGAAACCATATCCATCCAATAACATGAGAGTAAACCTTTGCCAACGCAGCTCCCCCTCTGGCAGTATTTACTTTGAAGGGTATATTATTGTACTTTGTTTGTATTTATTTTAAAGGGGTTTTTTTTATGTTGTTATTTGACACAATTTTCTTTCACAGTTATTTTGTATTATTTTTCATTTATGTGGATATAGTACATGTGTAGTATTCATTTCATTGTTTAGTATGTTCTTTTACATGCTTATTATTAAATATTAAGTAAACATGTGAAATTGTTACATATTTAAACAATTATAACCTGTTACTGTAATGTACGTAACAAAGTCATAATAAAGTTATGTGCTATTTCAAATCCCAATTTATCATTCCCTACATTTTTTTTTTTTTTTTTTTTTTTTTTTAATTTGTTCATTTCAGGCACAACAATAAAGTTGAACATAAAGTGCACAAAAAACAAAAACAAACAACAAAATGTACCTGAAAAGGAGTGGGATGAAGAAAACTTATTAAATCCCACCCCTATATTCACTTATCAACAGAAACAATAAACTTCCCGCAGCTACGCCCAAGCAAAACAAATAGAACCTTCATAACTGAATACAGAATATATTAATTATAAATTGCGTTACCACAGGTAACAGGCAATAATAATTACAAGTAACAAACACACATACATATACATACATACATATATATCTACACACACATGTACATATATATACATACACACAAACTTTTTTTTTTTCTTTTTCTTTTTCCCCCTTGGAATCCATACCAGCAATGGTAAGAGAACAGACATTTCAGAGCACACTAACACCATCATTGAGTATACTGTGACCAGACCAACTGTTTGTAGAGAAATTTAAATCTATGAATATTTTTGCATTGTTTCAGTTGTAAACTCAGACTGTTCCAGATTTTCACACCACATACAGACACACAAAAACCTTTACGGGTTGTTCGAGTTCTGGGTAATTTGAATTGTCCAAAGCCTCTCACATTATAAGCCCTTTCTCGAATTTCAAATATAGATTGTAAATTTGCAGGTAGAAGTTTATTAAAGGCTTTGTATAAGATTATGGATGTATTGTAATTAACCAGATCCTGGAATTTAAGTAACTTTGCCTGTATGTTCGCAATACAAACAATGACAGTAAGACTGACACGGTATTATTATCACTTTCACTTTCAGATAAGTTTATTGACCTTGTGGGAGAGGTCAGAGGTCAAATGTGACATGGTTCTTTCTACACACTTGTAACATATCTGTTTCTAAGTAAAAAGACTTTTTGTCAATTTTCAATTAATAAATCATTAAGTTGGCCCTGAAGACCTCGGTGGATATAAGCCAAATGTTAGCGGATGGTTGACATCACCCATCTCTAGCTGTCCTCAAAGTTTTATCAGAATTCATTCAAAACGTTTTGAGCTATTGTGTGCTGACATAATGATGACGCAAACACACAGAAACAGGACCAAAAATATGACGTTCATCTTGGTGGAGGTAATAATCATAATCATAATCATAATAATGAGAAGAACATAATACAGCAGTTAAGTTTTAGCTAGTTTCTATGCAAAAATCTCTGTTCCAGTTCCTCAAATGTGCACACGTTACTGGTTTTTGTCATTACTTTACATTTTTATTCCAAACTCAGATTTATGGAAAAATTATTTATTACATTTAAATGAAAACTGAAATCAATTTTACAAAGTGATGTCTCTCTCTCTCTCTCTCTCTCCCTCTCTCTCTCACACACACACACACACACACACACACAATCACAACTAATGGCAGACATGACAGCTCACTCTGCCAGAAGACTTAATCAGAGAGAAACTGTTGCTCAGTTTCTGCACACTTCTTTCTCACTGTTTGTCCAAAGCTGTGTGTTTGTAGCACCCAAAAGACTTGTAACACATCTTTATTTTTATTGATTGATTCATTTTTAAATCCAGAAATAACATTCAAATAAAAATTTAAACGCCTCTTTATTCCATGAATTAAGCTAATGGCAAAATCTTTTTGAAAAGACTAAAAACTTTCCCAGATGTCTTAATGTTTCTAAAAGAAACAAAAGTCTAAATGTTTTCTTTTCAAGAGGTTGGAAAACTGTTCAGAAGCCAAAATCTCTGTATGCGTATGTTGTCATGACTGTGAGCCCAGTGCAGTATCAAGACATTATTACAAAGTCTTTAACAGAACAATGACCAAAATGACATTTGCATTTCAATACAAACCAAAAACATAAAATGTCAGGGACCTGAAAGCTGAAAACACAGTCAGGACTCAAATGCAGACACAATGAACAGCTGATTCCTCTGAATGAGGATTTTATTAAACACAGGAGACTTGGTTTACAGGGAATTGTAGGGAGTGAGCGTCACAGGGGAGGAGTTCACTGAAAAAGAGCAGAGGCAGATTACTCCACTTAATTTGAACAGTTAGGTTGGGAGGACATTCTCTGAGGACTGAGTGCTGTAGAATTTCTTACTTGGGAAAGTGGAGAGCAGTGATTGTGGGGTAGGCAGCCAGGTGAGTGTGTGAGGGAGCTGAGATGTAGTGATGGGATGCGCTGTGCCGAGGCTGCAGCGTGTGTGTCAAGAAATCCCGGAAGTGTTTCATCTTTAAAGGCCAATGACATCTGAAGCCTCAGAATTTCAGACAGTGTTTCAAGTGAGTGCTAATTTATGAATATATATAAAGCACAATGGATTCCTGCAAAAATATGTGTGATAGTCTTCATGTTCGAGTTTCACCTGTGACATAGGGGAAGGGTTTCCCCCTGTGTGGCAACACTTTCAGCTCATCCCTCTCAAAAATGTGTTCGCATAATGTTCCTGTAAATCTCTGATTGTTGATCAATGGTCATAACAATTTGCATATTATTGGCGACTGTCAAGCCTCTGAGTCGCCGAGCAGCTGAATAGGGGAATAATGTTGATGCGCCAGCTGTTCAAAACGTAAGTCAAAGTTCCAGGTTAAAAACTCCTTTATTTGTTATCGGGGTGGCTGTAGCTCAGGTGGCAGAGCAGGTCAGTCACTAATCAGAAAGTCGGTGGTTCTATCCCAGGCTGGGCAAGATACTAACCCCATGTTTGCCTACTGGTGGTAGTCAGAGGGCCCGGTGGCGCCAGTGTCTGGCAGCCTCGCCTCTGTCAGTGCGCCCCAGGGCAGCTGTGGCTACAATGTAGCTTGCCATTGCCAGTGTGTGAATGACAGAATAAGATAAGATAAGATGGCCTTTATTAGTCCCACAGGTGGGAAATTTGTTTTGTTACAGCAAAAGTGCAAAGTTATGTAGCAGAAATTAGAAAACACTGGAATGCAATAAAATAAAATAAAATAAAATAAAATACTATGTACAATAGAATAAAATAGAATAGAATAATATATACAATAGAATAAAATAGAAATACAAATACTATATACAACTGAGTAGGAAAATACAAAAACACAACTTCGTCAGAAGAAGAATTGCACATATAGCAGTCTTATTGCACATGTGTGGGTTTGTGTGTTTGATCAGCTGCAAAAGTCTTTATTGTAGAGTCTGACAGCAGTGGGGAGGAAAGACCTGCGAAATCTCTCCGTCCCACACCGTGGGTGCCGCAGTCTCCCACTGAAGGAGCTGCTCAGTGCTGTCACAGTCTCCTGCATGGGGTGGGAGATGTTGTCCAACAGGGATGACAGCTTAGCCGCCATTCTCCTGTCACTCACCACCTCCACTGGGTCCAGAGGGCCTCCCAGAACAGAGCTGGCCCTTCGGATCAGCCTGTTCAGTCTCTTCCTGTCCCCAGCAGAGATGTTGCTGCCCCAGCAGACCACACCATAAAAAATGGCTGAGGCCACCACAGAGTCATAGAAGGTCTTCAGGAGTGGGCCCTCCACTCCAAACGACCTGAGTCTCCGCAGCAGGTACAGCCTGCTCTGCCCTTTCCTGTAGAGGGCGTCTGAGTTATGAGTCCAGTCCAGTTTGTTGTTCAGATGAACACCAAGGTACCTGTAGCTGTCCACAGCCTTAATGTCCATACCTTGGATGTTCAGTGGTTGCAGTGGAGGATGCTTGTGCCTGCGGAAGTCTACCACCAGCTCCTTGGTTTTACTGGCATTGATCTGGAGGTAGTTCAGCTGGCACCAGTCCACAAAGTCCTGAGTCAGTCCTCTGTACTCCTTGTCGTCCCCATCAGTGATGAGGCCGACTATTGCAGAGTCATCAGAGAACTTCTGCAGGAAGCACTGGGTGGAGTTGTGGGAGAAGTCTGCAGTGTAGATGGTGAAGAGGAACGGAGCCAGAACCGTTCCCTGTGGGGGCCCCGTACTGCAGACGACCCTGTCCGACACACAGCCCTGAGTCCTCACATACTGTGGTCGGTCGGTGAGGTAGTCCAAAATCCAGGTAGTGAGGTGATGGTCCACTCCAGAGTTCTCCAGCTTGTCCTTCAGAACCGAGGGAAGAATAGTGTTAAAGGCACTGGAGAAATCAAAGAACGTGATTCTCACAGTGCTCCCAGCGGTCTCCAGGTGAGCGAGGGAACGATGTAGGAGGTGAATGACGGCATCATCCGCTCCAATGCCAGGCTGGTAGGCAAACTGAAGTGCCTACCATGTAGTGTAAAGCGCTTTGGGGTCCTTAGGGACTGAGTAAAGCGCTATACAAATACAGGCCATTTACCATTTTTTTAATCAAATCCATAGAATGTTTTTGATCACTGTTTCACTAATCACTAATCCTTCCCCATTTCTGGCGCTGCTGAAGTTGTGGCAAGTATTCTTTAGTCCATCTTTTCCAAAAAAGGTCAGATATATATTGAACTTGTCTCCATCGTTTACGTGCATAGAGATCATCCCTCCGGAACAGGCCAGGTGGTAAACATGAGTTGGACTTGAGAAGAAGGAGATGGTTTGGTATTAAGGCTTCCAAATAATTTGGATCGGTGGATTCCAGTGTAATGGGACTACTGTTGAGGATTGACTCCACTTCACAAAGAGCAATTTGGAGCCCTTCTTCGTCCAAATGTTGTGTTTGGAGAGTGGAATTAAGGACCTTTCTGACAGAACGAATCAACCACTCCCATGCTCCACCATGATGCGATCCAGTTGGAGGATTAAAGATCCATTTCACTCCCTTCAAAGACAGAGCATCAGAGATCTTTTCCTGATTCCATAGCTCGTCTCAGCTCGCGCTGTGCACCCACAAAGTTAGTCCCATTGTCTGAGCGCAGTTCTTGTACCTGACCTCGTCTTGCGATGAAACGTCGTAAGGCGTTAATGAAAGAGTCAGTGTCAAGAGATGAGGCAACCTCAATGTGTACTGCTCTAATTGCCAAACAAGTAAAAATAACACCATACCGCTTCACAAGACTTCTCCCACGCTTCACTTCAAATAAACCAAAATAGTCCACTCCAACAAAGCTAAATGGGGGTTTCTCAGGGGTCACTCTGCTTTCAGGCAACTCAGCCATCTGCTGCTGGCCTGCAGCTCCATGAAACTAAGAAATTTTTTCGGCATATCTTTTCCTCTGAGAGAACTTAATTATTTGCATCTCAGCATCCTCAATCTCTCCCAATGAAAGAAAGCCATGCCAGAACTCAACTTTATGTTGAGCATCTTTAGACTGAATTGTATCAGATGCAGACTGGAAATGTATCTTCCTGCGATGCAATAGCAATGTCTTGAACCTCAAAATCCAACCCATCACCCTGATGAGACGAGTCCAGGATGAGGCACGATGGATTAAAAGGGTCAGAGGATGATCATCATCGTGTGCTTGTGAGCGACTGTTGTGCAGCAACAGGTAGGTAACAGCCCCATAGCCCTTCTCACTCGCATCTGCAAAGTGGTGCAACTGAGCAGTGGTCGTCTCTCCAAAATCAGGAGGTTTTAAACATCGTCCGATGCTGATGTTGTTCAACAGATGCAATTCTTCTACCCAGCTTTTCCACTCTTGAGCAACTGCTGATGGTATGGCATCATCCCATCCTATCCCCCTCTGGCACAGATCTTGAAGGATCCTCTTGGCTGTGAAGATAACAGGAGCAAGTGTAACACATGATACTTTACCACTACTGAATGTAGAGAAAGTTAGGATCTTGAGCTAGGTTCTCCAGGAATTGACTAAGGAGCGAATGACACACAGCTAAAAGAACAGTCAACATTTATTCAAAACAAAACCAAAAACAGTCATACAACAGTTCCAATAGTCCATATTTGTCAGTCCGTGTATTCAGTTTTAGAGTTCAGTGTTCAGAGTTCTTTTCAGTCTTTTCAGTTCAGGTGTGTGAGTGTGTGTGTATAGTGTTAATGTTAGTAGTACTACCCGGGTAGTGTATTGTTCTGAGATCTCATAAGCTTATCTGTCAAGAAGTAACGCAGTTGTCACTTCTAAGTAGGCTGGAAACCTTTCCTGCATCGCAGCTGGGGATCCGGAATCCTGGCTCGCAACTTTAGACTCCAACAAAAAAACCAACCGGAAATGAACAAAAACCACAAAAACAGAGGTACATCGGCATCAACAAAAAGTGTCTGCGTTTCCCAACAAGCGGAAGAGTAAAATCCAATTTGTGTCTTTTTCTTGAACAAGGATTAAAGAAAAACTCGGTGAGTAGCTCTGACCAGCATACGTAGCCTTAGCACTATTCTCCTTCTCTGCATCAACTCAAGTTCACAAGCACTAAACAATCTCATAGTGCCACCTACTGATATTCTTTGGGAACAGCAGTTCATCTTCATGAGGCAAATTTTAGGTGGGTTACACAAGGAACCCCAGAGGGTCATAGAAGGAGCTTACTGTGGATAGGATCCCTCTCCGAGTCAATGGCCTGTTTGGGATGGATATGCAGAACTTAAATGCATCTGACTGTAGGCACCACCTCACTCCCAATGTCCGCTCAACAGGTAAAAGGTCACAATCCAGGTCTAGGTCCTTAACTTCATTTGCTCTTTCCTCCTCAGGTATAACTGCCAGAACGCTGCGGCTATTGCTGATCCACTTTGTTAAGTGGAAACCACCCTTGGCGCAAATGTCTCTGAGGTCTGAGTAAAGATTGATGGCTTCTTCTTCAGAGCATATTGAAGCAAGGCAGTCATCCACATAAAAACTATACAGAACGGTGTCAATCACCTGCTGGCTGAAGTATGCTTTGTTGTCCTCTGCGCATTTCCGCGGGGCATAGTTAGCACAGCTTAGAGAGGATGTTGCCCCAAACAAATGAACACCCATTCTGTACTCTTGCATGCTCTGATTGAAGTCACCACTGGGCCACCAAAGAAACCTCAAAAGGTCAGCATCTTCCTCTGGCACATGCACCTGGTGAAACATAGCCTCGATGTCAGACATCAAAACAATAGGCTCTTTTCTGAACCTCGTCAGTACGCCAACCAAACCGTTTGTTAAGTCAGGACCACTCAGGAGCTGCGCATTAAGAGAGACACCCTGGAATGATTCTGCACAGTCAAAGACGACCTGCATCTTCCCCTTGGTAGGATGGTAAACCCCATGGTGAGGGATATACCAAAGCTTCCCATCACTGCGCTCTAATTCTGCGACTGGCACTCTCTTCGCATATCCTCTAGATATGAGATCTGTCATGAAGACAGTGTAGTCTTTATCTCTGATTAACCTTTTCTTCAAACCTAAGGCACGTTGCTCAGCAATTGCACGGTTGTCAGGCATTCTTATGTCTCGGTCTTTCAGTCGCAGGGCAATGCTGTAGTGCCAATCCCTCAAAGTCACCATCTTGCTGGCCAATTCCAGGAACTTTAAGTCTTCCTTTGACAGCCCCATCTGTTCATCATCGCTGCTCTCAGGAAAGTCCATCTTGAACTGCTGTTTCCATAGCTTGTCCAGTGTGACAGCAGAAACTCTGTTGGCAGTAACTGTTACCAAACATCCTGGCCTTCCACAGCATTCTCGATTAATTGGCCCATTCACTGTCCAGCCAAGCACAGTCCTAATGGCAAAAGGTCCATCACCTACACTCCGGATGACCTCCAAAGGTTCTAGAGCTCTGGGCATATTCATGCCAATCAAAAGCTCCACATTGGCCTTAATTTCTGGCAAATGAACATGCTTCAAATGTGGCCAGTCATCCAGGTCCTGTTGATTTGGGATGTTACCAATATCTAAAGGCATTTTATGCTGAGTGAAGAGGTTAGGCATATCACAGTACACGTCACTGTCCAATCCAGCAACTTCAAGTTCAGGTACAATGAAACTGTCCACCACTTTCTCCTGTCCCATGGTGCGCAGGAGAATCTATGTCCTCCTCCCAGCAATATTCAGCTTGTCCATAAGACCCACTGTACAAAAGGATGCTAAACTCCCTTGGTCCAGAAAGGCATACGTTTCCACTATTCTTTGACCTCTCTTTGATTTTACTTTAACTGGCACAATGGCAAGCTTACAGTCTTGTTCACCGGCCCCAGTAAGACCACTAGTCTGGTTTGTAACAGGAATGTTATCTGCCTCATTATCAGGTTTGACTTCGTTCTTCTGCTTGTGGTGGATATGGAGTATACTTGCATGTCGGAGACCACAGATTTTACATGAAAGGCGTTTTCTGCATTCTTTGCTTATGTGCCCAGTACACAAACAGCCAAAACAGATGCCATTCTTTTTAAGAAAAGAAATCTTCTCAATTTAAGGTTTCTTATCAAGCAGAGCACATGACTCCAGTGTGTGTTTGCCTTTGCAGAAAAAACAAGCCTTCATAGTACTGTGGTGATCTTGAGCCCCTGTCCGATTCTGTCTCTCAACATCAGAGACTGTTGTGCCAAAGCTACTTCCTTTAGCTCTTTGATTTGGAGAACGTTTCCCTCCATTATTGCCTTTGGCTGCTAGATGTGTTGCTGGAACGTCACATAGATTTCCAAAGACGGGATCTGTAGCAATTTTAACTTGATGCTCGAGGAAGGAAACAGTGTCAATAAATGCAGCTCTGCAATGTTGCCTCTCCAGGATGTCACATGCTACTGTTCGCCATTTGTCTTTTAACTTATATGGCAGTCTTCTAATCACAGCAAGCATATTGGCAGGTGTATTTAATTCAGAGAGATCATTAATCTCTTCCATTGCATTGCAGCATCCACGCAGGAACAAACAATATGCCTGAAGAGCTTTTCCATCTTCCTGTCTAATCAGTGGCCATGAGTGAACTTTGTTCAAATAAGCAGATGCAATCACATATCCATTCCCGACGTGCTCACACAGCAGAGTCTTTGCCTTTACATATCCAGCACTCTCAGACATATGTTGACAGCTTTTAACAAGTTCATTGGGCCCTTGGTGTACTGTGCAAGATAATGCAGGCAGTCGCCAGCATCGCCAGTCTTTGCTTCTATGACCTGTTCAAATGAGCGCATAAAGGCCTGAAAATGTAAAGGATTGTCATCAAAGGTTTGAATCTCCCTTTTGGGCAGTGAAGAAAGACTTTGCTGATGGACCAACATACAAGTTAATTCATGTTGTTTTTCCACAATGGACAACAGATTTTCATTGGCTATTGGATGAGCAGCTTGTGGCTTAGGCAAAGGTGGAATTGGTCCAAAAGCATCAGAAGGCCCCATAAGAGGGGGTGCAGGCCTTTCCCTTTTCATATTCTGTTGTACTGTTTTTACTTGAAGCTCTGCATTCCCGGTGATTGCATTTCCCTTTGTAAGCATCTGTAGAACAAAAGTCTCTGCATCCGGATTAAGAATTTCAAGGTTGTTTCCTTTTATTTTAAAATATGATTTCATTCCATTAGATTTCCATGAAGCGACGCTCCGCATAGTGGATCCAGTTCTCAGCACGTTCACCTTTGCAACAGTTGCAGCTATATCTGCTTCAAGCTGAAGTTGTTCTTTCTTTCTCCTCAATTGTTCCTCTTTGTTACGCCCCCAGTCTAGGCGGGTGGAGACGCACATAAAGGTTGGAAGAGAGAGAGACAAATACCCGCCCTGGTTCCCAAGCCAAACATCCAAAACCAGTTGTGAGTAAAAAAGTGATTTTATTAAAAGTGATGAAGCATAGCTCCAGGGTGAACCCAGGCCAAAACAATAAACAAAACCAACTAAATCCCACCAGAGGAAACTAACTAAACCCTATGAAAGAAATAAAACAAACAAATGACAATACTAACCCTCGCTCCCTAACCCGGAAAACAGAAGAAAACTGTTCCAAAGAAAAAGGCGGCTCACCCCTTCTGCTTCAGCCTATAAGTGCCTAAGCACTAAGTTAACACACTAGGAGCTGCTCTCACTGAACACGCTCACACAAATACACAACAAAAGGTATAAGCTGGAAACCAGGGCCAGGACCGCCTCCGTCACCAAACCCGCCGCAACCTGGCTAATCGGGTCAAATGTAGGAGACTGAACTGCGACAGGAGCCTCCGCCCCCGACGTCATTCGCCCCTTGGAAGGTTTCGGGACGGCCCCAGCAGCTTCCGCCCCCACCGCCGTCTCCAAACTCCCAGACCCACCCGGCGAAGTTTTCATCCTCCCAAACACTCCCCTGTCCACCAGTTTGTCCACCAAACACTGTTTAATGTTTAAAGTTGTGTTTTTCTTTTTTGCTTTGCTCGTGATGTCGTTTGACATGGATGATTTTGCACAACAGCCCTCCATTGAGAAGTTGGAGCGGTGCACAAAAGCGGATTTGCTATTAGTGGCTAATTTATTCAATGTGGATGTTCCGTTGAATTCTAAGAAGGCGGAAATTAAACAGTAAGGAAGCCAAAAAGTGTTGGTTTCGTTCGTTCTACGTCTGCTTCCACTTCACCTGACAATGAAGTGAGAAGTGACAGCCTTGATGACAGCTACCGTCCTTTTGTGTCGGAAGGATTTGTTTCTCTGAACGGAAAGGAGGAGGATCGGGTGCCGATCACGATTCTGCGTGACACCGGAGCCGCGCAGACACTTATTTTGAGGGGTATTTTGCCTTTTTCTGATTTCTCTTTTTGTGGTTCGGATGCTCTTGTCTGGGGAGTGAAAATGGATGTGTTGCGAGTACCGCTACACAAGGTGTTTCTCCAATCGCCGCTCGTTTCGGGTCCGGTAACGGTTGGAGTGCGCGATTATCTGCCAGTGCCCGGTGTTGCGATGATTTTGGGGAATGATTTAGCAAATGGGAAAGTGTTTTTCACCCCGAGAGTGGTTGAGAATCCTGTGCCTGATACTTTGATATCTGACCCTGCTGCGGAGCGCTCCCACTCTGTTTTTCCTGCCTGCGTAGTAACTCGCGCGCACAAGCGCAGGTATGGCGACGTTGATTTGTCGGATTCTTTTCTCTGCGCTGGTGGTGAGCCGGAGTCTGAATCTAAAACCTGTGACCCGCTAATGGGCGACTCGGAGGCGATGCTGTCTGTTAGCCCATCCGTGACATCTCAACTGCCTTCCGGAGTTAACAAAAAGGATTTTGTTTTGGCACAACACAGTGACCCGACTCTGGTGGGTTGTTTTTCAGCTGCCCACTCTAGTGACCAGTACCCTCGTGTTTATAGTGTTGAGGATGATGTGTTGATACGTACCTGGTATCCGCCTGCAGCTGGTGATCTGGGTTGGAATGTGTCTAAGCAGGTTCTGGTGCCTCAACAGTACCGGCACAAAGTTCTTAGTCTTGCCCATGACAATTTTTCTGGACATTTAGGTATTAGGAAAACCTACCACCGCATTCTGCGCCATTTCTTTTGGCCAGGACTGAAGAGTGACGTTGCTAAGTATTGTCGTTCTTGTCACACCTGTCAGATTAGCGGTAAGCCTAACCAAGTCATTCCACCCGCTCCATTACACCCTATTCCAGTTTTAGGGGAACCTTTTGAACACATACTCATTGACTGTGTTGGTCCACTTCCTAAAACAAAATCTGGCCACCAGTACCTCTTGACTTTGATGTGCGTTGCTACACGTTTCCCTGAAGCGATTCCATTGCGCACCCTTAAGGTTAAATCAGTTGTTCGGGCGTTGGTAAATTTCTTTTCTACGTTCGGGTTACCAAGAGTTGTCCAAACCGACCAAGGCTCTAATTTCATGTCTAGGATTTTTGCTCAAGTTTTGCAGTCGCTTGGTGTTAAACATCAAAAATCCAGTGCCTACCATCCAGAGTCTCAAGGTGCACTTGAGCGGTTTCACCAGACCTTGAAATCCGTGATGCGAAAATTCTGCCTTGAGTCTGGAAAGGAGTGGGATGAGGGGTTGCCGCTGCTCCTTTTAGCGGTGAGGGAAAGTGTGCAGGAATCGCTGGGATTTAGCCCTGCTGAGCTGGTGTTTGGTCACATGGTGCGTGGCCCGCTGCGACTGCTCAGGGAGAGTTTCCTGTCTGACACCGTTGCTCCAAAGGAAAATGTGTTGGATTATGTGAGTTCTTTTAGAGAGCGTTTGCATAAAGCATGTGCAATCGCACGTGATGCTCTTGTGGCAGCGCAGGGTAAGATGAAGAGAAAGTTTGATAAGAAGGCTGTGCAAAGGAAATTTGAGGTCGGTGATAAGGTTTTAACCCTTCTACCGGTCCCTGGTTCTTCTCTCCAGGCAAAGTTCAGTGGTCCGTATACGGTGCAGGCAAAGTTGAGTGACACGGACTATGTCATCGACACCCCAGAGCGAAGGAAAAAATGTCGTGTGTGTCATATTAATATGATGAAGCCCTACTTTGCTGGTGGTGTGTCAACAGTTGCGACTGTGGGGGTGCCAGGTTTAGAAGCCCGGTATGACCCCGTAAATGATGATTTAGTTTTCGGTTGTGCGGAGGGCTGCGCACGTCTTAGAAACTCTGAAATCCTAAGTGACCTCAGGTCCCATCTAACAGATCTAGATGATGATGTTCAAGATGACGTGTGTCAGTTGATTGAGAATCATCTTGATCTTTTCTCGGACACTCCATCCTGTACTACCGTGCTGGAGCATGACATCGATGTGGGGGGCCATCCTCCAATCAAGCAGCATGCCTACCGGGTGAATCCCACTAAACGTGCTCTTTTCCAGACAGAGGTCTCTTATCTGTTGGAGAATGGTCTTGCTGTTCCTAGCTCTAGCGCGTGGAGTTCCCCGTGTCTCCTAGTGCCTAAAGCGGACAAGACCCCACGGTTTTGTACAGATTTTCGGAAGGTGAACAGCGTGACCAAGCCTGACTCATATCCTCTTCCCAGAATGGAAGATTGTGTTGATAGGGTCGGTTCTGCGAAGTTTGTCACTAAGCTGGACTTGTTAAAGGGCTATTGGCAAGTTCCTCTAACATCACGTGCAGCCGAAATCTCTGCTTTTGTCACTCCTGACCATTTTCTGCAGTACACTGTCATGCCTTTCGGGTTGCGCAACGCCCCCGCCACATTCCAACGACTCATGAACATTGTGTTGGGAAGCGTTCGCAAGTGTGAAGTGTACCTAGATGATATTGTCGTCTACTCAGACACCTGGTCAGAGCATATAGAAACACTCACTGACGTGTTCCATCGCTTGGGAAGGGCATCCCTTACCCTCAATCTCGCCAAGTGTGATTTCGGTAAAGCCATGGTGACATATCTGGGGAAGCAGGTGGGTCAGGGCCAAGTGCGCCCTCTTCTGGCCAAAATCCAAGCCATACTGGACTTCCCTGCCCCTCGTACTAGGCGTGAGCTCCGCCGTTTTCTCGGCATGGTGGGCTACTACCGGGGTTTCTGCCGAAATTTCGCGGAAGTGGTCGCACCCCTCACTGGCCTCACTAGTGTATTGAAACCTTTTGTGTTGTCTTCTGTGTGTCAGAGTGCGTTCCTGGCTGTTAAAGCGCTCCTGTGCAGTGCGCCAGTGCTGGCTGCCCCTGATTTTGCGCGCCCTTTTAAATTAGAGGTGGATGCCAGTGCAAACGGAGCAGGTGCTGTACTGCTACAGGAAGACCAACATGGTGTGGATCACCCAATCGGCTATTTCTCAAAAAAATTCAATGTCCATCAGCGACGGTATAGCACGATTGAAAAAGAGGCCCTTTCTCTGCTGTTCGCATAGCAGCATTTTGAGGTGTATGTCGGTTCCAGCCCCTCGCCTGTGATCGTCTATACCGACCACAATCCCCTGGTGTTCCTGATGCGTATGCAGAACTCGAACCAAAGGCTTATGAGATGGTCTCTTCTGGTGCAGGATTTCAATTTGGACATCCGCCATAAAAAGGGGACAGAGAATGTGTTGGCGGATGCACTGTCCCGTACCTTCCTTTAAACGTGAATGTCAAAACATCTACAAGGGCGATGTCTTTGATTTTGGGAAGGGGGGTGTTACGGCTGCGGCCATATGACCACTGTGTGCTGTCTTGTTCTGTCTCTCTACTGTGTTTTAGACTCTTTGCAGGTCCATCCTCTAATGAAGAGTAGCGAGCGGCTGATTGGCCCGTGGAGCACGTGCCCACGTTCAAAAGCCGCTCTGACAGCTCCGGGGAGAGAGAGAGAGAAGCGAGCAAGCGGTTTGACAGCCGACGCGGTCCTGGCCCTGGTTTCCAGCTTATACCTTTTGTTGTGTATTTGTGTGAGCGTGTTCAGTGAGAGCAGCTCCTAGTGTGTTAACTTAGTGCTTAGGCACTTATAGGCTGAAGCAGAAGGGGTGAGCCGCCTTTTTCTTTGGAACAGTTTTCTCCTGTTTTCCGGGTTAGGGAGCGAGGGTTAGTATTGTCATTTGTTTGTTTTATTTCTTTCATAGGGTTTAGTTAGTTTCCTCTGGTGGGATTTAGTTGGTTTTGTTTATTGTTTTGGCCTGGGTTCACCCTGGAGCTATGCTTCATCACTTTTAATAAAATCACTTTTTTACTCACAACTGGTTTTGGATGTTTGGCTTGGGAACCAGGGCGGGTATTTGTCTCTCTCTCTTCCAACCTTTATGTGCGTCTCCACCCGCCTAGACTGGGGGCGTAACACTCTTGTTCTTCAAGAGTGTTTTTCCTTCAGCATATGTTGACGTGCGAGCAAGGCAGCCATTTCAGCTTCTGCCCTGAGACGTGCAGATGAAGTAGATGATACTCTTGAGCTTGACCTACTGCCTTAATTTGACACACTGTCGGACGGCAACAAGTCATCATTAATAAAAATGAAAAAAGTCACCAGGTGTTTGGCATCCAGGGGCCACAACTGAGTACAGGAAGGCTGACCAGAGGGTAGTTAACATATTTCTTTTTACAAATAGACTGGGAACTGTTACTGCAGTTTCTACATAGAAGGAAAACGAAGGTAAATATATTTATACTTCAAACTAAATTTACCAAAATGAAGTAGCATGAGACAGGGATTGTATTTGGTGATGTGAAACTCATTTTTTCTTCATTACACATGTTTTCACTCTGCCATGACTGCTGAGTGTAATGCTAGCTTTGACTGCCAACCTTTGGGTTATAGCTAGTTAGCTATAAGCTAAGCTAAGTTTTCTCCAAAAGTTGATTCTGTTCATCTGGACGTAGCGTTTTGTGGGAGAAACGTTTCGTCACTCATCCAGGTGACTTCTTCAGTCTCAGCTGACTGCAGGTTTCCCCAATCTTGTAAGATGGCTTCTTACATCTTACAATGCTGTGATTGCAGCCATTCCCCAACTCTCTGTGAATGATACTCATGGCCATTGATCAGTGGTCTTTGATCAGTGGGTTTTGGTCAGTGGTTGTTGATCAATGGTCATGAGAATTTGCATAATTATGATTAAGGAACTGACCTCCCAGCCCATTGTTCCTTCAGTGGGCTGGTTTCAGTCATTATGTAAATGTACTGTTTATAAGATTGGGGAAACCTGCAGTCAGCTGAGACTGAAGAAGTCACCTGGATGAGCGACGAAACGTTTCTCCCACAAAACGCTACGTCCAGATGAACAGAATCAACTTTTGGAGATTTACTTTCCTGGATGATTGAGAATGCATCAAGACGTAAGCTAAGTTTGTCAGCAGGAGTTTCCAGAATCGTTATTAATGTTGATATTGTCACGGTCTGGCAGGCAGACCGTGGGGATATGGGGAATGAGGACCCAAAATGCAGACTCTGCGATGCAAACAGTGCTCTTTATTTACAGTGAAAAGCTGTAAACACAATTAATCCCCGTTGCTCCCTTGAACCCCGTGTGTGCTTCCCTCCGACGTCTGTGCTCGTGCTTGTGCTCCCCGCTGTTGTGTTTCCGCACACCCCGTGCGTGCTGCCTTTCTGGACCACTCCTCCTCCTGCAGGAAAACCATAGAAGCAGCCGTCAACACTAACCCTTGGCGGGCATACACGAACAGCACTGACATATACTGACATATGCTGACACACACTAACTTGTTATGATAACTCAATGCTCCCGCGCCGGTGGGAGCTCCAACACTCTCCTAAGTAGCTCCCCCGACGAGCCCTGATCACCAACAGGTGTGTGGCAGGAACTTCAGGTGTGGCCAGTCCTCCTGCAGGGCCACACCCATCAGGCCTGCATGTGGCTGTCCTCCAGCCACACCCGCAGACACACATGTACACACCCACACCCTGCCTAAGCATATAATGAGTGGAACACAGAATAACACAGCATAGTGCAGAAAAACACACATATCCCCAAATAATAACAATAATAATAACAACAACAGTCAAAACTGCTCACGGACCCCCGAGTCCTCCAGAGCCGGGTCCGTGTGTAAATACAGAAATAAAAGCCTATATGGCATTGCCACTGAATGAGTTTCTGTTAAACACTGAGATTTAAAGCACAGTAGACAAAGCCCGGAAATGACTACATGTTGCTAGAGATCTAGGTGCATACTGCCACATGCTGTCCCTGAAAGTGTAAAAACATGACTTTAAAATAAATAAGCTCATTTGTACATGCAGTTATTAAACCCCTGTTTGAAAGAGGAGTTATCTGACTCTTTTCAATTGTATTTATACAGCACCATATCATAACAACAGTTGCCTCAAATTTTCACAATTTCCTCTTAAAACTAAGTAAAAACTTTGTACAGTTGTGACTTCAGACACAGAAGTAGCTGTTTTAGTGGTATTTAAAAGTAAAATTTGTCAAGGCAGGAACAGCCAGTACAAAGTTGGGACTCAAAAGCAGACACAATAGGCAACAAGTGCAAAGCGTTATTGAACAGATGAGGCAGGGAGAGCGGTTCGCAGGAGTGGAGCCCACTGCAACAGAGAGAGTCAAGGTGAGTCTATTAACTGACAGAAGTGGTTGCTTACTTGGACCTGGCAAAGAGCCAAGGTCCCAGAGGGGAGGGTGTTGCCGGGTGAGTGCCAGAGAGAGTCACAGAGTGGAGAAAACAACAGGTCTGACTTTGAGGACTTGCAAAAAGCAGGATGGCAGGCAGGCAAGATATCTGATCTTTGAGTTTCCAGAAAGCTGGGGAGGGATGAGAGGCAGAAGCCAGCAGGTGAGTGTTTTTGTCAGGCAGCAAAATGCATAACCTTGGTTTGCAAGTCTGTATACATTCATTTCTACTTTCCAATCACAGTTTAAAGAAATATTTTCCACAACAGAGAAACACTTTATCTGCACAAAACAGATTCCTTTGTCTTTTTATATCCTGTCACTGAAAGTCAAACCGTCTTTCACCATCCATGGACCTGTTGAAGTGAAAAACAAAGTCTGCAACTTAGATGACATCATGTTGGGGTTTCATCTGCCTCCATTCTCACCTGTTCCTTACCTTAACCTACATGCTCTGGCACCAGCCAGCAAAATGAACTTCAAGTTGAGGCTTTGCTGCAGTTTTACTGGTTTATGGCAGTAGACAAAGTGGTTTTACAGCTGAACTCACACCAAAAGCAAATGAACAGATCCAGCTGTAGCAACCTTGTTTAGTGAGTGTCCATCTCACTGAATGAACTTTACATGACTTCTCATCCTCGGTTGACATTTTGATGCTCATAAATTTGAATACATAAAAAGTGCTTTAAGAGCTTAAGTAGAGTAGAACAGCTCTATTCAAGAATCAGACCACTGAGATTCTTCCAACTTGACATCATTTGAACAACCTTTGCTAAAAGAGGCCTCAAGCGCTATTATCAATTGTTCACCATCTCTTGGCTCTGTTACATTTCGGCTATACTAATTCTTCTGCTCCCAAGATCTGCATTTGTTACAGCTGAAGATGGTATTCTTACAAAAAACCTTGAATGCTGCATTAGAATGAAAGACACTGTTCTTACCTGTGTTATTCCCTGGACAGACGGATTGCTTTGTTGCTGTAATGTAGGAATTCTTCTTATCCCAGGGGTCAATTATTGTACTTATTGTATGCTTCCAATTCCAATTCAATTCAATTCAATTTATACAACACCAAATCACAACAACAGTTGCCTCAAGGTGCTTTATATTCTAAAATAAAGACCATACAATAATACTGAGAAAACAGAGAAAACCCCAACAATCAGATGCCCTCGTATAAGCTTTGGTGATGGTGGGAACAAAAAACTCCCTTTTTACAGGAAGAAACCTCTGAGAGAACCAGGTTAGGGAAAGGGGAGGCCAGAACAACAGTCAACAGCAGTGGACCTAATGCAGGCAGCCACCGCTGGGTTGTGTGCCAGTCTCCGGAGTTTGCACTGCTCCAGATTGGATGCTGGGCTGTGGTTGCTGCTAGGTCCTGCAATGCTCTTCCCTGCTGGACCAGATCTGAGTCTATGCTCTCTGGGTGACTGTTTCTCTTCCTGGCTCCTGACCCTGTGTTTTGCCCTGGGATGAAGTTCTGGAGGACACGCTAACTGTAAACTAGAGACTTAGACTCATGGCGAGTGGTTATAGGTTGTGTGATATCTGCACTGGGCTTATGGTCTCCTGGTAGGCCTTGGTATAATACTGTGGCTAAATCTGACTTTGTTTTTATTTGTTTTTATTGTTTATAGCTTTTAGAAAAATGTTATTCTCTCTGTGTTAACTTAAACTCTACATGTGTTGTGAGCAATAATACTAGTTCTTGTAGTTGTTTGGTTACCAGAAAAAGTATGCACAAGAGGCTATTAATGATGCTTTTATTGTTGTCTGATATTCAGCCTAACCCTGGGCCCCTGGCTTTATGTGATACATCAGCAGATTTTAAAAAACTTCCTGGTTACTGTGGCCCGACCCGGAAGCCAAGCCCAGGGATGGTGCGCAAGGGCGAGTGCCGGGTGGCCGGGCCTTAGCCCATGGGGTACAGCCAGGCACGGGCTGTAAAAGGGACATGGGCCCACCCTGCTGTAGGCCCACCACTGACAGGAGGCACCATAAAGTGTTCGGTGCAATGTGTGCGAGGGTGGAGACCGTGGTGGACTGACCCCAGCTACCAAGGCTAGCGACTGGGACATGGAATGCCACCTCTCTGATGGGGAAGGAGCCTGAGCTTGAGCATGAGGTTGACAGGTACCAGCTAGGTATTGTCGGGCTTGCCTCGGCTTGGATACTGGAACCAGTCTCCTGGAGAGGGGCTGGACTCTGTCTCAGTTTGGAGTTGCCCTTGGTGAGAGGCAGTGAGCTGGGGTGGGTAACCTGGTATCCCCTTGGCTTGCTGCTTGTACATTGCTGTTTCTCCCACTGGACGAGAGGATTTGTTCCCTGTGCCTTGGTTTTGAGGAGCAGGTCCTGACTTTCGTTTGCGCTTAAGTGCCGAACGATGGTTCAGACTACTCAGTCTTCTTGGAGTCCCTGGAGTCCCTGACCCTGGATCAGGGTTGAGTTGGATCAGGTTGCCGGGGAGGATGCTGGACAATCCTGGCGTTCCTAAATGTAAGTGAGGGTGCGCTGGGAACACCTGACAGATGCTCTGTAAATCCCTTTAATAACTCTCCCCAAAGCATTACTCGGGTCTCAATAGAACCACACTGCCGGATATCACACATGGGTCTCATCCCATCCACAACCTCGTTCCCAGCCCCATGGAGCTGCAATCCATTGCTGCTGCCCAATGACAACTTCACCTAACTTGTATTTTCAAAAGATGACTTTCTCCCACTGAATCAAACAGAGAAACAGCCATTTTCATACTCCATGTTTTGGGAATGATTAAAAGCCCATTTCTGTGGGGTGATCATTTCCTTCTCTGCCCATCTGAATAAAACCTGTAGAACTAAATTTAAAAAAATTATTTACTCACATTGCCACATTAGATCAGCAGATTGTTAGCTGTCTTTCGTTTAATTTACTCAACCAATGCACAACGGTAGACAGAATATGACTTAATTACTACCTCAGAGACAGAATGCCTTCTTCTACATTCGCTCCATGTTTTTTAAATATGGTGACAACCCAAGCACACCAACTACACCGTAATGCTTCCTCACGTCTGATACCAAAAAAAGAAAATGATCCAGCTGGCTAGCTAAAATCCAAATCCGCTTTATTTATATAGCACATTTAAAAAACAGAAAGTTTGCCCAAAGTGCTGTACAAAAACAAAACAAGAAATAAAACGAAAGATAAAACCATTCACATTAAAACACTCGCACAAAAGCATGAAAAGTATAACAACTCACACCGGTCCAAACTGTCACAGTTCTGGGTTGGTTCGACCCAGCATTCTGAGTTTATTATGTTTTGGTTTAGTCTTGAATGATCGTTTTGTTACCTTCGTGATTTGTTGATTATTATTAGAATTCTATGCTTCTGTTTATTCATGTTAAGGATTTGTTCTTCGGTTGTGTCTCACGTTTAGTGTAGATCAGGTTCCATGTGTTATATTCTGTCTGTCTCCCAGTGTCGAGTCTGCGTCCTTGTGTAGTGTTTTCTTGTTTCCTGCTTTATTTTGAAGGATTGTGTCTTATGTTAGTGTGTCCAGCTTCGCTCCCCCTGTCTCGTTAGCCCTGATCTCTCCCTCCTGTCTTCCATTCCCTGATTACTTCCTTGTGTATATTAGCCCTGTGTTTACCCTTGCTCAGTGTCGCATCGTACCCTCACGTTATCCGTGTGTTCCACTGCCTGCCTGCCTGCCTACCTAGTTTATTTTTGTATCCTCAGTTTAGTTTAGTTTCTGTTCCGTTTCTCCAGCAATAAAGCTGTGTATTCTGAGTTCACGTCTGCCTCCGAGTCCTGCATTTTGGGTCCTATCTCCCTGCCTGCCTACACACAGACATGACACAAACGCTATTGAAAAAAAATGGAAAAAGAGACTTAAGAACAGGAAGTGAAGATGCCTGTCTAACATTCAAAGACAAATTATTCCAAAGTTTGGGAGCCACAATTGAAAAAGCTCATTCTCCTCTAACTTTCAACCTAGTTTTTGGGACAACCAAAAGCAGCTGGTCGGCTGATCTAAGGGCCCAGGGGGGTATATATGACTGAAGTACATCAGAAAGGTATGGAGAAGCAAGACCGTTCAGGCATTTATGAGCCAACTTTAGGACTTTAAAAATAATTCTGTGATAAACAGGAAGCCAATGAATAGAGGACAGGATAGGTGAGATATGTTCATGCCTGTGTGTACCAGTTAAGAGACGGGCAGCAGCATTTTGAACAAGCTGAAGACGTGAGAGGGATCCTTGGCTGACTCCAGCATAAAGTGCATTGCAATAATCAAGCCGAGTTGAGATAAAGGCATGTATTATTTTCTCCAAGTCATGCCTCAACAAAACTGACTTAAGCTTTGCTATCTGCTTTAACTGGAAAATGTCACGGCTGGGGCAGCAGTCGTGTGGGGAAGTGAAGGAGGACCCAAGTTGCAGACAGCGGCAGTAAATGTAAACCTAAACTGGTGAAAACTAATAACAAACAAAACCTGAAACTAGTGATGGCCCGCTTGAAGCTGATGCTTCGGAGCGTGTGTCGAAAAAAACAACACACTGGTTCAGAAGCACTGTGTCGAGGCTTGCTTCGTTTGGCAAAAGTCACGTGAGCAGTGATGTCCGAAGCTTCATTACGCACGTAACTGCTTCGGTACCTGATTCAAACGGATATAAGGAAGTGAATCATCCACGGGATTTGTGGAGTGTGTTGATGGTGACAGATAGCGAAGAGGTGATCATTCCACTGACAGATATGGAGCCAGCGAGGAAGAGGGGACGTTCTGGCGTGTGGGAATATTTTCAGTTGATTTCGGTCAATCGGGTAGGTTTGCCAGCTTTGTGTTCTTGTTTGCCTGTTTTGCATTTGTTTATTTTGACTGAAAAGTATATATGTACATATACATATGTATATATATATATATGTATATATGTATATATATGTATATGTATATATATATATATATATATACATATATATATATATATATATATATATATATATGTATATATGTATATATATGTGTGTATATGTATATACATATATATGTATACATATACATACATATGTGTGTGTATATATAGAAAAGGATTGACTGCCCACAGGGGGCGAGTGGGGAATTTTTATATATCTAGAATATTCTAGAATATTTTATATATCTAGAGAGATATATTTTATATATCTAGAGAGAGGGAGATATCTATCTATCTGTGTTGGGGGGGTCGTGTGCATAAATAAGACCAGAATTACTCCATGTACTATTTAGGTTCGGTGTTTGGTCTGTGACCAGCAGCTGGCCTACAACAACAACACCTCATCGATGCTGAGGCATTTCCGTGCTAAGCACGATGCAGTCCCATCTACGAGTACAATGACAGTGAATCCAAGCATTTATGGTATGGATGGTTTGGACATCAACTGTCATTCAGTCATTCATTCATGTCTCACATCACTAGCACAAAATGTCACTAATTGCGTTTGACTTCACTTTCTGGGTGAGAGGATGCACTGGTTGGTGGTTCTTCCGCTTCCTATGAAATGTCCGCAGGCTATTGGTAAGATGGGAGACCCATTTACTTGATCCCACAACACATAATGACCATTGAACTACCTGCGAATAATGGCATTAAAGCCTAATCAACTTATACAACACAGTTAAGCCTATTTTTATCCTCATATTCAAATCTTTTTGTGTATTGAAGGGATCATGAACACAAAGCCCACTCAGACCAGACAGCAGGTGGTCGATGCTGCTTTGGTGAACATGATCGTGAAGGACTCGCAGCCCTTTTCCATTGTTGACGATGCTGGTTTCAGACAGTTTGTTGGTGTCTTGGACCCAACCTACACAATCCACCAGAAAGGCTCTAAAGGAAATGGTGGCGGAAAAGTTCAAGGAGGAAAAGCAGAAAGCAAAGAGAGAAGTGGAGAAGGCTACAGCTGTCAGTCTCACCAGTGACATGTGGACATCCATTCATATGGATGCCTACTTGGCTGTGACATGTCATTTTGTCAATGAACAAGATACACTGTCCACAGTGTTGCTAGGAGTGGGACATTTCTCCAAGGCACATACAGCAGAAAATATTGCTGAGGTGAAAAAGGTTTTGATGGAGGAGTGGGGCATCCAAAATAAAGTCAGATGCCTCGTCACTGATGCAGCACCAAACATGATTTCCTCATCTAAAATATTGAAAGTGCGCCACACAAAGTGCATTGCACATACTCTGAACCTCATTGTGAGAAAATCAATTGACAACACGCCTGGGCTTGAGGAGATCAGAGGTAAGGCTCGTAAAATGGTAAGCTATTTCCGATCTAGCGCAACAGCAAAGGAGAAGCTCTGTCAAATGCAGCAGCAGATGGGCAGATCACATCTAAAGCTCCTTCAGGAGGTTGACACCAGGTGGAACAGCACATACACCATGCTGCAGCGTCTGTATGAGGAGAGAGAGCCAGTTAGTGCTGCCCTTGTGTCAATGAGAACAGATCTCGCACCTGTCACTGCTGAGGAGTACCACTCAGTGAAAGAGTGCCTGGAGGTGCTTTCTCCTTTTTACACAGCCACTACTGAACTTTCTGGAGAGCAGAGAGTATCTGGGTCCAAAGTCATTCCACTTGTCTGCATGCTGCGGTATGCAATTGCTAAAAAACAACCTCAAGTCCTGGATGACAAAGCCCGCCAGCTATGCATGAACCTCACAAGAATGCTGGGTGAATGTTCGTCTCACTTGGAAACAATGAGTGTAATGACCATTGCTACCCTGCTTGATCCAAGATTCAAGGCTGTGGGGTTTTGCAGTCAGACCAATGCTCAAGCTGCAGTGAGACGTCTGACTGCAGAATGTGCCACCATCATTGAAAATGAAAAAGACCAGATCATGCCTGTCCCTCCTATCCCATCTACCTCGTCACAGCCAGAGCCAGCAACCAGTTCTGCAACTCAGTCAGGTATGGCTTTTGTTGACCTGAAGTCCATAACACAATGACAGGGTTCCAGCATATTCTAAAAATTTCTCAATAGTAAGAATATGCTTTAATATCCCAAAGTTTCAATTCTGTTATGGGAAATATGTGACTATAAGACGTTCTTTACAAAACTAAAGTCTGCTTGTCAAAATATAAATCTCATTAGATATCTTTAGTATCACTTACATTTGAATATTCACATTTGATGTAATGAGCGAACCAAGATATTTCATTTTAAAATACATCTGAAAATGTCAGTCTACAAAATGTGCAGCTATTTAATTTCATTAGTCTTTCAGGTGGTGGTCTGTGGGATTTGCTGGACAGCCATATGGTGGAGAGGCAGGTGAGGAATGCCACAGCAGATGCCACAGTGGAAGTACAGAGGTACATGGCAGATCCTTTGATTCCCCGGACAGAGGATCCGCTCCACTTCTGGGCAACCAGGAAGAATGTATACCCCCATCTTCATAAACTTGCTTTGCAGTTTTTGTGCACCCCAGCATCATCCGTTCCATGTGAGAGGATCTTCTCTAAGGCAGGAGAAATTATATCCAAGAAAAGGAACAGACTCAGTCCTCGCACAGTGGAACAAATTCTTTTCTTGAATAAAAACCAAACAGGATAACCTTTTAATGCATCATGTTTTTATTTGACATGTTCGCAAGAATTCTCCCCTCCCAGTTCACAATCAGTTCTTTCCCCAGTTTCAAAATATATCAGAGATTTAGCAAATATAATATGATTTATAAACATACCTGTCCAGGTGTCCAGTGGTTAATTGCTAAGTACCTGGAGGCAGGACCTCACAGCAGAGGCATGCGCCATAATGTGTTGTATGTTATTATATGTATTTTGCATGTATTTTATTTACCAACATCAGGAAGTGACAGGCAAAGAAATACCACACCATGGTGCATGTTTACATAAGAACGGTTTATTGATTAAATCTATCCATTACACTAATGATGGCCCGCTTGAAGCTGGTGCTCCGGTGCGTACCCAAACAACAACACACTGCAGAAGCACTGTGTGGTTTGGCCAGAGTCACGTGATCAGTGACGTCCGAAGCTTCATTTAGAACACAAGTGATTCAGTGGTTTATAGGCAAGTGAATCATTCGCGGGATTTTGAGTTTATTTTGCTCAATTCATTTTATCTGCCGAAGCGAAAAACTTGTAATGTCGAAAATCATGTTTTCATAATGTAAATATCATTACAGCATATGACTTTAGGAACACTTCCATGTGAATTAAAGCTAATGAAGACTACAAAAATGTATTTGACACTATACGTACATTACATTGCTACACATTTTAGTAAATCATTTTGTTTATTGTTTTTAGGTGATAGTCTGCAGGACCCAGGAATACCTGCATATCTACCAACTTGCAGTGTAGTTCCTGCACTTCACAGCCTCTTCTGTTCCATGCAAGTGGATTTTCTCCAGGGCAGGAAAAACTATTTCTAAGAAAAGAAACAGACTCGGCCAGCGCACAGTAACACTAATCCTCTTTTTAAATGTAAATAACAAAAGGGCTACCTTATATAGATCATGTTTTTACTTTGCAAGTTCATGATTAGGGGTGGGTTTTGATCATCGCTTTTCTGATTATAATCCATGCTAAATTGAATAAAGTGATATTGATTCATTCAAATCCTGTGTCGATTTGTAAATTAACGTTATTATGCCTGAAACGTCAGCATCTCAGGTTAAACCTCACAACATGTCGTCAAACACCATACAGCTAAAACAGTAACTGGGAGCAGGTTTACGGATTCTGCATACAAACGTAAACACAGAGCGCGGACCCGACGTGTCAGAATCAGATTTTGATGTGTCGGCGGGTCCGCGCTCTGTGTTTACCTCTTTTTTCCCGCTGGCTTCTGCAGCTGCAGGTTTCATAACTCTGTTTACTAAGTTTATTAAGTCTCACTTTTAATAGATACGAAATTATGGATATATACTGATAAATGATCAGAATTGTAATATTTCTGACTGAGGCAAAACTTTCCAGATTCCAATCAAATTGAATCGGATCCTGTATCGACTCAAAATGATTCTACAAATCAGTGACGATGCAGCCGTACTCAGCCCCCTAAGCATTTTCCCTTTCCAGTTCATAATTAATCCTACCCCTAGGTCAAAAATATGTATAGGACGATTGGCCTAATGTAATATTTTGTATGAACCTGTCCAGCTGTCCAGTGATTAAATGACAAGTAGATGGAGGCAGGACTTCACAGCAGGGGCATACTCCATAATGTGCTGTGCATTATCATATGTATATTATATATATTGCTCACTTACTGTATTTACCAACATCAAGGAGTCATGAGCAAAGAAAGGCCACACCATAGTGCATGTTTAAATAGGGAAAGTTTATTGATCAAAATGTATTACGCAAATATGCATTACATTTTTTTCAGCCCCCCAATCGCGAAAACAAAACCAATTACATGTTCAAAGCAACTGAGAGTTATCACTCTCTGATATTGGTGGCCCAATATCAGAGAGAACTCTACTCTGTGGAGTGAGCAGTGATAATTGAGCAGTCCGTTTTATTTTGCAGATTCAAGCTGCTCTTCAAAATTTCCACCACCAGATGTCACCGGAGAGGACTATGTTGAAAAGCTTCAAGTAATGAACCGTTTTTCAATACAAGCTTCAGTGCTTCAGAAAGCTTCATTTGGCCATCACTACCTGAAACCATAACTCTCAGAATCACATGCAGGGGAAAACATAAGGAGGTTACGCTGGGGATGAAGAGCAGGGAATGGAGCGCAGAATGAGGAGCAGAGAGACACGGAGATTACCAAATAACACAGATGAACCGACAAGGAACACAGGCAGGCAGGCACACACTATAAATACACACAAGGTAACGAGGGAAAGACACACCAGAGGGGAACACAGCTGAACCTAATTAGACACAACGAGACACAAACCTTCAAAGTAATACAGGAAACTCACAGACTGTTTTACAACACAAACTCAGGGACACGAACAGAGCACAGGAGAGAGACACACAGGTAGCAATAATAAAACACAAGAACCAAGCCCTAAGAACTAATACAAAATAAGAATTAACACAAAACATAAGATGATACCAAAATGAAACACAAAACGCTGGGTCTAACACGCAGGACCACGACAGAAAAAGCTTTTTTGCAACACAGAACTGATTTGTTTGTTAAATTTAAAATCCGAGTCCATAATAACTCCCAGATTTGTGACATGCTGTTTGATGAGTGACCCAAGCCAACCATAATATAGCCCACCAGATGCTACTGAGATGTAAAAATTGTTAGAACTTCAAGTTTACTTAAATAGACTGTTGTTGATAATCTTGACTCACCATTCAAAAGGTGATTGATGCTCACAGACATAATAATAATAAAGCTTCTGGCCATGATACATTTTTCTCAAAAGTCTTCAAAAGGTTTCATACTAAATTGACTCTATTGCTACATTCAGCCTATCTTGCATCCATTCAACAACGTTCACTCCAACCACTTTGGCCAACCAACACTCTCCCATATATTATTGCACAAGAACTAACCAGATTCATTCAGGGTGTCTTTTGTTTTACAATGTTTTCACCTTCTTAAATGTCATCCATTCACAACTTGATACTGCAACATCTGAAGTAGTCATCTCACTTGATGCTGAAAAAGCTTTTGACAGGGTTAAAGGGAACTGTTTACTATTCTTACTAGATTTAGTACATGGAACAGATTTATTTTAAGGGTATGCCTTCTATACACATCCCCACTGGCCTGCATGTCTACACACTACACACTAATCTTTTAAAGTCCTTGGGCACTAAAAGTTATCCCCATTAGTTTTTGCTTTGCTGTGGAACCACTGGCAATCTGTGAAAGAAAATCCCTCTCTTTTGCTGGTCTTTCCTGCTCTGGCACCAAATTTAAATCTCTTTATGCAAATTATCTACTCCTATATGTCCCTGATCCAAACAACTAGATCCCGGCAGTCCTATCGACTCTCCAAAAATTCAGTTTAAGGCCTTGAGGTTACAACAGTTAGATCTCCCTTTAAAGTTAAGCCACTCTGGCTTCAGATACCAGGGGATTCATTACCATAACACTAACCTCACTTTTCTCCAAATTATTTGGCTGATATTTCCAAAATGAAGCAGGAGTTCCAAAGATGGGCATGTCTCCCGCTCTCACTAATAAGCAGAATCAATGTTGCGAAGATCAAGATTAGGAATTAGGCTCGGCCTTTACGCTTTGGTGTGATAGAGTTGTGAAATGTTTTAAGGATCTTTATAAAGATGGTGTGTTTTGCAACTTCACTGTTTTATCCTTCAAGTTCTCCCCACTGCCCTCCTACCTCTTTTGTTACTTTCAGATTACAAACTGTGCAAAATCACAGTTTCCCATGTTCCCTGCTATAGCCCCTAAGCAGATGTGGGGGAAACTCCTTTGCTCTGATGTGCATTAAAAGTCATTTATTTCTAATATGCACGGCAGACTCCTTTCTGTTATTTATTCCTCAACATCTAAGGTTAAATCTGCATAGGGGGGGCGCTAGAATCAGCCATGATTGGTAGGAGGCAGCTCTTATCAAACTTTCATTGCCTTCATATGCACACAGTTCTTTCTTGCACAAGTGAAGGTTTTCAGTAGCATTCACCTATCAAAAAAAGTTTACCAGTGTCATTGACCACTGCAATAAATGTCAAGCTCCACATTCCAACCACTCACATATTTTACTACTATTTCCTTGCTTACGAGTTTTGGGAACATTATCATGACACCATTTCCAAAATATTTTCTTAACACATGACATAGTCATCCGTTACATGACCCTTTCTTTTTCTTCCTGTCGTGTTCAGGTCAAATCTGACCGATTTACAAATTAAAAAACTCATAAATATTGTGTTTTACATCCGATTTCCTCGAGGCCTTATGACATCCTCCACAGTTGAACACACTGCATTTGAACATATAAAAGTGATGAGCACCTCTTTCGTTGTGTGTATGTGTGTGTTTGTGTGTGTCTGTTTGTGTGTGTGTGTGTGTTTGTATGTGTGTGTTTGTGTGTGTGTGTTTGTGTGTGTCTGTGTGTGTTTGTGTGTGTATGTGTGTGTTTGTGTGTGTCTGTTTGTGTGTGTGTGTTTTGCTACTTCACATTTATGTACCATAATTGTATTTTTATTTTGTATTGTAGCAGATGGTAAGTATAAGTTGTAACTTCATTTTGAACAAATGTATGTATGTGACAAAATATATCTCGAAAGTATTCACAACGCTGTGATGCCTGACAGGAGCTTCCATGTGGTATTGAGGCAGGTTATTGGCCCTATCTTGGATGTCTGGTTCCTGTTCAGGGAGGTTGCTGTGGTCTGCTCTCAGACCCAATAGCCACCGAGCACTGCCGTTATGTAGAATAGAATAGAATAGAATAGAATAATCCTTTAATTGTCCCACAAGGGGAAATTTGGTTGAAACAGCAGCCAGAAAGACACATATACAAACAAACAGTACACAGGACACAGAACAGAAACATGCACAATTTTTCTTACATATTTACAGTAAGGACAATGGTTACTATAAACAGAGTACTGTACAGTTATTAAATTAAATATAAATAACTACAGATAAGAGGCAAACCAGGTTGTAGTGCGAATCGGTTGATTAACTTATTGCAGTTACAGCACAGATGTAAACATCTATGTTTGTTGGGAGCAGTTTTGATTGTACAGTCTGACAGCTGCAGGGAGGAAGGACCTGCGGAAACGCTCCTTCATGAATCTAGGATGCAGCAGTCTGTCACTGAAGGAGCTCTGCAGTTCAGCAACATTTCCATGCATAGGGTGGGAGACTCTGTCCATCAGAGATGTTATTTTGGCCAGAGTCCTTCTGTCTCCCACCACCTGCACTGGGTCCAGGGTGCATCCCAGAACAGAGCTGGCCTTCCTGATGAGTTTATCCAACCTCTTCCTCTCAGCTGCCGATAAACTGCTGCTCCAACATACCACACTGTAAAAAATGACAGATGCCACCACAGAGTCATAGAAGGTCTTTAAAAGCGCTCCCTGTACTCCACATGACCTCAGCCGCCTCAGCAGGTAGAGTCTGCTCTGACCCTTCCTGTAAAGAGCATCAGTGTTGTGGCTCCAGTCCAGTTTATTATTCAGGTGAACACCCAGGTACCTATAAGAGTCTACTATCTCAATGTCCACTCCCTGGATGTTCACCGGTGTCAGTGTGGTGGGTCTGCGTCTCCGGAAGTCCACCACCAACTCCTTGGTTTTCCCGGCGTTGATCAGCAGGTGGTTCTGCTGACACCAGTCTACAAAGTCCAGAGTCCACTGTTTGTACTCTGAGTCGTCCTCACCTGTGATGAGGCCAACTATGGCAGAGTCGTCAGAGAACTTCTGTAGGTGGCAGCGTGGGGAGTTGATGGAGAAGTCTGCAGTGTAGAGGGTGAAGAGGAACGGTGCCAGCACAGTTCCCTGTGGGGCCCCCTTACTGCAGACCAGCGTGTCAGAGACACAGCCCTGTGACCTCACATACTGTGGGCGTTCTGTGAGGTAGTCCAGTATCCACTGGGACATGTGGTGGTCCACTCCCGATAGCTCCAGCTTGTCTCTCAGAAGTCGTGGCTGGATGGTGTTGAAAGCACTGGAGAAATCAAAGAACATGATCCTCACAGTGCTTCCAGGCTTCTCCAGGTGAGTCAGAGCTCGGTGCAGGAGGTAGATGATGGCGTCCTCCACCCCAATGCCAGGCTGGTAAGCAAACTGCAGCAGATCCAATGAAGACCTCACCAGGGGGCGCAGATGGTTTAGAACCAACCTCTCGAGGGTCTTCATCAGATGCGAAGTCAGGGCTACCGTCCTGTAGCTGCTGAGGTCCTTGGGATGGGAGGTCTTTGGTACCGGTACCACACAGGAGGTCTTCAACAGCTGTGGTACTTTCCCCAGTGACAGGCTCAGGTTGAACAGATATCCTAGGATGCCACACAGTTCATCTGCGCAGCACCTCAGGAGCTTGGAGCTGATGCCATCTGGACCTGCAGCCTTCCGCACCTTGATCTTGCGAAGCTCGTTCCTCACTTGAAGTGCTGAGATAGGGCTTTGGAGTTGACGTCACGCTGCAATGCATTGTGGGAGCGCAGCACCATTTTCGGTGTCTACGAATCAAAACAAACACACTGTGTTGGAACGACGATTACAAGATGCTTAAAAGCAGCTCAAAAGAGAATGGACTGTATAGAGACCGATTGCGTCCAGAGGCGAAGCGGCGGTACCTGCAGAAATAGCGTGCATTCGAAATGTGGACCCGTATGAAATATGGCCGTGGAGTAGAAACCCTGAAGACCAACTACTATTGACATAGCCTGACATATTTTCATACCTTATCTGTGGAGTCAGCACGTACAAGTCGTCATTCAAACAAAGGTAAGTCAGCTCGAGTACTGCGAGTAAAATGCGTTTGATTTTCCCCGAACATTCAGGTTAGTGCAGCATAAATTCATTCATGAGGGGAAATTACAGTGAGAACATGTGGAGGCTCTGTTAGAGGGATAACATAGTGAGTTCAGTGCATTGATGTGACATTGTCCTGAAGGATTTAGTCATTCTTTATGGTTAAAGAAATTGCAATAATTTATTCATATTTATTATAAATAATTCTAATTATACATCTTGCTTCAATATTTGTATCTTGTGTCACTAAAAATACATTTTATTTTAGTTTTATACATTGATTAATGACCTGCATAATCTCCTTATCATATTAAGTGATTCATAATTGTCACTTTATGCTTTCTCCATCTCTAAAGTGATGACATCCTTGCATTACATACTTTAGGTTCATTTTCTGCAGGCAGGTTTCTGACAGAGAGCAGGCAGATTTACCCTATAAAATGCAGCGTTCTATAGATGGATGCATAAAGAAATGAAAAATTACATGTATGTGCTAACTTTCTAAACACTTTGTTACATTTATGATAAAGTAGATAAAACACATCTGTGTCGGCCTTGGCTCATAGTTCTTGTCTTTAAATTAACTTTGTGTGTGTTTCAGGTACTGCACTCTCAAAGACTGAATGAACCAGCATTGCAGCCATGGGTCACTGTGAGCATCACAGGGAAGGTTGAAGCCGCCCACTGCACCTGTATGGCTGGAGTCGTGGACACCTGCAGCCATGTCGCTGCTCTTCTGTTTAATGTAGAAGCAACTGTGCGGATCTGTGGCACAAGGCCTGTTACAGATGAACCTGCATACTGGGTTTTGCCTGGTAATATGACCAAGATACAGCCAGAGGTTGGCCATAAGATAGAATTCTCCTCTTCAGCTGCCCAAAAAAAGGCTCTTGATCAAAACATAAACAGACCATCCATATTGAAAGGTAAAAGGAGCCGTCCTCAAAAAAGAAAAATCCCACCTGCTACTGTGGAGGAGTTGTCATCGCTATAATGCCATAGTGTTTTATCTAGGGGTCTAGATTTATGCCTGAAGTGCACTGCCATGTAAATAATTTGCATTTACTGAATATGTACTGACTGAGTCCCACTGTTCAAAAATTGAATAAAGAAACAAACTAATTTTTGCCTTTTTTTATTATTATTAAAACCACTTTATAGAACATCACATCCGTGACAATGTAGAATCCATGTCATTTATAGTTTACAAATGACAAAATGTTTACATAAAATCATGACAGTGTTTACATGATATCACCCACTACTAACATTATTTACTGTATCTTTTGGAAAAAAAATTACCGCTATTTAAACAGCACAAGACTTAAGAATATTTAACAGGAGCAAGTTTCATTTTCCCTGGTTTTACTACCACACTGTTCACCAAACGCAGCAAACCTTCACCATCTTATCCAGAAGGGTCACCTCTTCACCCTCACATGGAAAAAGTAATCTGGTTTGCTGCAATAATGCCAAATAATTAGAAACTCTATAAATAGAAGGTAGTTCTGCAAAATCACTCAGTAGGATGTTTGTTCTAATTTGCTATGACCTCAGAGCGCATCGAAAATAAAACTAATAGGCTATAAAGAGTGATATGAACAGATTTAGAACTTACTGGAATGAAAATGTCTGGAGCACCAACAGATATTTGGAGATGGAAGAGAACTGGATATCAGCTCGTCTCACAGCTGCTATCCAGGCTAGACGCCTTCGTTTGGTAACAGATACACGAGCTGCCTCATGTTGCTTCCAGGTTGAGAAAGAATGAAAAGATAAACCATTTTCAAGCTTATTCTCTTGACAGTCGTGCGATCGAACATTGCAGCCGACCACACAGCAAATACGAACCATGGCTGTTGTGTATGCCTTCGCTCCCTTTTCACTTGCGCTAGACCCCCAAAATGGCGGATCGGGCCAAAATCCTTTCCACGCCCACCCCCGTGACATCACGCTCCAAAGCCCTATAGAAAGAGTGGATTTTGGGGGAGGGGGGTGTATGTTGGAGTCCACAGAAGCCGGGGGAGGGTGTGATGGCTGGGAGCTGAAAGGTGTGAAGCTGAGAGGTGTGAAGTCCTGAGATGAAGGACAGGCAGTCCCTGAAGATGAAGGAGATTGCAGCAGGGGGGACGATGCTGTGGGAGGGGTGGGTGTTTGATCAAACCTATTAAAATATTTATTTAGGTCATTCACCCACCCCAAGTCTCCTGCAGCCTGGGGGGTTGGTTTTTGTCCTGAGATTGTCTTCAGGCTGTTCCAAACCCCTCTGATGTTGTCCTGTTGCAGCTGCTCTTCCATCTTCCTCCTGTAGTTTTCCTTTCCTTGCCTTATCTTCCATTTCAGCTTCTTCTGAACAACTCTCAGCTCCTGTTTGTCTCCAGATCTAAAGACTCTCTTCTTCTCCTTGAGGAGAGCCTTAATTTCAGGATTTATCCATGGCTTGTTGTTAGAAAAACACCGTACCTTTTTGATGGGTATGGTGTTGTCCACACAGAAGTTCATGTAATCCGTAATGCAGTCTGTGATGCTGTTGAGGTCATCCTCCAGGGGGCTGCAGAGGTTGTCCCACACAGTAGAACGGAAACAGTCCCTCAGGGCCTCTTCAGTCTCTGCTGACCATTTCCTTACTGTGCGTTTCACTACTGGTTCTCTGTGTACTAGAGGTTTATACACAGGCTGGAGATGAACCAGGTTGTGATCTGAGCCCCCCAGGGGAGGGAGAGGTGATGAGCTGTATGCCTCCTTGGTGTTGGCATACAATAAGTCCAATGTTTTATTGTCTCTGGTGTGGCAGGTAACATACTGGGTGAAGGTGGGGAGAGTGGAGGACAGGGAGATGTGATTAAAGTCCCCAGAGATCAGGAAAAGGGCCTGAGGGTGCTGTGTTTGGAGTCTGCTGGTTACAGTGTGCAGGACCTCACAGGCTGCTGCAGCGTTAGCAGAGGGCGGGACATACACAGCTATCATAATCACGTGTGTAAACTCTCGCGGTAGATAGTACGGTCTCATGCTAACCGCTAGCAGCTCAATGTCCTTACAGCATAGCGTCTCTTTGATAGATAAATGCCCAGAGTTACACCATCTGTCGTTCACAAACACAGCCAGACCCCCTCCTCTCTTCTTACCACTCTCCGCTGTTCTGTCAACCCGGATCAGATGAAAACCGTCTATGTTTATGTGTGAGTCCGGAGTTAGTGCAGTTAGCCACGACTCTGTGAAGGACATCAGGCTGCACTCCCTGTAGCTCCTCTGATGTCGCGTAATGCTGGGCTTACACTGTGCGATTTTTGGCCCATTTTGAGACGATTTTTGAGTCGTGCAACAGTTTTGGTGATCGGCCCGAGTTTGGCCTTCATCGTGCATCGTGTAGTATACGTGGGGTAACGAGAAGCGATTAACACCTCATGACCAGCTCCCGATCATCAATCGCTTTTCAAACCTGTTTGAAATCCTCACGACCGTCGTGAGGGTGTCACCGTAGCCGCTCACACTGCGCACGCGCAAACACATAAACGTCGGTGAAAAAGACGGAGTAGCACGGCAGTGCAGCGTGTGATCTGGACACAAGCGATGGAGGCACTTGTAGAACTTTGGAAAGCTCATCCGAGCCTTTTCGATGTGGCCTCACAAAATTATCACGACCACAACAACTGTGAAAATAGTTGGATTTACACTACTGCTCAATCACAGCTGCCTGATCAATGTTTTTCATTAGCAATTTAGCAAAGTTGATGGTGGTGGTGTGAGTCTGTGTGAGTGAAAGACAGAGAGGAAGAGCGAGCGACAGATTTTCTGTTATAACCTTCATGTTATGGACGCACAGTGTGAGCACTCAGGTTGCATCAGAGCATCGGGCCGTATAGTGTGAGACCCTGCATCGTGACCTCCGAACTTATAACCCCTGCGAGTCAATCGTACAGTTTGAGCAGAAGCTGAATAACGCGACTGAAAAAAATCACACAGTGTATGCCCAGCATAAGAGCCGCCAGTTCATCTACTTTATTGGGAAGAGATCTCACATTCCCCATAATAATAGATGGAATCGCTGGCCGGTACCTCCTAACTTTACTGTGACGCCTGATCCCGGCCCGAGTACCGCGTCTCTTCCTCCTCACCTCGCGGGGGATGTTAGCTTGCTCGGCGGTAGGCAGGGCAGCGGAGGCTCCGAGGGCTAACAGCTGATCCCTGCTGTAAACAATGGGAGGTCGGACCTCCACGCGCTCTCCGGACAAAGACGCCATAAAAAAACGGGGCACTCGTGGCTGAAGAGTTGGGAGTTCGCCTTATAATCGGAAGGTTGCTGGTTCGAGCCCCGGCTTGGACAGTCTTGGTCGTTGTGTCCTTGGGCAAGACACTTCACCCGTTGCCTACTGGTGGTGGTCAGAGGGCCCGGTGGCGCCAGTGTCCGGCAGCCTCGCCTCTGTCAGTGCGCCCCAGGGTGGCTGTGGCTACAACGTAGCTTGCCATCACCAGTGTGTGAATGTGTGTGTGAATGGGTGGATGACTGGATGTGTAAAGCGCTTTGGGGTCCTTAGGGACTAGTAAAGTGCTATATAAATACAGGCCATTTACCAAAATGTAAAAAAGAACACCATTGTCCATAGAATTCTGAGCTCCATTGTGTGTGACAGCAGTCCACAATAGAAAAACAAAAACAATAAATAGAAAAACAACAAAGAAACATATATTAAAGAGAAAAAAAGGACTCGTTCAGGTCGGAGCTGCTGATACTGGCTGCCAGCTCGGAGCGGCGCCGAAGTATGTGTTGCGTCCTTCGAATTGAATTGAATTGAATTTTATTTATGTAGCGCCAAATCACAACAAAAGTCGCCTCAAGTCGCTTCATAGGCACAGAGAAAAACCCAACAATCATATGACCCCCTATGAGCAAGCACTTTGGCGACAGTGGGAAGGAAAAACTCCCTTTTAACAGGAAGAAACGTCCGGCAGAATCAGGCTCAGGGAGGGGCGGGGCCATCTGCTGCGACCGGTTGGGGTGAGAGAAGGAAGACAGGATAAAGACATGCTGTGGAAGAGAGAGAGGTTAATAACAGATATGATTCAATGCAGAGAGGTCGATTAACACATAAGCTGTGTCCCAAAATGTCGGCTGCATCCTCCGGAGGCCGCATATGAAGGCCGATTACATCACAGCCCGGCGACGAAGGCTGTCCCAATTCGTCGACTCCTTCAAATGCAGCTGACAAATGCGTCCTTCATTTCCCCGAATTTGAAGGATGGGTTGGGTGTGTCCTTCGTGGCCCACCATATCCCAGAATTCATAGCGCGGTCCAGCCAAATTTCAGCTGCCAACAATGGCGGCCGCTACTAAGTTTTAAAATTAGTCTTATTAATCTTTCTGGGTCACAAAATAAACTTTTAACATATTTTCAGGCGAGAAAGTGGCGGTGTAAATTTCAAATATCTGCTTGGTTTATCAAGACATCGCATATTTGCAAAAGTGCGCCGACGTTTTCGGAGACGTCTGTTACCCACCCGCTTGATAGCAAACCGGGGGGTTCAATGGTCGCTCGAGCCGGCGAGAGCAGCGGACTCCCGGCTTCATCGTTTTCAGACCCCCGCTCTTTCGCTACTCAGGTTAAACATGATATATAAGTCACTCGGATAACTTAAAAATGTAATTGTTTGCCTTATTTCGGTGTTTTATTTGTTCGTGAGTAAATTGGGTTGGCTGAGATCAAAGTTATTAGATTATTAGATTAAATAAAACTTTATTAATCCATCGGGTGGGTTCCTCCGGGATTTTCACACAGCTGAATAAACGTCAAACAGAAAACTGATTAAACAGAAGTGTGAGACAGTCGAGAATTTACGCCAGTGTCCTGTTATATTTTAGATAGCAAGGAGCAGATGGCCGAGTTTATTAAACTCCACCGACACAGCGGTGACGCAAATCTGAAGGCTAGACCATCCAATTTCACAGCCTCGCACTTCCGGCCTTCTCGGTCTTCGAAGGACCCGGCCCACGTAGACTGCGAAGGCCGGGTCCTCCGAAGGATGCAGCTGACGTTTTGGGACACAGCTATAGTGAGTGAGAAAGGTGACTGGAAAGGAAAAACTCAATGCATCGTGGGAATCCCCGGCAGCCTACGTCTATTGCAGCATAACTAAGGGAGGATTCAGGGTCACCTGGTCCAGCCCTAACTATATGCTTTAGCAAAAAGGAAAGTTTGAAGCATAATCTTAAAAGTAGAGATAGTGTCTGTCTCCTGAATCCAAACTGGAAGCTGGTTCCACAGAAGAGGGGCCTGAAAACTGAAGGCTCTGCCTCCCATTCTACTTTTAAATACTCTAGGAACAGCAAGTAAGCCTGCAGTGTGAGAGCGAAGTGCTCTAATAGGGTGATATGGTACTACAAGGTCATTAAGATTGATTGATTGATTGATTGATTTTATTGATTAGCATTTAAGTATCTCAGTGAATACAGAATACAAAATAAAGATTACCACAAAGCAAAAAATCATGAGACAAGGCTAATCAAAAGGTATTGGCTGAAGCATTTGCTTATTATGCCAACCCTTTTAACAAAAAATCTTTTGCATGCAGCTCCTGTACACAGGGCTCGAAGCAAAGAATAAAACAAAGCAAAGCAAAAACAAACAAACAAACAAACAAAAAAACTTTCCACCTTAGATAACTACATCAAAGCAAAACAATCAAGAGTTTCAGAATTATTATTTTTGCTCTTTTCATTCTTGATTAATATATTTTTCTAATACTCTATTTTTAAACATGTTTTTAAACAAGGAAAATGAACTACACCTTTTTAAATCACTGTCATAACTATTCCACAGGTTAACTCCTCTAACAGAAACACATCTTTGCTTTATGTTTGTCCTTATCTTGTTTTTTTTAAAGACATCTGTTCCCCTTAAGTCATATTGACTCTCTCTGACTTTAAACAGCTTCTGAATACTGCGGCAAAGCAAGTTATTTTGTGCTTTATACATTATCTGTGCCATTTTATATTCGACTAAATCATAAAATTTTAGGGTATTCAGATTAATAAACAAAATGTTAGTTGGTTCTATATAGTTTGATAAGATGGGGCCTGATTATTTAAGACCTTGTATGTGAGGAGCAAGATTTTGAATTCTGGATTTAACAGGAAGCCAATGAAGGGAAGCCAATACAGGAGAAATCTGCTCTCTCTTTCTAGTCTCTGTCAGGACTCTTGCTGCAGCATTTTGGATCAGCTGAAGGCTTTTCAGGGAGTCTTTAGGACATCCTGATAATAAAGAATTACAGTAGTCCAGCCTGGAAGTAATAAATGCATGAACTAGTTTTTCAGCATCACTCTGAGACAGGATATTTCTAACTTTAGAGATGTTGCGCAAATGGAAGAAAGCAGTCTTACATATTTGTTTAATATGTGCGTTGAAGGACATGTCCTGGTCAAAAATGACTCCAAGGTTCCTCACAGCATTACTGGAGGCCAAGGTAATGCCATCCAGAGTAAGAATCTGCTTAGATACCATATTTCTAAGATTTTCAGGGCCGAGTACAATAACCTCAGTTTGATCTGAATTAAGAAGCAGAAAGTTAGCGGCCATCCAGGTCTTTATGTCTTTAAGACATTCCTGCAGTTTAACTAATTGGTGTGTGTTACCTGGCTTCATGGATAGATAGAGCTGGGTGTCATCTGCATAGCAGTGAAAATTTATGCTATGTCTTCTAATGATGCTGCCTAGGGGAAGCATGTATAATGTAAACAGAATTGGTCCTAGCACTGAACCCTGTGGAACACCATAATTGACCTTAGTGTGTGAAGAGGACTCTCCATTTACATGCACAAACTGGAGTCTATTAGATAGATATGATACAAACCACTGCAGTGCAGTACCTGTAATACCTACAGCATGTTCTAATCGCTCTAATAGGATATTATGGTCAACAGTATCAAACGCAGCACTGAGGTCTAGCAGGACAAGCACAGAGATGAGTCCACTGTCAGAGGCCATAAGAAGATCATTTGTAACCTTCACTAAAGCTGTTTCTGTGCTGTGATGAGCTCTGAAACCTGACTGAAACTCTTCAAATAAGCCATTCCTCTGCAGATGATCTGTTAGCTGTTTGACAACTACTCTTTTAAGGATTTTTGATATGAAAGGAAGGTTGGAGATTGGCCTGTAATTAGCTAAGACTGCTGGGTCTAGAGATGCTTTTTAAGTAAAGGTTTAACTACAGCCAGCTTGAAGGCCTGTGGTACATAGCCGATTATTAGAGATAGGTTGATCATATTTAAGATTGAAGCATTAATTAATGGCAGGACTTCTTTGAGCAGTTTTGTAGGAATGGGGTCTAAAAGACACGTTGATGGTTTGGAGGAATTAATTATTGAAGTTAACTCAGAAAGATCAATTGGAGAAAAAGAGTCTAACTTAACATCGATGGTATTAAAAGTAGCTGTAGATAATATTACATCTGTGGGATGATTATTGGTAATTTTTTCTCTAATGATAAGAATTTTATTTGTGAAGAAGTTCATGAAGTCATTACTAGTTAACGTTAAAGGGATGGTTGGCTCAACAGAGCTCTGACTGTTTGTCAGCCTGGCTACAGTGCTGAAGAGAAACCTGGGGTTGTTCTTATTTTCTTCAATCAGTGATGAATAGTAAGATGTTCTGGCTTTGCGGAGGGCTTTCTTATAAAGCAGCAAACTATTTCTCCAGGCTAAATGATGATCCTCTAAATTTGTGACACGCCATTTCCTCTCCAGCTTACGAGTTATCTGCTTTAGGCTACGTGTTTGAGAATTATACCACGGAGTCAGGTACTTCTGATTTGAGACCTTAGTTTTCACAGGAGCTACAGTATCCAGAGTCGTACGTAGTGAGGAGGTAAAATTATTAACCAGATAATCGACCTCTGTTGGAGTAGCGTTCAGATAGCTGCTCTGCTCTATGTTGGTACAGGGCATTGAAGATGATAACAGTGGGTGGATTATATTCTTAAACTTAGTTACAGCACTTTCAGAAAGACATCTACTGTGATAAAGTCTACTCTCCACTGCTGTGTAATCAATTATTGTAAATGTGAATGTTATCAGGAAATGATCAGACAGCAGAGGGTTTTCAGGAAACACTGTTAAATGTTCAGTTTCTATGCCATACGTTAAAACAAGATCTAGAGTGTGATTAAAGTGGTGGGTGGGTTCTTTTACATTTTGAGAGAAGCCAGTTGAGTCTAATAACAGATTAAATGCCATGTTGAGGCTGTCATTTTTAGCATCTACATGGATGTTAAACTCACCCACAATAATTATTTTATCTGAGCTGAGCACTAAATCAGATAAAAAGTCTGAGAAATCAGAGAGAAACTCTGTGTAAGGCCCAGGTGGACGATAGATGATAACAAGTAAGACTGGTTTCTGAGTTTTACAGCTGGGGTGGACGAGGCTAAGCATCAGGCTTTCAAATGAATTAAAAGTCTGTCTTGGTCTTTCGTTAATTAATAGACTGGTGTGAAAAATTGCTGCCACACCGCCCCCTCGGCCTGTGCTTCGAGGTTTCTGGTAGTTAGAATGACTCGGGGGTGTTGATTCATTTAAACTAACATACTCATCCTGCTGCAACCAGGTTTCTGTAAGGCAGAGTAAATCGATTTGTTGATCAATTATTAAGTCATGTACTAACAGAGACTTGGAGGAGAGAGACCTAATATTTAATAATCCACATTTCACTGTTTTACTCTTTGGTTCAGATGTGGATACTGTATTGTTCTTTCTTTGTGATTTTTTATGTTTAAGTTGTTTATTGCTGGTTTTTAGTTTGTTTGTTGTCTGTTTGGGAGCTGACACAGTCTCTATGGAGATGGGTTTTTGGGGGGGTAGCAGGAGGAGAGAAGCTGCAGAGAGGCGTGTAAGACTGCAACTCTGCTTCCTGGTCCCAACTCTGGATAGTCATATTTTGGGGGGTTTAATAAATTGGTCCATATTTCTAGAAATGAGAGCTGCTCCATCCAAAGTGGGATGGATGCCGTCTCTCCTAACAAGACCAGGTTTCCTCCAGAAGGTTTGCCAATTATCTATGAAGCCCACATCGTTTCTGGGACACCACTCAGACAGCCAGCAATTTAAGGAGAACATGCGGCTAAACATGTCACTCCTGGTCTGATTGGGGAGGGGACCAGAGAAAACTACAGAGTCCCACATTGTTTTGGCAAAGTTACACACCGATTCAATATTGATTTTAGTGACCTCCGATTGGCGTAACCGGGTGTCATTACTGCCGACGTGAATTATGATTTTACTGAATTTACGTTTACCCATATGCTCTTCCAGTATTGCTCCATCTCCAGCGTTCCTCCCCCTTGCTGAAGCATTTTTACGGCAGAAATTGTTGTACTTCTGGATGGTTCGTCTCTCTCCAAGGAGCAGCGACAGAGCTCTGTCAGAGATGTTGGGTGTGGCTTATGGCTCAACTGCAAGGAAGGGTTGGTGCAGTGGGTTCAGGTGCAAGTTTGAGGGGATCATCTTCAGGTCATGGCTCGCCTATTTGATGTCTGTGAAGGTTCTCAGTCATCCAGGTCATCGTAGTCAAAGGAGTTTGCAAAGAAAAGACAGGACAGCCACTTCACAAGCGCATGGCACAACATAGAAGAGCCACCTCCACAGGACAAGACTCAGCAGTCCATCTGCATCTTAATTATAAAGGTCACTCTTTCGAGGATGCCAATGTTCACATATTGGACAGAGAGGACAGATGGTTTGAAAGAGGAGTGAAAGAGGCCATCTATGTCCACTGTGAGCGACCATCTTTGAACAGAGGCGGTGGTTTACGACACCAACTGTCTGCCATCTATAATCCAGTTTTGAGTTCCCTCCCCAGACGCCTTAACGCCCACTCACATCCTGGGCCATCTGACCTCAGGAATTCACATGACAAGGTGGGGCCAGGTTTCACAATGGGCTCACCCGAAACCCTGGCTGATTAGGTCCCACACCCGCTTTCACACCTTGGCGCATGTGATTAGAGGATCACCAGGGGGTCCTTTGTCCCTCCTTGGGGGGATACTCCCACTGGGTTTAAATCTGGGACTCTCGGCCATTTGACCTTAGAACTGAAGAAGCTTCTCGGATGAGAGGTGAAACGTCTTCAAGCAACTCAAAGAAGTCCAGACGCTTTTCTTTGCAAACTCCTTTGACCTCGCCTATTTGAATTGCATGGCAGGACCTGCAGAGGGAAGGAGCCCTGAGCAGATGGCTGTGCAAAGATCAGTTGCGACAGTGGAACATTGTGAGCTAGTGGGCAGTGTCAGCCTGAAAAAGGCAATGTGTAAATAAAGGACTGTGATACTTTTAACAACTGTGTCCACATCTCACTCAGCCAATTAGCACTAACATGTGTTACAGGGAGAATATATCAACATACTCTGTAGTTCTTGTGCTTTAATATTTTGTAGAGAGGGGTAAATGGGCTGGTTCTTACATAGTGTTTTTCTATACTACCTGAGCACTCATAGTACAACTTACTGTGTGTTTTCCTCTGCACAGATTCCTCTGGATTCCTTCCCTTGGGTGTTGGGAGCTTGCCCTGAGTTTGAGAGTGTTGTTTGGATTCCAGATGTGTGGATTCCCTTGCTACCTGGACCTCTGGATCACTATTCCACTTTGCACTGTGTGTTTTTCCTGTTGAACTTTTAGTAAAGAGTCCTGTCTTTGAGTTTTGCCTTCCTCAGTGGCCTTGACAGTATATACATTTTATGAACATTTCATACTGACACTGATACCATGAGGAACAATGTCAGGCAGAAGGACAGAGTAGGCCTAATATAATAATGGAGTTTCTACTCTGGGTCACGACTTGACAAAACTAAAACCATTTTAGGTTTTTGTTTCCTTGTATTTAGTGTATGTTTACAGCAATAACGCGGCCTCTCTTACTTTACCCCTTTTGTGTTCGAGTCCTGCCGTTGGATCCTACCTCTGCCTGTCACACAGCGACACACGACAAAATTTCAGTAAACACCATCAACTAGTTTATAGAGGATGGGAGTCCTGTAATGGCATCACCTGGCTAATTCCTCTGGTAAAGGAGTTGTTGTGACAGTTTTTAGATAAATTTATAGTAAGTCTTCATCAAATTATGATGCAGGATGTGTACATACTCTATCCTAAATCAGCGTAATGTTCCAATCCTCAAAATGTTAGAAATAGTAGAGTTAGTCAGTTTAGACAACAGGGCAAGACTCTTTTGAATGACAGTGCAACCGTTATTTTTCCTCTAAAGAATGCATACAGGCTGCATTGTTGTTTAATTTATAGCAAGACACTTTGAAATTCAAAAACCATCTAAATACCCTTAATTCACTCCACCTCACTGATTCACTAATGACTCCTCCTGTGGTTTTGGAAAGTTCTTGTTTCCATGTGCATGACAAACAATACCCTCTCCTAAGGTGATTTGAAAAAGGGGTCGCAAAAATGGTGTCTGGTTGACTTCCCTTTATTTTTTAACTGGTGCCTTAGTGCATTTGAATGAATAATAATAATGGATTGGATTTCATATAGCGCTTTTCAAGGCACCCAAAGCGCTACTGTTGTAGCCACAGCTGCCCTGGGGCAGACTGACTGAATCTATGCAGGACTACAACTTCTATACTTTAGCACAGTTCTAAAATTAAGCCAAACAGTTATTGTTTCATTTAGCCTCCAGATAGCTTTATGATATTAGTGGGACCTCTGTTGTTTGTCTCCTGTACAGTGCTCCACATCAGGACTCAAAGTACACGATACATTTAGAGCTTGGCATGTACACCTCCCAACACTGTGCATCACTTAGCATGAGCAGATATGAGCATTAAGGTGAATCTTGGGTGACAGCAAGAGAAAAAGAGCATTTCAAGCCAAGGGTTAGAGAATTAAGTTGATCAAAGTATCACTGAACATGAATACTGGGCTTCTGTGGCAAGTTTTTGCACAGTCTATCATGTTCTGATAACTACAACTTCAAAAACAATTTTAAATGTGTAAGTTAAAGCTGGGAAAGTAAGAGTAAGAAGAATTCACCAGCTTTGCTCTGTAAAATCAACACTGAGGCTGCAGAGGCACCGGTGGGAGGCCACACTAAAATGCTGAAACGGTTACATTGTGGTTGGCACATTCATTGAGCGGTGTAACCCAATGCCCCTTTTCTCTGCAGAGATACGGGAACAGGAACAGGAAGACCAGCTTGTGGTTTACAAATCGAAAATCAGCAATGGCAATGTTTTTGACTCCACTGGTGGCTGTGCTAGTTCTGCAAAACAGAATGCATGAGCGATTTAAGAGATAACTAAATGAGTGTAAAACTGGGTGGTATTGGTGCCAGATGTCTGTGGTAACTCTAAAACCAGCTGAGTGCGAGTGTAAACACAGAGTGAGGTGAATGTTAATACAATAAATCCTGAGCTCTGCCCTCATGTGCTCATCTGAAATTACTTCATGATAAATGATAGTGTTTATTTTTGCTGATGGCTGATCAATTAATCATGTAGATTAACAGCCACACCCCTTGCCCACACTCTGTGAGTGTGTGAGGCAAGAAATGAGTCACAGGATTTGGCATAGGCAGGGTTTCCTTTATGTTCTTTAGGTTGAGCAGGAAAAAGCTTCACCAGCAGCAGACTGCGTGGTATGGTACCCAGGTAAGCAGCACAAACTTGTTTTGATTTGTTTTCAGCGATTGGCTGTTAGTCTCTACTATATCATAATCATGAAATACAGCTGTTTGTGTTTTCAGATGAATGAAAAATGGGGGGAAAAGTTTCCCTTTTCTCTCTCTTGAAACTGTTCTGCTTTTAGACGCATGTTTGTGGTGTTCCCAGCTGTCACTGTGGCACTTTCATTTCAGAAGACTGCTGTTTAACAAATATATGAAAGAGATCAGAAAAGGAATGAAATATAGTCAGACATTACCTTGATGTTTTAATTATTCGATGAATATTTGATTATTAGTAAAAGAAACGCTGGATTTTTAAAAAATGAAACCTTAATCTTTTCATTTTTAGCAGCTACAGTTGGTGTAATGAACATACTGTTCATTCAGAGCAGAACGATGACACATTTTGAGTAGCAATGGCAGGGGTTGTGTACATACAGGTGTCATGTATGGGCAACAATTTTCCATATTAGAGCTAAAATAAAATGAAATTGTTGCTACATGCCTTCCACAGTTTCTGTCTTGGTTGATTACATCTTGCTCATGTGCAGTTCCTGCACTGAAGAGAGTGTGTGTGAAAGTTATAATAATATTGCTGATCTACCCTTCCTTCCCTTTTAGTGTTCCATACCATTGATCGGTGGCCTTTTGACCTGGAATACACCCAGCAGCCATGACAACATCTGGGCCAAGAGCCTGCTTTATTCTCTTCTTCTTGCATGTTGTCATTTTTCTCTCACTGCTGTTCTACAACAGCTTCTTGACCCACCGCGCGCTGCAGAGTCACCCCAACAGTGCTCATGGAGACATCAGGATCCTGGTGTGGCACTGGCCGTTTGGCCGCTCCTACAGTCTGGATGGGAACAAATGCCTCAAGATGTATAACATCAGCCGCTGTTTACTCACTGATGACAGAGCTGACTTCTCTGCTGCCGACGTGGTTGTGTTCCACCACTATGAGCTGAGCAGAGGTCTTTCATCTGTGCCCCTACACCTGAATCGACCTACATCTCAGCACTGGGTGTGGATGTCCTTGGAACCTCCTGTCAATAATGTGAACCTCACACAGCTCAACGGCCTCTTTAACTGGACGATGAGCTACAGGCGTGATGCAGACATATCCATTCCTTATGGGAAAACAATGTTGGGAGGTGATAATCTAAGTTTTCCAGCTGCTCCAAATCGCTCCTGCTTTGCCAGCTGGGTGGTCAGCAAATACAAGCCTCATCAGACTCGGGCTGCTTTTTATCAAAGACTAAAGAAGCATGTCCCCATAGAGGTGTATGGCAGGTGGAACAAGAAACCCTTGCCAGACAAGAAGCTTTTGCCCACCATTTCAAACTGTCTGTTCTACCTTTCTTTTGAGAACTCGGAGAAAAAAGACTACATCAGTGAGAAACTCTGGAGGAACGCTTTTCAAGCAGGGGCCGTACCAGTGGTTCTCGGCCCCAACAAGGCCACCTACGAAGCCATGACCCCCCCACATTCCTTTATTCATGTAGCTGATTTCAATAGCCCAGCTGATCTGGCAACGTATCTCAAGGTTTTGTCTGTAGACAGGCAGGCCTATGAGAAATACTTGGAGTGGCACAACACCTACCGAATTAAAACCTACAGTGACTGGAGAGAAAGGCTGTGTCAGATCTGTGTCAAGTATCCCAGTTTACCAGCCAGGAAAGTCTACTACAACCTGGACAGCTGGGTGAACAGCTAGTGTCTAATTTCTTCACCAAAGGGTTCAGACTGCTGATTCTGCTGAGTTTCCACATGCAAATGTAAAATGCCAAACACTGGAAGTACAGTGGAAGAGAACTTGCTGCACAGTCAGTCAGTTAATTGTGGTAAACGGTGAGAAACTGCAAATTGCGAAAGCAGATCTCAAGCAGGTGGGTAGGCTGCTAATAATCACGTTACACATGTTCGAACTACAGTGTATAAAGTGTGCGACTGAACAAGAAGCACAGTTTTTGTTAGTACTGTTTGCTGGTGTGTAGTATCGTCTCAAAGGACATGGGCGATGGCAAATATACACTACAGATAAATTTCATTACATGGTACCAGACTGAAATAATAATTCAGGGCTCCATGCTGGGCCACTGTGTCTTATTTAGGGCTGTCACCGTGTCAGATATTCTTTGTGCTACTGCTGGACATTTCTCTGCTGTTTATCAGAATATTGGTGCCCCTTCCTTGGAAGGCACATTAACATTTGCTCACTTTGTTCAATGCCGCTTGTTCAAATGTTCTTGATGTTCCTTTTTAAAAAACTAAGTGCACTAGACCTAAAACTGATCCCTGGTTAAACGATGTCACTCGGGCCCTCAGAAGGACCTGCAGAAAAGTGGAAAGAAAATGGAAAAAGGATAAACTCCAGATTTCCTTTGATATGTTAAGGGAAGCCCTGTTTCTTTATCAGGATGCTGATTGAAAAGCAAAAACTAAGTATTTATCAGATATCATCTCTAACCACAGCTACAGGCCAGTGTCTTAATCAACACCATTTATTCTGTTGTCAACCCTCCACCCACCACACATTTACCAGGGTCTCCAGCCACCTGTGAAAACTTATTACGGGTGTTTGTTGATAAGGTTGCTACTATCAGGTCCAGCCTTTGATCCCTCTACTCCCCCATATTCCTCGCTTGATCACTTTGAGCCTGTTTTCTCTTCTAATGGGAACCGTCCCAGTCAATCTTAAACATGCCGTAGTGCACCCATTTCCCAAAAAAACTGATCTCGATGCATCAGTTCTTTCAAATTTTAGGCCAATCTCTAAACTTCCCTTCTCGTCCAAAAACCTGGAAAAATTTACCTTTCTTCAGCTCCAGGTTTTTCTGGAAATTAATGAAATCTGAGAAACATTTCAGTCTGGTTTTAAAGTGCTACATAGCACTGAGATTGTGCTTTTAAAAGTTTTTAATGATCTTTTATTAATTGCTGACTCTGGTAACTTTGACATTTAAGTGCGGCATTTAATACAGTGGATCATGAGATTCTCTTATCAAGACTGGAGAGCTGTGTGGGTATTAAAGGAACTGCACTTGAATGGTTCAGATCTTATTTAACTGATAGAAGTTTTTCTGTCAGGTTTGGTGGCTCTTCATCCTCATGATGAAGGCTCTATTTTCAGGAAACATGGAATCTCATTTCACTGTTAAGCCAATGATTCTCAGATTTACTTAAAACAAATTCTGCAGACTCTCTAAAAGTTTTGCTAGACGGCCTTGATGACATTAAATGATGGTTTGCATTAAATCTTTTGAATGAGATTGAACTATTTGGACCTTCTGACCCTCGCTTTTCTCTTAAGGTTGACCTTGGTCCTCTGGAAAAGTCCAGAACTCCCTTTGCAAAGAATCTGGGAGTGTTCTTTGATAGCAGCTTTTCATTTGAGAAACAAATAAATTCTGAACATTTTGTCATTTGCTGACTTCGAGAAAGTGATCCATGCATTTTATTTCATCAAGGCTTGTTGACTGTAATAGTCTTTATTTGTGTATCAGCTCTGCTCTCTAATCTTCAGCTAGTTCAGAATGCTGCAGCCTGACTCTTGACAGGCACTCGTAAACACGACCACATTTCCCCAGTCTTGGCTCGTTTACAGTCATTGTACAATTGATTTTAAGATTTTATTGCTTGTTTTAAAATCTCTAAATGGATTAGCTCTGGCATACCTCTCTGATCTTTTAACTAAAAATACTCCAAACAGAACTCTCAGGTCAGCTGAGAAGTTGCTTCTAGTTGTCCCTGTCAGCAGGCTAAAACACAGAGGAGGCTAGGCCTTTGTGAACGCTGTGCCCAAACTTTGGATCAGTCTCCCTCTTCATATTAGGATCTCTCCAACACTTGACATCTTTAAAGCCCGTCTGAAAACACATTTTTACTCTCTAGCTTTTAACTGTGACTGAGTTTTTTTGTTTTATTCTTTGTGTGTGTTTGTTCTACTTTTCACTTTTTTACTTTGGTCAACCTGTGTTGTTTTCAAATGTGCTTATAAATAAATTGATTGATTGATTGTGTGATTTAAAAGAACTCACCTTAATGATATTATTGGATGTCTGCTATGTAATAATAAAATGAGAGTGCTATCAGTTAACTGTGCATTTTTTGTCTTTTTGGCAAATGATTTACACCCAATAAAGGCGACTGGAGCTGGAGAGCGTCTGTGTTTATACCGGACAACCGGATAATTTTAACATGTTGTTATTAACGTGATATTTTTCAGTTTGAAATACTGAAAAATATGTGTGTGTCTGATAGACGAGTCTGTCTTAACACGGAGTTTTCAAGGTGTGTGAAGGCTACCATCCAATCAGCCAGAGTGGGTTAAAAGTTACTCTTCAAGCAACAATCAAAAAGTATATGTGGAAATATCAGAATGAAACAGAACATAGATACAAATAGGCTGCCTCTAATTTTGTGTTTTAACTGACTTGTTCTCTGTACTTCAACATTTAGCTGCATCTGTTTTTTAAACTCACTTTTTCACCACCTTTCCATTGACACAGACACGATTTGCTGAGGATGACACGGACTAATTTGATGCTGGTTGAAGCTTCCGTTTAAAGTTGTTCTAAAACATGCTATGATATGCATGGTTTACATATGGTTTGGTGCATTTGCTCAGTGAAAAAGGTTCATTGTCTCACTGCAGTATGAACCATTTTTCACAAGATGCAAAACAGAATGCGAAGCATTTCTCTGAAGCATAAAGTGCCACTTCCTCCTGATGAGGGTGGAGTTGATTCAGTGCCAGTGTCCAAATCTCCACATCAGTAAAAACTTGGTGTTCGCCCCTTTCTTTGTGAAATGCCGGTTTGTCACAAGTCAAGTCAGCCAATGATTGTGAGTTATTGGATGAATAAAGAGAATAACAAATAATAAAAATGTGGTGTGTGTTATTTCAGCGATAGGTGTGATGGGTGCGTCGAGTGAGATAAAAGCATGTGGTTTCACACTCAAATCCACCCCTCACTAATTCAAACTCTGTGTGGAGGTTGGGGCAAAAACTTCAGAGTCGAGACTTCATTATACCACGACATCACTGTGGCCATGTTTCACCCCCTGTGGTTTCATCTGCTATGAGTGTCTGAGTTTCTGTTTTTATTGTGATGACCTTTTAAAATGACTACAACTAATACAAATGGCCCATCATGGGTGAGGTATATACAAATAAACAATATAGTTGAAATAAAATTGCCAAGAGCAGCTGGTAAGGGTCTTATAGTATAATATATATGTCAGTGCCCCAGTGTTTTGAGTTTTACATTATTATTGGACTTTGATTTTTCTCATTATTTATCATTTCTAGTCTTTTGGGTTCAGTTTTAGAGTTCTTAGTCTTCTGGTTTCTGTCTCTGTGGTCCATGGTTGCTGTCTATCCTGTCAGCTGTATCCCCTTGTGAAGTCCACATCTCTGTGTTATGTTTCCTGTTTTACTTTGAAAGTCTATGTCTCATGCTTCTGGTTTTGCTTCCCTTGTGCTGTTAAGTCTGATTTTCCCAGCTGTGTTTCCCTCCTGTCTCCCATTACTCCAGTGTGTATTTAAGTCCTGTGTTTTCTTTTCTCTGGTTTTGTACTTTCTCTGTGCTGTAGTTTCTTCTCTTGTGTTACTGCAGCTTAGTCTAGCTCTCAGTCTAGTTTGTTTCTCTTTTTCGTTTCTCCTAGTTTCTAGCTTCCAGTATACAGTTTAGTTTCTAGTTGTCGTGTTGAGGTTTTGGTTTGTTTTTGAAGTTTATTTCTGATGACAAGTTTTTCCAGCAATAAAGCTGCCGTTTTAAGTTCATTCCTCTGTGCAGAAAAGTTGGAACACCTGTAGGAATTAGTAGCACCAGCTTTCAAGGCTTGATCAACCTCCATTGCTCCAAATTGTTCACCCATGTTGTGCTCCCTGAAAAAGGCCTTTTTGTATAATTCTGAATGTACATTATTTTTCAGTTTTGGGTAACCTTAGCTTTTTTTTGTAAACTTTGGTAGTTCACCACTTACCTTTGTACCATTTCAAGCTATTCATCGGACATGAATTGCAATAAGTAACTGGAAAAATTTGGGTGTTCTAAAACTTCTGACCGGTAGTGTATATACTATAATTCACCTGAGATGTTGCCAGCAATGAGATGTTTATGTGTGGCAACACAGTGTAACAAGCATTTAATGCAATGAATAACTCTGTGCTATTATTAACAAAAATAATAAAAGATGGCCAAATTCAGAAGTTTTTAAGAATCACAGCACTAAGTGAATGGGTAACCACAATGAACCAATGAACCATAACCACAGAAACATTGAAATAATGGTCTAGTTGTATTAAAAAATTGTGCATTATATTACAACCAACAACAGTAACGAAAATAGAGTATGTGCACATATACCAAAAACAAAAATAAGAGCGACAGTAAATAAACTTAGACCCGGGTCTTTGAAAATATCAGTGCTATCCAGTTCAGGCCTTTTGGGTGATCTAAGCCATTGACTGTAGAAAAGATGGACGACGCGACCCCGCCTCCTACCATTGTGCAAAAATGAAGCCAAAATACCCCGTTTGTGGAGGCTGCCATCTTGCAAATTTGGAGCCAGAGTCTGCGCAGTAGTGACTTGAGGTGGAGCGACTGTGTAACGCTCCCGCCAACACACCCGCTGGACGTGACCGCAAACACGCCCTCTACACTTTTTACGTAGCCCGCCGACTCGAGTTTTTTGCTGGTTTACCACGACTGACGACTCGTTAAATTACGGTAAATACAACCATGTCACTGTTATAAAAAAAGACGCACAGCTTATCATCTTATAGTTCTAAAATCACTTTGTTGTTAATTCGTTAGTTAGATTAGCCGCTAGCATACGCACTGTGTTGGAGGCTTGTTGCTAGCTAGTTAGCGATGCTACACACCTGCTACTCTAATAGTCTGTGTTATTGAAGGATTCAGCACTTCTTGTGTTTGTTATCCATTTTTAGACAGCGATGAGATCATCTGCACACGCTACAGAGGCCCAGAGTTACTGTTAATATCAAACATATAATGCTGTCCTTTGAGATTTTAACATAAGACTGTGAGTGTCATGGATCTAAAACTGTTTGAATCTTCAGAGCCGTCTACAGCCTGGTAACATGGAGACTTTAAAAACATCAGCAGAACGTTTCAGTAGTGTAGTCTAATTTGTTCTTTTCATTTAATAATAATCCATATTTTATCAACAGCTACATTCACCCTGGAGAGAAACTAGTGAGGGAGACCACCAGGACCAAGCTGGGTTTCCTGTGTCCAGAGGTTTGGAGAAACTTCTTCCCTTTCTTCATCACAGCTGTCGTGTGCCAGAAGTTCTGTTGACCCACTGAGAGAGGCTTCATTTAAGAAACACCAGGAAGACTGAAGCTCATCGCATTGATCAAGCAGGACTCATGATCTTCACCAGCAGCTCCCTCACAGGGAAATCTTCAGCACTCCTCCGTAGGCCCGATCCAGGAGATGGATAAACCCAGCATTTCATGAACACTGTGATGGAGACCTTTGGTTTGTGTAATGTTATAAATACTCGGATACTCCCCAGAGGCTCTGGACTTTTACATAAACATAATATATTCAGTCCTGTAGAAAGTTATATATTTAAAAATATATGATCCTCTCTGGTTACTCTGGTATGAATAACTCTGCATCACTTTATGGTAAATAACACACTATCTGCAAAAAACTGTGAAAGAATTCCAGATGACAAGTTTGTAGTTCAACATACAAGTGACGACCTTTGACCTTCATCATGTTTTATTAAATTGTGTTAGAGAAAATCTCATATGCTCTTCATGCAGCTGAGTACATCAAGTGTTTAAAACAGAAGCTGTGCAGGTCTGAGATCAGCAGCTTTGTGAAACACCAAACTGAGGTCCTGTTAATGCTGATATATAGTGACACAGTTACATGAGTGATTAATCCTTTTGTTTTTTGTCTTTAACTTTATCAATAAAGCTGCAGCTTTCACTGACAGCACGTGTGATACTTTAACCTTTGTACTGTTTTCATCAGTTCATTTTGCAGTTAACATGTGAACATGTTGGATGATCTGTCTGCTGTCACTGGGTGGTGCTGAGGTCTGAATCTGAGGGCAGCTCCTGTAATCACAAAGAGAACAGAACCATCAAACTCAGATATAAATTTTATCCCTCAACATTGAAATAAAGCTGATCCTTCTGTCCTCACACACTCAGGATCTGAAGTTCTTCTCTTACATTTTTTCAGTATTACAGTACACTACAGTACTTTAATCCATAGTTCCTGATTAATGAGGAGTTACTGAAGTACAAGCTTTTAAAAAAATGTTACTGTCTTTACAGATGTGGCAAGAGACTGAAAACATGCTGTTGTTTGCACATATTTAATATTCAGCTCTGCACAGGAGCCGCAGCAGGGTGCAGCCTGTTGTTTTTAAAGTATAATACTTGTAATAAAAGTACAGTAACAGTAATTAGTGACTGAGTAGCCCGGGGCATTTCTCTTGATTTCTTTAGTAAATTCATTCACCTGCACAGATTAGCTAAACGAACCCTGACAGCCGAGTGCTCATTTTAGCTAGCTAGGTCTCAGGAGCTAGCCAAGGACGGTAGTTACGGAGTAGCTTACAAACACGTTTAACTTACCGAAAAAGTGCGGCGGGGCCTCGGGTCCTTCTGTCGGGTAGTCCAGTTTACTGAAGAACACCTCAGGCTGTCAGGTTAAAACACTCGGTCGTGTTTTCGTAGCGTAAACGCTGGCCCTCCTCTCAGAGCCTACGCTCTATCTGCTATTCCTGAACAGAGATACGCAAGTTTCTCCGTGACTGCAGCTGCCTGTCAAAGCTGCTATGATGACGTTTCACCCCAATTTAACATCACCGCGGTAGGAATTAGAATCAAACTTATGGGAAAGGAGACCCCTTGGACATCAATCAGCATGATGAGAACTATTGATAACAAAAGAAAGAATCTTTGGAAAAAAATTATCTAAGGAGAATAAATTTATTTTATTCTGACCCCAGTCCCATCCGCTAGCATGGAGGAGGCGGGGTTTATGACCTATACTGCAGCCAGACACCAGGGGGCGATAGAGACATTTTGGCTTCATTTTTGGGGTGCTGTCGCGTCGTCCATGTTTTCTACAGTCAATGATCTAAGCAGTTTACTGGTATGAAACCAGTCCAAGGATCAATGTATTTCTTTTCCTGGATTTTTTTGGAGGCAATGGCGGAGGCGTGCCAGTGGCCCACGGCGGGTGGTGTTGGAGTCAAATTTTTAAATTATGTCATTGTGTTTCTTAAATTTGTAAGTCTTGGTTCAAGCAGTGGGATCAAAGACATTCCTTTGTCTCTGACCACCTCTCCAGCTACTCTGGTGCTGGGGGAGGTTTTATTAGGCACATCCTATCTGAAAGATCTGTTTCTTGTGTGGCAAGCTTCCTGCTTTTATGATCCTTTTGGTGAGCAGGAGATCACACAAACGCACCCCCAAACACATTCTTACACACACATTCTCACATACTCACACGTACACACACACACACGTGCATACACATATACATACATAGTGCCTTGTCTTTTGTAACCAAGGGGGGTTTTACGGTGGGAGGTGCTTGTGTTGTGTAAACTGTTGTGTGTAACTGTTTTTCAATAAAAGGCAGCAAGCGGAGGTCGGAGTTGGGGTCATTTTGTGGTAGGATTCGAAGTGCGTTCCTGAGATACCAACAGGGGCCTCCCTTGCGCAAGTAAAACCAATCGAACGCTGACTGTCTTGTTTTCTTCATGAGGAATAAGTCTCTAAACTAGCGGGGCCTGTGGAAGCGCAGACTCAACAGGTGGTCACTGTGGCTACTGCCCCTGCTATCCAGGGAGGCACAGATATGGCCAATGAGCATGATGCCAGCATCTATCCTAGACTGGCTGGGGCAACAGCCAGTCCTGGCCCCAAGAAGAAGGCTTCCTAGCCCTCTACCAACACCGCCGGCTGTGGAGGAGTGAGTGAGGCAGCATACTAATCCCTTCCTCTCTGCTGTGTCTGCCCAAGTACCGGCAGCCTCCTGTGCAGGTGGAGCGGGTGGTCCGCGTTGCCCATCACCTTTCCCCAGTCCAGGATGGATGTACAGCGTTCTGTTAAGGTACCAGGGGGTATATGCCAAGCTATGGTGGACTTGGGCTGCACACAGATCCTGGTCCACCAAACCCAGGTGGACCGGGAGCATTGCTAGAGGCAGTGTGGGTGGAGGTTAGGTGTGTGCATGTGGACATTCATAAATATCCCATAATGCTGCTGCAAATTAAATCCAGGGGAAAATGCATAGAGTAAAGACTTCAGTTAGCTTGTGCCTGACGCATCCATTAATTCTGGGGACAGATTAATAACCTGTAGGGGCAGAGTGTGGGGCTGCATTCATGACCTTTAACGGCATTAAGTGACACAGGATGTCTGACTCTGGGAGTGATTCACTCCACGGGAGATTTCCCACTAAAGTAGTCTCACGATGACACTCTATGCTTGGCCTTTGACCAAGTGATGAAAACTGATGTTTACTTGGTGCACTCTGAGGTATTTTGTATTGATCAAACATAGGCTTTATCGAGTAACTCTTGACTCACATAGACGAGGAACACACTCGGTTGTTAGTGCCTCAAAGCCACGGGGAAATTATTTACCAGGTGGCTCATCATAACCCCATGGCAGGGCATATGGGATATGACAAAACTCTGGAGCAAATTATGGCCCGATTTTATTGGCCAGGCATTCAGGTGGATGTGTGCTACTGGTGCACGTCCTGCCCAGAATGTCAGGTGGTTAACTAGCTGGCCATTCCAAAAGCATATTTGTGATCGTTACCATTAGTGGAGGTGCTATTTAACCACATTGGCATTGACCAGGATATCGCTTTATTAGCTTTGGTCGATTATGCAACGAGATATCCCAAAGCAGTGCTGCTGTGCACCATTACTACATACAGTGTGCTGCATGTTTCAGGTCATATCCGAAGTCGGCAAAGAGATACTGACTGACCAAGGCATGTTGTTCATGCCTCGCACACTAAAAAAGCTGTAATGAATTATTGGCCAACCAGCCTCTACCACGCTCAGACTGATGGGCTGGTGGAGCAGCTGAATAAGACTTTAAAGTCCATGATTCACAAGTTCATTCATGAGGATGAACGCAATTGGAATCGCTGGTTAGACCCTGTGTTATTTGCAGTGCAGGGGGTGTCCAAGGTGTCCACAGGATTTTCTGCCTTTGAATTGTTGTTCGGCAGGAAGCCACGTGGGGTGTTGGACCTAAAGAAAGCTGGGAGGAAGGTCCAAGCCCAGCTAAAAACACGTTCTGCCCAGAACGTACCAGAACGTGTCAGAACAACCTCTTTGGGAAAATTGTCAACAAAATTTGCTCCAGGCCCAGGAACTGCAAAAGCACCTGTATAACAGAGGGGCTATTCTCAGGCAATTTTCACCAGGAGATAAAGTCCTTGTTTTACTTCCTTCTTCTAGCTCAAAGTTACTCACCAATTGGCAAGGACCCTTCTTGCTCACACAGTGAGTGGATGATATTGACTATGAGGTGATATGGTCGAACAGGGGAGGAGCCACACAGGTATATCACCTCAACCTCCTAAAAGCATAGAGAGAGGCTGAAACTGCTTCTCTGGTGTGCCTGGTAAAGGAAAGAGATGAGCTGGGGCCAGATGGTGCTAAATTTTACCATTCCCACCTCCCTCCACTGTGATAACCATGTCACACAGGTATCCAGAGAGCAGATCTTGCTGCACAGTGGTTTGCAGATGTGTTCTTTCCCTTGCTGTGCTGTACCAATCTCAGCACCATGCTGAGACATGCCCAGGTGTGACGGTTCAATTCAATTCAATTCAATTCAATTTTATTTATATAGCGCCAAATCACAACAAAAGTCACCTCAAGGCGCTTTATAGTGTACAGTATACTATATAATAACAGATACAGAGAAAAAACCCAACAATCATACTTGTAGAGCTGTGACGGTGCATTCACAGCTCTACAAGTTGGCTGAACATAAAAGTGTGGGAGCCACTTTCAGTTGTTCAGAGAGAATTGGCTGAAACGCTAAAGCTGGGAGTGATAGAAGAGTCACACAGTGCCTGGTGTAGCCCCATCGAGCTTGTAGTGAAGAAAGATGGGTTTATACGTTCTGTGTTGACTATCGCAATCTGAATGAGGTGTCATGGTTTGATGCTTATCCCAGGCACCAGGTCAATAAGCTCCTGGACCGGTTAGGCACTGCTTGTTTTCATGACACTGGCTTTAACCAAGGGCTACTGGCAGATTACTCTGTTCACAGAGACTAAGGAAGAAAGGCGTTCTCCACTCCGTATGGTTTGTACCAAATGGTAAATGGCCTGTATTTGTATAGCGCTTTAATAGTCCCTAAGGACCCCAAAGCGCTTTACACATCCAGTCATCCACCCAATCACACACACATTCACACACTGGTGATGGCAAGCTACATTGTAGCCACAGCCACCCTGGGGTGCACTGACAGAGGCGAGGCTGCCGGACACTGGCGCCCAGCAAAGGTAATTGCCCAAGGACACAACGACCGAGACTGTCCAAGCTGGGGCTCAAACCGGCAACCTTCCGATTACAAGGCGAACTTCCAACTCTTGACACTGGAGGCACTGGAACCTGAGCTGAAGGTGACACTGGAGGCACTGGAGCCTGAGCTGAAGGTGACACTGGAGGCACTGGAGCCTGAGCTGAAGGTGACACTGGAGGCACTGGAGCCTGAGCTGAAGGTGACACTGGAGACACTGGAGCCTGAACTACGGGTGACGCTGGAGGCACTGGAGCCTGAACTACGGGTGACACTGGAGACACTGGAGCCTGAACTACAGGTGATGCTGGAGACACTGGAGACTGAACTACAGGTGATGCTGGAGGCACTGGAGCCTGAACTACGGGTGACACTGGAGACACTGGAGACTGAACTACAGGTGATGCTGGAGACACTGGAGACTGAACTACAGGTGACGCTGGAGGCACTGGAGCCTGAACTACAGGTGACGCTGGAGGCACTGGAGACTGAACTACAGATGACACTGGAGGCACTGGAGCCTGAACTACAGGTGATGCTGGAGGCACTGAAGACTGAACTACAGGTGACACTGGAGGCACTGGAGACTGAACTGAAGGTGGCTGCTGGGCAGCTAACTGAGCTGAAAGTGGCTGCTGGGCAGCTAACTATGGGGCGCCGTTTGTAAACTGAAACATGCCGAAATTAGCGACAACATTTTTCCACATTTAGCGCTAAATCTTACAAAAACATGTTTTTTTGAGTCATATTTTTACAACATTTAGTAAAATATTTGTAACTTTTTATATTTAAAACAGAATTTTAAATGTTAAATCTAAATGCTAAATGTTAAATCTAAATGTTAAATGTTAAATGTAAATATTATATTTAAATGTAAATGTAAAATGTTAAATGTAAATATTATATATAAATCTAAATGTTAAATGTTAAATGTAAATATTATATATAAATCTAAATGTTAAATGTAAATATTATATATAAATCTAAATGTTAAATGTTAAATCTAAATGTTACGGGAAACTAAATATTTAGCTAATATGCAAATTTATTGTACGGGTCAACAGAAATACCAAAATAAAAGCTTCAAGAAAACCTCCCGCGCTAAAGTGTGCCGGTCGTGTTCAGGTTGTGTGTCTGCGCTCCTCTCAGGGTCACTTTTGACTGCCATGAGTTGCTTCACCTGTTCCCTACCAGCATGTCCAGCGATTTAGCTGAAAACATTGGAAGAGCCGTTTTGTCGGCCATCCAACGATTCAGCGGTAGTGCACCCTCAACCTCACAAACGCCGCAGCACTTGGTAAGTTCATTGTATAGCATTTTGGACGGGTTGATAGCAGTGTTAGCAAAACTAGCAAAGCTAAATTACTTAGCTAGTCCTCAATTATTTCATTTGGTAGGCAGCAGACAGAGATTGAACATCATACAACTCTATTTATTTATTTGGTAGGTAACAGTCGTTCTTGATGTAAATGTTTCCTTAGGGATCCAGCAATGCACCTGGACCAAGTAGACCTGCCGTCTCCACTGGGATACCGTACCGCTCGGTAGGCCTTCTTACACATATCATTTAGCTGACTGGTTTTGATATACAGTCAGGTTCATAAATATTTTGATACAGACGCATTTTCTAATGTTGCTTCTGTACATTACCAGAATGAATTAAAAATGAAACAACTCCAATGCAGTTGAAGTGCAGACTTTAAGTTTTAATTCAATGGGTTGGACGAAATGATTGCATAAAAATGTGAGGGGAAAAAAGTAATTTGTAAACACAATCCTATCATTTCAGAGGCTCTAAAGTAATTAGACAAATTAAATAACTGAAAATAAAATGATCATTTCTATTACTTTATTCAAAATCCTTTGTTGGCAATGACAGCCTGAAGTCTTGAAGTCATTGACACCACCAGATGCTGGCATTCCTCCTTACCAGTGTTGGGACTAACGCGTTATTAAGTAACGCGTTACAGTAACTACGTTATTATTGTGGTAACGAGCACGGTAACTAGTTATTATGCCAAAACCAGGAACGCGTTACTCGTTCCTGGGATTTAGATAGGCACGTTATTCGTTACTTCGTGTGGTGGCATCGCGGAGCTTCCACAGATTCAATAACATTAGCAAGTGGTGGAAGCCAGCAGGTGGATGAAGGAAAAGTGAGGCACGAGGAGAGCGGCCGCCGTGTCAGGTGAACTGAACTTCAGGTAAGAAGTTATGACCTGCAGTCTGTCTGGGTCAGATATAAACCAAGTTTAGGTGGAATTTATTTTCGTTATGCTGACTTTTTCGTACTGCGTGCTAGCTAGCATGACGGAGTTTCTATACAGCTGGGTGGGTGCTATGTTACTGATGTTGAACTTTATTTTGTTCATACGGTTAATTATTAGAGTTGCCAACTGTCTCAGAATCGTCTCGAATTCAGAGAAAATATTACGCGTTTCGTATTGAGGTGAAAAGGAACAGTTTGTCCCGGACTTCAGCTACAATGAAAAAGACACAAAGCTGGAGTTATTCTGTCGTTACGCTGCACAGCTGCCTCTTCTTCTCTCATTCTCTCCCCTCCCTCTCCTGTTTCTACTTCAATCATGAAACTGATCAATGATCAGCTGATCGGCTTGTCTCTCTTGTTTATTTATCGCCCACTTTGCGCCAGAAAGAGGAAACCAGCGGATGTCGCACTAAACAACAGCAGCACGTTTAAGCTTGATCAGCTGTTGTTAGAATTTATTTAATATTAATTGCTAGTATCAGCTGATGTTTGCTGGAGCCACAGCTGTGAAAGCTGCTGGTCATGATATCGATTTGGTTATCTGGTTAGAGGGAGACGTGAAGATGAAACCAGGAGATGTCCTTACTGAATCATCAGAGCTGAACAGGTGATGGAGAAACAGGTTTACCTGTTAGGTGACATGAATGAGTTGAAGGGAAGTTATGAACTGTTTCTGAGAGACAAATAACACCAGGATGCTTTCTTTCTTAGCTTTCTCTAGCTTTTAAAAAAATAATTATCTGAGTCTTACAACAAACGATTGATAGATTGATACATATATACCATCAGAACTAGGGATGCACCGATACCGATACTGGTATCGGGTATCGGGGCCGATACTGTAAAATGTGTGCGTACTCGTACTCGTAAAAGTTAACCGATACCATGAACCGATACTAATGTAGCCCGAATTTGGGAGTAGATACTCATAATTCCCATGGACTTGAACGCCACGGTAACATAAGGTGTTCACAGTTATGTGATGTAACTGTACCCTGAATTTAATTTGCCCTGTAATATGTCACAAGGTAAATACAGGTAATTAGAGCAATCAAACTGTTATGTTAATCATAAAGTATTATTTTATGGTATGTAACTCTGAAGGGAGTTAAAATATTGTTCAGAGTTCTAATTTTCTGGAGGCCCGTGAAGGTAGCATAAAACGGGACCTGTGTATCTGTTGCAATGGAGGAGGAGAAGAGAATGGCATGGAGAGATGCACGAGGTTAGCTGAACCAAAGTGAGAGACTCGGCTAGTTTTACTGAGGTTAACTAGCACAAAAGAGTGTGTAACTAGAAAGCTAACCGTGTGGGAGCTTCGCAACAGAGTGTGGGTGAAGTGACTTTTTGTTTCAACGGTCGCACCACCGTGGAAAACTGTGTTTCCAGCTACGATCGCCGAGGCTAAAGGCTAGCCCGGACTGCTTGGCTGCACCACGGAGGCAGCCGCTATGGACTGTCGGAGAGCTGGACAGTGACTGGCTAACGTGCTGTAGCAGAGACAGCATCGGGTCCGCAGGGAGTGGATTTAGTGTGGGACTGGTGAATGGCGACCTACCGAGCAACGGAACTGTAAGTCAGACTTTTGTGCTCTTACTGGGGAGAAGAGGATTTTTCTCCATCGTCCAGCGTGAGCAGCAAACAGGCCTGCAACAAGTGTGAATGTGAGTGTGTGTGGGGCCCATGTGTGAATATTGTATGTTTAGTGGAGTTATATAACGTGTTTTGGAGTGTATATTAGTGAGTCACTTACCAAAAGGTGATAACATAAGTTGGGTTGTTTAATATAATTTGCAAGGGAATTATTTCATTTATACAGTGTATTTCATTTGGTTAAGGAATTGGAATATCATTTGAGTTTTAAAAAGGGATGTGTTGTACAGTATTTGTCTCTGCCCTTACCTTCAGTAAACGTTTCGTTTGTGTTAAAGAGTTGTCTGGGGTCGTTTCTTTACTACTGGTTAAGTTTAACTTGTGTGTGGTAGAAGTATCGGATTTTGTACTCGGTATCGGCAAGTACTCAGATCCAAGTATCGGTGTCGGATCGGTTTGAAAAAATTGGTATCGTTGCATCCCTAATCAGAACAGTGTACACCACTGTCACAACAGTGTTTAATTTCATTCAAAGGCTTTATGATTTTTCCTATAATGGTGGGCCGGTCTCTAATTAAAATGCCCGGGACAATTTTTTGTCCCAGTCCAGCTCTGTATGCAGCTCATCTGCAGTCTGGTGTTACCTACATCTTCCTATTCAGAAGGCAGAATTTCCGAGTTCTGAGTACAATCAAAAGCACCACGACTGCAGTTTTTGTGTTGGATGTAAAAAGCAGGCTAGAATCATGGCGGCGGTCAATGACGGTCCAGGCGTGGGATTTCTCTCGTGGAAATATGCACATAATTTTTTCCTTTCTATTGGTAGGTGGCACAGTGCACGTGTGACAAGTAAGCAAGCTAGAAGACTGGCAATCTTGCTGGGTATCCAGTTACGGAAGCAACACATTAACAAGAGAATTCTGAGTAAAACCAAAGTTACTTTCCCTAGTAACTAGTTACTCTGAAAGTAACGAGTAACTTGAAGTAACTGAGTTACTTTTGTATAGAAGTAACTAGTAATGTAACTAAGTTACTAATTTAAAGTAACTTACCCAACACTGCTCCTTACTAAGGCTCTGCCAGGCCTTTACTGCATTGGCTTTCAGTTGCTGTTTGTTTGTGGGCCTTTCTGTCCTAAATTTAGTCTTCAACAAGTGAAATGTATGCTCAATTGGGTTAAAATCCAGTGACTGACTTGGCCATTCAAGAATATTCTATTTCTTTACTTTAATAAAGTCATGGGGTGCTTGGACTGTATGTTTTGGGTCATTGTCCACCTGTATTATTAAATGCCGCCCAATCAATGTGACGACTTTTAGCTGGACTTGAGCAGACAAGTATGTCTCTGAACACATTCAGCTGCTTCAGTCCTGTGTCACATATTCAGTAAACACTACCAGTGCCACTGGCAGCCATGCATGCCCAAACCATCACACTGCCTCTGCCATGTTTTACAGATGATGTGGTATGCTTTGGATCATGAGCCGTTCCATACCTTCTCCATACTTTTTTCTTGCCATCATTCTGGTAGAGGTTGATCTTGGTTTTATCTGTCCAAAGAATGTTTTTCCAAAATTCTGCTGGCTTTTACTAGATGTTTTTTTTGTTTTGTTTTTTGTTAAATCCATTCTAGCCTTTCTATTCTTGAGGCTTATGAGTGGCTTGCACCTTGCAGTGAACCCTCTGTATTAGGGCCGTTCAATATGACGATATAAAAACATCTATCATTTCATATTATATGGTATCATTTATTCTGTGGTGTCGCAAAATAAATTTTACGTCAATATTTTTCATTGTTTTGATGGTCACTGTAGTGGCTATATTAATTTCTTAATTTTCTTTTTTCTGTTATGTTCTCTTCGACCGCATGTTGTCTGTTCACAGTAAAATTTTCAAAATGCAAACACTACGTCTCAAATCAATTCCAGGCCTTTTATCTGCTTAATTGGTAATGACATCATCATTTTAATATGGATACCCTAAATTAAAGCTGAGTCTGCACATCATGTTCATGATATAATTATGATTGGAAAATGTTTCAGTAAACGGGCAACAAAATAAAACTTGTTAGGGTCCAAATACACATTGACCTAACTGCAGGCCTTTTCTACTCTAATTGAGTGCTCAAAGCACTTTATACAACACATCTCATTTACCCATTCACAGGCACAGATTAATACAAGCACTTTTTCTGTCCAACATTCGCACACAGTCATACTCAGATAAACCCATTGGGAGCTGTAGATTAGAGCACCTGGGGACTGAATCACCAACTTGACCAACAATCACCAAATGCTAATCTACAAGATACAAAAGGTTCAGTTTTCTGTGTAATGGGTAGACAATAGTAAGATGGTCTGAGTCTATTGTAATGCATAGATGTCTATCTGTATCTGTGTTTGAATTCATTTCAGGTTCCTCTTCCATCAGTTCCTCAAGCTCATGCTACGCGCTCACATTTTGTGAGAAAAAACAAGACCTGCAAACACTAGACAAAAGATGTCGTGTGCTTGCCCTTGTCTTCAGCATCAACGTTTCTCATACCGAGAGGAGATTCAAGAGCAAAACTAGCACAAGATGGCCTTATTGGGAAGATCTCCTTTACATCTGACTGGTCTGAAGCACAACTTAGAGAAGAAATAGCAGCAATCTTCAGAAGAACATTTGCACTGTCAACTGGCCAGACATTCCCTTTTGAGTATTTGAGTACAATTAGAGGATGTAAACGACTAATGAAACCAAATGTTTCTAGCAGTTTTCTTTGGGGTGGCCAAGAAGTTGGCTCGATTTGTTCCTCCACCTGCCTCTATATAATGGCAGGGATACAAAAACCTGCACAGGTAAACATTTTATATTGCAGTGCAGAAATATTTATTGTCTAAAAAGTTAGTCTGTTCCCTTAACATAATTTTATTAATTGTATTATTTGATATTGCACTTTTAGCAGGTGTAAACAGTTTTTAGTGCAGCCATGTGCCTCTGTGTTACCAGTGATTTGGTGCAACTGTATTTGATTTTATGTAGAACATGATTTCTTTTCCCTCAGGAGGAACCAGAAGAGCTGTCTGATAGTGACTTTGAAAGTCCAGTCTGCCGGAGAAGACGAGGTATGTGGCGTGAATGAAAACCTAGTTATGTTCTAAGCTCAATGACCAGTTAGATTTTGTTACTGCAGTGAGTAATAATTCCTGGGAGGCTTGTTTGATGAGAGCATCATTAATTTGTCAGATTTTAATGTTTACGGATTATCACAGGTGATTACAGCCAAGGAGGAATATGTGCCCAACTTTCACTTGAACTAATATAAGGATATACAAAGGCTCTGTTAACATTATGAAGCAAGTCATGCTGACCTTCTTTCCTTTGTTCAGTGCATCATGCGTTGCCTACAACACCAGGTGAAAGTGAGGCCAAGCATCAGGAAACAGAGGGCTGCATTCAGGAGAGTGAAAATGAGGGACAGCAGATGTTTCCATATAATGTGGCAGAATTTGTGTAAGCTGTTGTCTAGGGGTTAAAGACATCCTTCATTTTAGATGTTGTTTAGGATATTGTTTCGATGCAGGTTTCCAATTTGCATGTTTGGGGTTTTTTTGCTGAATGACTGCAACTTTAGTATTTACATTTAATTTCTTTTTTTAATGATGTGTGAGAAATTCTTCAAGGCTGACATGTTTTATGATTTCTAATATCTCTTGTTTACTTAGCCCTATTTTTCTGGAGGAAGATGAAGCTCTTGAAGAGGCAATTCAGTGTTGCCTCCTAGAAGAGTCTGATAGACAAAGTGAAGTTCATATTTCAAGGTAAGATTTGAAAGTAACCTTTGGTAATTGAATATCTTATTTGCATCTTTACTTGCATCATTTTTTTTGAAGTTACACAATTACAGAGGTAATTGCTCATTTCTGACTAATTTAATATGGACTATCACAACATAATTATCTGTAACTCTGTGCACTTGAGTCAAATGTACAGCAAATTTCCATTTTTCCCCAAGATCTGTTTGTCATTGTCCCTTTTTTATATAGGTCTTTTAAGAAGCTCAGCAAAGAAGAAATTGAAGGTCTTCTTAGAGCTCATAGTGAGAAAGTCATTACACCAGGAACAAGACAACTCCATATCAGTCGAGCCAATGTGTGGTCGACTGCTTTGCGTCAGTTCAAGAGACCCAAGTTTGCAGAAAGCTGTGAGATGCTTTATGTCACATTTGCAAGCGATGAACATGATACAGAGGAAGATGCTGCTGACCTTGGGGGGCCAAGGCGGGAGTTTTTCCGTTTACTGGTGAAGGCCATCTTTCAGGACAGTGGTGCTTTTGAAGGTAATATGATTTCATAGACAAACTAACTTACTTACTCAAGGCCTAAAGGCTTGTTGGCGACACTCATTTTTATAATGTTACAAACGCAACAACCACCTGATCTGAACATTGTTTGACAGAACATTAACAAGTTAATAAATAACTACAGATAATAAATCTGTTATGTTATCTTCTGTGTGTCTGAAACAGTAAAAAAAAAAAAGAGTAATACATTTTTGTCTGTCAATCTCAAGATATCAGTTGGTGTCTGCACAGAATATACTTTTTGTGTTATTTTTCAGCTACACCAAATGGATGCACACTGAAATTTAACATCCTACACTTGCAAAATGGAGTATATGAACCATTGGCAGGATGTTGTCCACGATAATAGTGCAAGGTGGAGAAGCACCAGCCTTTCTCTCTCCACATGTAGTAGACTACATTGTGTCAGGAGACATTCTTCAAGTACACCTAACACCGGATGATATAGGTGACCCTGAGTTAAGAGAGAATCTGAAAAAGGTGAATTGCAATATTATAACAAGAATATTGTAATATTTCCTATATTCACAAGTCTTCTGGTCTTCTTTTATAATATATAATAAATACACTTTTGGTTATTAGAGGCAATTCCATGTATTATATTTTCAATTTGTTTCCTTTTTCTTTAAAAAAAAATTATTGGTTAAATACAGCCAAATAAACCAAAACAAAAACGTTTCGAGTCCAATTAAAATGAACCATCTGCAGTATTTGTGTACACTGGTAAAAAAAACAAACATTTAAAGTGTTTTTCTTAAATATTTAGGTTGTAAATGCAACAACTCAACATGATTTGGAGAAAGCAGTCAGCTGCTGCGACTCATGGCGATATCAAGTTGAAGGTCTTCCACTCAGTCACCATGGCCAATAAAGATCTGTTTGTGAAAAATGCAGCTCTATACCTTGCAGTCCTGCAACGGCAAAGCTGTTTCGATCAACTAACTGATGGCTTGTCCTACTATGGAGTGAGATTTATATTTTTTCTGTATCAATTGGTCATTATTTTATAATAAACATTTAGAGTGAGCTACTTTTTGTATTTAAAACTGGAATTTAACCATTATTTAAACTTTTCTGTCTTCATCACTCCTGAGAGAGAACCCCAGTTTGCGTGTTCTGCTTGACCTATCGGGGGAGGACAAAGATCTGACAGCCAGTTTAATTGCTGGGGTTCTCAGGCCAAGCTATTCTGTCCTTGGGAGCAACAGAAGAGTTAGAGAGGAGCTGATGGTGGTCAAATTTCGGGAATTTCTCCAGTGTGTCGAAAGTAAGCAGAAATTCACATATAATGTAGTCTGGCCATGAAACAATTCAGGACACTAAAGTAAAACTTAATTTGTCTTTTTATGTCACATGCACACACAAAACAGGAATAAAGATGTATGAAAGCTTACAACTGACAAGCAAAGCAAAGACAGAACCTCTATTTTTTATAAATACATTAGCCATCATTTAGTTAGCTCAAGCTTTAACTATTTTAGTGTCCCCAGGTTAACGGGGGTTTTTCTTTGTTTTTAGATAAAGAGCTGAGAGACGCACTTGGAGAAAGGACTCTTACCAAGGATGAAGAGGCATTTGTGAAGGCTTTTGAGGCCTAGTCACATCTTGGCTTTTGCCACCGGGAGCAGCAGCCATAGGTTTTCAACCAGCTCCTAAAATAACATTCATTCACGATGAAAGCAAACATCTCCCGATTGCACACACATGTGCAAATGAGCTTCTGCTTTTTGTGAATGAAACATCAATGGCTGATGATGATGCTTTTCATTACTGCTTCTTAGTAGCACTCATGAATGGAGCTTTATTCAGCACCATCTAAACATGTTCCAAAAAAGTGAAATTAAAATGGTGGGTTTGTTAACTCTAATCCTGTTCATTAATTGTAGTTTCAAGTAACTTTGCTTCATACAAGATAGTTGAAATAAATTCTGACTGCATTTAATGTTGAAATGTAATAATTTTCAAAGCTTCAATAGATTTATGAAAATGCTAACTCTGTATTTTCAACAACAAATCAATAAAGTCACTGGTGTAATACAATTAATAATTTTATTAAGCTTTTTCTTTTTTTAAACAAGGACATTTCAAAACAGTTTATGCACAGAGTATACTAAACATGCTTTGTAGAACAAGCCAGGATTACTTGGACATCTAACAGCAACATTTATTAAGACTATTGCAACTTTAAAATGATTAGCACAATACTGTAGATAATCTTGTGAATTGATTTAAAGACTGACTGTTCCATGTTGATAATTTTCACTGTTATACTAATACTATTGTATTACACTGTTAAGTGTGAATTTGATGGCTTTACTGCAATTTGAATAACTGTTTTTACCCATAAACCAAATGTAGTTGTAGCCTTCTGAATAGCCTATGAGTCACTATCAGTCATTAACTTTGAGTCCTTATGCGGCAGGAGGTATCACTGCTAGAGGGGAGGGGGCTTCTGCAGTAGTACAAAAAACACATTTGCTGTACAGCATTTAAGAATACTAAGTGTCATCACTCTTTGGAACATCACTGGTATCCTGTGGTTGAGGTCACACATTTACAAGTTTGTTAAAAATATACTGCTGTGTTCGTTGAAACAATGTTTTACCATTATTGTTGTCTTCTTCAAAAGGGTGAATGCTTGTATATAGCTCTTGCAAATCGCTGTCATTTAATGGGACAAACCTACTTTGAGAGTTTGACAAGGAGGGTATGGAGACCTCTGCTGTAGAAAGTTCTGGGTTGTGACGATGAAACACATGAGTTCCGCAGGCAAAAAGCTGGATGGGAGTTCTATTACCTTCAGTGGAAACAGAGTGATTGTTATATCCAGCTTTGAATTCCTTCAAAGTGTGGTTGATTCGTGGTAGAAACACATAATGAAGGCAAAATAGGTCTGTTGCATTTTCTAAGTCTATGTGGCAGCACGAGGTGGAAATAAAGTAAATGCGCTTCACAGTTTACAAGACAACGCCACCCTGGGAATTTCACCCAGAGAATACTGGAGGTAACACTAATCACCAAAAAGGCAGTTAGGTTTGTTATACTCCGTACAGAGACGAGGTTCAATGATAAAATAAGTTAACAATTTATTAATTAAAACAACATAAAAGCACAGTCCTAAATATCAGTGTATAAATAGGCGTAAAAAAAAAAAAAAAAAAAAAAAGGTATCCAGAGCCGAGGCTTACCAGTGGAGGGGCAGGGATGCCACGCACAAACTCAAAAAAACAGAAAAGAAAACACACCAAGACACAAGTGCAGCAAACTATCACACACTCACGCTAATAAACTAAGAAAAGGCAGGTGTGTACACTCAGAGGATCCCACCACCAAGGCACCCTAGTCTCCTCCACGTCAGCACTCCGCATGTGAATAAAAGAAACAAAGAAAATTTAATATATTACAACAAAACTAATATTCACACGCTGGGGATAACCCAACTGCAGGAACACACTGGTGATCCGCAGCTAGAAAAAGGGCCTCCTACCAGTGGTGTAACAAAAACCCAAACTACAAATCAAAACAACAACAAAAAGAACAAACATACAGCCTAAATAAAACTTTAAAATATGGAGCAGACGGAATCGCCGTAGTACTCCAACTGGCCGTCTGCCCGACTATAAGTTAATCTTCCAGTCAGTCAATCAATATGCACGCCAGCTGACTCCCGTGGCATGCATATGGCCGTTGTCCACGCAGACGTCCACTTTAAAGGCTGGCAGCAGTAGGAAAGAAACCTCGCAGCCGGAACAGACAGTAAAAGTAAAGCAAAACAAAACAGCAGCACTTCAGTTCGCGTAGCGTGGCGTAAAACTAAGGCCCACACTTCCTGCAAAGAATAAGTAATTACTATAAAAGAACAATAAAAGGCAGAGATTGTAACAAACGTGGATTACGTACCGAGTAAGCCGCGTCATAAAACATGAGCAGAATGGCTCAACGGAGGCTTCTACAGCTACGACCTACAAACAATAGCCGTTTACCACCAAGTAAGGTAATGTACACACTACAATGAGTAAACACCTACCAGCCGCGATGGAGGCTTCAGAAGTGTAACCCGCAAATAATCTCGGCAACACCAAAGGGAAGTCAGGTGACCAAAAAGGAGCTCACAGGTAAGCGATCCAGGGACACTCAAATGGCCACTATTTATACTAGCGCCCCCTAATGCGCCAGGCTGAAAGTGGGTTAAACCAAGGAATAACATTCATCCTGCCACATCTAGGATACCAAGTGATTCCAATTCATAAAATATAGGTGCATAAATGCGGCTACAGTTATTGTTTAAGTCTCGGTTGAAACGCTCAATCCTCTGGTTGTGCACAGAACTTCCCATTAAGACAGAGCTTTCACCCCTGCTTGCTCGCATGTCCTCCCAAATCTGAGCATTCTCTCCTCCATGATCAGTCCTGATATGCAGGGGTCTGCCAAATTGTCCAACAGCTGCAGTAAAGAGAGCTTTCGCAGTCTCAGCTCGATTATTGCTGGAGCACTGAAGAAACTGATCTGATCTAACTCATGGTCACTGATTACATTGAATTTTGACACTGAGATATTATAGTCTTGCAGTAACTTATACAGAGTGGGATAGATGCAGCTTCAGTAAAAGATGTTTTCAGGGAAAGAACATTTTGCAATTCCTCTTTGGAAATCTGAAGCCTTCCTTGGTAACCATCCTAGAACACGGTACAGATAATCTCAATTAGCACAATTCTATAACAAAAGATGGGTAATTTGAGGCAATTACACTGTGACAGATTAGCTAGAGTGTAATATTTTATCAATAGTTTTAAAATATTAAAGTGAGTAATCAAAAGACACTTCACAGCAAAACAGTAATAAAATATGACGTAAAACTTGTGAATGTTGTTGGTGGTGATGTGACACTGCTAATGATGGACCCCTAAGAAGATGAAATGTATGTAGAATCAGAATCATTACTTTGACAGGATTTAATTTAAGGTGACATATTACACCAAAGAAAAAACAAAAACCAGTCAGCTAAATGATATGTGTAAGAAGGCCTACCGAGCGGTACGGTATCCCAGTGGAGACGGCAGGTGTACTTGGTCCAGGTGCATTGCTGGATTCCTAAGGAAACATTTACATCAAGAACGACTGTTACCTACCAAACAAATAAATAGAGTTGTATGATGTTCAATCTCTGTCTGCTGCCTACCAAATGAAATAATTGAGGACTAGCTAAGTAATTTAGCTTTGCTAGTTTTGCTAACACTGCTATCAACCCGTCCAAAATGCGATACAATGAACTTACCAAGTGCTGCGGCGTTTGTGAGGTTGAGGGTGCACTACCGCTGAATCGTTGGATGGCCGACAAAACGGCTCTTCCAATGTTTTCAGCTAAATCGCTGGACATGCTGGTAGGGAACAGGTGAAGCAACTCATGGCAGTCAAAAGTGACCCTGAGAGGAGCGCAGACACACAACCTGAACACGACCGGCACACTTTAGCGCGGGAGGTTTTCTTGAAGCTTTTATTTTGGTATTTCTGTTGACCCGTACAATAAATTTGCATATTAGCTAAATATTTAGTTTCCTGTAACATTTAGATTTAACATTTAACATTTAGATTTATATATAATATTTACATTTAGCATTTAGATTTATATATAATATTTAGATTTAAATCTAAATATTATATATAAATGTTAACATTTAGCTATCATATTTAGATTTTACATTTAGCATTTAGATTTTACATTTAAAATTCTGTTTTAAATATAAAAAGTTATAAATATTTTACTAAATGTTGTAAAAAAATGACTCGAAAAAACATGTTTTTGTAAGATTTAGAGCTAAATGTGGAAAAATGTTTCAGTTTACAAACGGCGCCCCATAGCTAACTGAGCTAAAGGTGGCTGCTGGGCAGCTAACTGAGCTAAAGATACCTGAGCAGGCGATAAGCAGTTTGTATTGCTATCCGCCGCATAAAACACAGCCCCTGAATGAACAGTCACACAGTCTGAAAAAGAAAAAGAGTCCTCACTCACCACAGCCAGCGATTCAGAAGTCCCAAAGTCCGTCTGTGGGGTGACGCGCCGGCGGCGTGATCAGCGTTTCCTCCCCGCAGACGACTCCGACGGGTCGGGCAAAACCACATCCAGCGGGTCGGGCAGCGATGCAGTAGTGGCTTGGAGAAGGTGTGGTGTGTTCCGGAGAAAGGCCTGCATGGTCGGGGGAAGCGAACCAAGCAGCCACGGAAGGCCGGAAAAGAGCCGTTGTAGCCGGCTTTCGACGGCGCGGCAAAGCTCTTCCGGAGGGCCTTCTAACCACAGCCCGAGGAGAATCTCCACATTGTAGATAATGTCGTCCCGGAGCTCCTCGGACGGGTTTAATGCCGCTGGGTCCATAGTGGCTGGTTTGTACTGTCACGTCCGGTGTAGCAGACGTGTGGAGTTGTAGGTAGGACCCAAAATGCGGCAGCTCTGGTGCAGGTGAGTATTTAATGAACAAAAGTAGATACAAACAGAAACGGCAAGGGTGAGCAGGAAACTAAGAAACCCTAAACTGGGAAACACTAACAGAAACTAACCAGAACAGATACGCAGGGAGGTACGAGGAAATACACGGAAGACGGACGGAGAGAAGCAGGAAGACCGAGGGGAACAACACAGACGAACCAGCAACCACTAAGACAGAAGACACGACTTAAATACACCCAGAGAAACACAGGGAGATAGCACACAGGTGGAGGACACAGCTGGGAGTGATTAACATGACGAGACCAGGGAGGCAAACCGAAAACACTCACATAAGACGCAGACCTTCACAATAAAACAGGAAACACATACACGTAATGACACAACACCCAAACTAAACACAGACTGGGGGGCACAGAACATAAGAACATGAAACGTGAAACAGAAGAGTACAAAAACCCAAGATAACCAAAACCACAGAATAAACAAGAACACAGAATATTATAAAGAAACACAAAACACTGAGTCGTCAGACTCAGGACCATGACAGCTGCCTGCCTAAGTTCATCCCTCTGTGTCTCTTGAGTCCTGCACTTGTGTCCGCTTCCTGCCTGCCACAGCCACACATGAAAGAACGACGTGACCACGACGTGACCACGAGATGGACCCAGTGGAGAGAGGGGCCTCAACTGTTCCAGAATGTGGTGAGGTGCATTTTCCTCGCCTTGGATGCAAGGATAATATCCGTCAGGCTAAACGCTACTGAGACAATATTCGAGTAAAGCCCTCACCTGCACCAGCTCTCTCAGGCTGCAGACTTCATTCACGATCTGGCCCAGGCTAGATCGCTTTGTCCGGTGTTGTAGCAACGTGGAGAAAGGGGTGCTCAAACCAGACTTGGAGCACCACACAGCAGCATCCGCAGCAGAGGAGGAATGCTTCTTCGTCACAGCTGTGGAATCTCTCCTCTTACATCTCCCAGTCTGACTTCCTGGCAGCAATGTGGTCGGAGGATGAGGATAAGTTAACCACCACATCGCCATCATCACTGGCCTCCTCTGTCATCTCTCCTCTGACAACGGCATCCACCCAACCAAGGCTTGAACCCAGGCCCTCCTCAGAGTAACCGGCCATGGTCAGTCAAAAAGGCTTTTATCTACTCCGGCCAAGCCTGGAGAAATAAAGACTGTTTATTTGGAGGTTGTTAATTCAAGCTCTATGGACTTAAAAGACTCATTTCATCCCGCTCCTTCCGAGCCCGGAATTATTCTGTCAGAGACCTTGTTACCTGTTCATGGGCACATTTATGAAAAGACTGGTCAGAGTGTTCCTGAGTGCTCAGGCTCCAAGTCTGTTTATTCTGGTGCCATTATTTCCAGCTCTGTAAAAAGAAGAGACTGTTTTTCTCCCTCTGAGCCTGGAATTATAATTTCAAAGTCTGTTTACTCACACACTGTGTGTTGTACAGCCAAATGGACCCATTTAGACACTAAAACTCTCCCCAGGGCCTACCCAGAGGCTGAGCCTGTGGTCTCAGCTGCCTCTGGACCCCCCAGAGGTTTTGCAACCCACACATCCTGGAGCTCTCTGCTGGGAACTCAGCCAAGTTGATCCAGCCACCACATGTTTCAGCAAAGAGCTCAGGCGAGCTCATTAAGGCAGCTATGGACTTCATGTTGCTGTCTTTGTCTGACAAGTGCCCTGAGCTGGTTGCGTGCCTTGTGCAGCTCCACCCAGCTTTGCCTCAGCCAGAGGTTTCTGCACCTGCTGGTCCTGCTTTGCCTCTGCCAGAGGTTTCTACATCATCTGGTTCAGATCCTGTCCTCGCTGGGGGCTCTGGAGAGTCTGCCAAACCGTCTCCAGCTGCCACACGGCCATCCGCTCAACCACCCATTCTGTCACCTGCTCAACCACCTGGTCAACTGCCTGTGGCTTCTCCGCCGCCGTCTGGCCCAGCTCCGTCTCTGCCAGAGGTCGTCGTGCCATCTGTCCCTGTTACTGTAGGTACCTCATATCCAAGAGTGAATAGGATTGTAGTCTTGTTGGTTCAATGTAGTGGCAGGCATCCAGCCATGTTTAGAGTGATATGAAGCATGTACAATGCTATCATAAAAGCCATCCCTATACACCCCTATACAGTGAAGTCCTTGCAACCGAATAGCACTTTGCCAATGTACACTATATTGTGTAAGTGTCACTGCAATAAGAGTTAATCTTTTAATATGGTTAAAAAAAAAATCCTCTTAAAAATCAACTATTCAATGATGTGATAATAAAATCAACAAGTTTGAGAAAACTCAATTTTGAGGCACAAAATCATTGTTTGTTTGACAAAAGTAATGGTTTTAACAACATATTAAATACATGAAAACATCGTGTTTTTCATGAACTACCAGGATCAAATTAAAAGATGATGAGAATCCAAATCATCTTAGCCTTAGGTACAATGTGTCATGAACCGCAGTTCACGAACACAAGCAGGACCCAAACGCAAACTCAATACGCTTAGTGCGAGCAAGCACAGGTTTTATTAATTCAACAAAAGGTGACCCGGAACAACTAAGGGAGGCAAAATCGCGGAACTGAAGGAAACCGGGGGACAAAACACACAGGCAGGGGAATGGAGAGGCGCAACAAGACAGGGCTATAGTAATCTGGCTTATGATCAGAGCTGGACCATGGAACTCGGAGGGGGGAAGCATTTCCTTGGAAGGCAAATCCGGGGAGCCAGGGACGAGGATAGATGGTGCACCCAGAAATCCAAGCAGGCAGGAGGACAGGCAGGTGGCAGGTACAAAACACCGGATAGTAACCTGAGCACACAGAGGCAGAATTAACACAGTTCATGCAACATTTTGAGCCAAGTTACCACTGAGGGGTGACTGACGGACTGGCGTGGAGCATCCGTCTGTGCAGGGTTAGATAGTCCTCCTGGTAATCGCCTGGAATGGGATGCAGGTGTGATGGTGATGGCCCAGCCCGGGGGTGTGGCCATCGGGTCATCCCACAAACTCCTCAGACACAGAGCCACGGACCATGACACAATGTCACATAAGCTTTTACCCTTTTGGATGCAACATCTGCTGCACAGATCATTCCTTCTGCTTTGGGATTGTTAAGCTGTGTTGCCTCACCTTCAAGGTAGCAAATCTATCAGTGATGTTGGACTGCATACCTTTCGTGGACCCCCTGCACACAGACTCACATCCAGTCACTGTACTCTAAAGACTGCTAAAGACTTCTGCAATTATCTTTTTTACCTTTTTTAAATTTGTATTTATTTATTTATTTATCCAACTTTTTTGTATTGTCTTCATCACCGAGGGCACCACTGTAAGTTTTATATTCTAGCAACATAATGACAATAAATAAATCTTGAATCAGAAAAGTGCTGCTCAAGTTAAGAGCATTCTGTCCAGACAACGAAAAACAGTTTCCTTTTGCGTTCCTCTGACTAAGTATTATTATTATTATTATTATTATTATTATTATTATTATTATTATTATTATTATTTTTGCACTCGTGTTCTTGCCTTGGGATGGTTTGTGTTTTGTGATTTTCTGGGTTTCTGGGTTGGTGCTCCGTCTGTTGGTTCCTGATGTTAGTGTTTCCCCTGTCTCATCAGGTTATTCAGGTCCAGCTGTGTCTCCCACCTGTGTGTGATTTCCCAGTGTCCCTTCGTTCTTGTTCCCTTCGTTCTTCTTCCCTTTCGTGTTCAGCTTTGCCATTGTATAGTTTAGTTTCTCCCAGTTTAGATTGTCCTTAGTTCTGTTTTTGCCATCCCTACTTTGTGTTCTGTCTTACAATAAACCTCCCTTGCATCTCAGTAAGTGCCTGCATTCGAGTCCTTTTCCCACACACCACACGACTGCTGCCCCAGCCGTGACAACTTAAGCCAATCACTGCATCTTTTTATGTCACTGCTTGGAACAGGTATGGTGTCGGTTTAAACCTGCTGTTACACACAGGAGAGTCTGGAAAAAGGACAGCATATACACTGAGGAGAATTGATAGAGTTTTGTCTTCAGTCCCACTGCCACAGGTGCTGATTCTTGAGAGGCACTCCATGGTGGCGGGGAAACTCAAGCAATTTCTAGCTTCAATTTCAAGTTCACATGGCTCCAATCCTAACTTTGAAACTGCTCTGCAAGTGTGACACAATGTGCGTAATATATTTGCATCTCTGACTTCATCAGCCATAATGGGATACATCCCTGGTGCCCTCTCACTTAGAATGGTTGCAGTTACTTCTAATGCAATTCAAGTCATTTAAAACCCTGAAACCAGCTTTGTTTTCCCTGTCAAACTGATCCTGTGGGTACATAGACAGCTTTAAGTGTTTAGGACCAGTGTTCTTGTCCTCTACGTCACTCGAAACGTCCTGAAATTTGTCTGTCTGGTCTGCTCTCCCACTCTACTCCCAGCACCTCTCCCTGTATTTCCCTTCTCTCTTGTACTGTGAATTTAAACCAATAACATGGTTAACTAGAAAAACATTTCGATGAATATATTGTAATTAGAATGTGCACAGACATGTTTTAAGTATGTTAATTCACTAGCTGAGCCCACGTCCTCATTTTAGGTTTGACAGCGTTTTAGTAGGTAAAGGTGGAGGCGTGGTCCCGCTCCTTAAATTCCGATACATAATCTCCAATAGAAAGCACACAAGCATCCATGAATTGAAATTTTTTTGTGACATGCAAACTCATGCCAAAAAATTAAAAACACTTCCAATAAGTCAGATTTGCTTGAAGTATTTAAGCCACTGTCCTTAAATGTAAACCAACAATGAAGCCCAATTTGATTGAAGGAAGAAGTCAGCATGAAGCAGAAACACCGCTTTGTCAAGAATTCCTTTGAACAGCTTTAAGAGCACCTTGCTTAGTTCCACTGCAGCACAATAAGGGCTGCATCTTCCCACACATTCCCTCTTGTTCTCTGGTTCCTCAGCCTAATCCTGCTGTGTCACCTAGTTGTGAACACAACATTACCCCCTTATTTGAAAAACTGCATGCACCCATTACAACACATCAATGAACATTAAGCTTGTTTAACTGCCTGTGTATGTGATATCATACGCATAACCTGAACTGTAATCACTTCTAGTTAAGCGGTTACCAGAGTACTCAAAACCAAACAAGGAAATATATTACCACGTGTAAACAAGATTGCAAAGTACAAGACCAGTTGTTTCTACACAAGCTTTTACCGTTAGATAAGTTCAACCTCTAACATGTAAAACACAAACACTTTTATTTTGGTTTATTTTTTTTAACCTTGTTTGAAGTCCACAACTGCACGGTGGTTAGCACGGTTGCCTCACAGCAAGAAGGTCCTACCCGTGTTTGTGTGGGTTCTCTCCGGCTTCCTCCCACAGTCCAAAGACATGCAGTGAGTGTGGATGGGTTAATTGGAAACTGGCTTTGTTGTTCTGAGTGTGATGTCTGCTGAATGAAAGCCTGGAAACTTGTCACTGAGTACAGAAGTACTTCCTAAACAGATAATGATGGTGTAAACTCCTTTGCAAACATGGTCAGGTGTTTTTGCCCTCTCCAGGTCAAATGTTGGTTTCTTTGCTCCACAAGGCTTGTCAGTGTACAGTTTAGACTTCTCCTGTTTTGTTTCACTGTCTCTTTGACAGTAGTTCATTTTTGGCTTCTCTATGGAATCAGGAAGATGTTCACTTTTTTTTTCATCCTCCTGTTGTGCAGGAGTTCTGATGGGGATATTCCAGTTGTGGCATGGGCTGTTGCTCTATAATTTTGCAGGAAATCAGTCATTGCAGTTTTCCAGTTTTTCTACATGTGTTCAGCAGTCAGGATAGTCTGTTTAAGTACTTTATTCCATCTTTTCACTGCACCGTTGTACTGTGGATGGAAACCACTGGTGTGAAGATATCATACCCCCTCTCTGCATAGAAAGTCTGCAAAGGAGCTGGAGAGGAACTGCCCATTGTCAGTCACTATGTAGTCAGGGTTCCCCTGTCTGCTGTAAATGGAGTGCAAAAATGTGACAGTAACTTCAGCAGTTACAGTGTGAGAAAATGAAGCCTCTGGCCCCATACTGTAATAGTCCACTAATGCTATAACAAATCTACAAGCTGAAGAAGCAGTTTTAAAGGGACCCACAATGTCCAACGCCACTTTCTCCCATGATTTTTGTGGCAGTTCAACAGGCTAGAGAGGAAGTCAGGTGAAGTCAGAGCAAATTTGTTATTCGTCTGGCAGGTAGTACATAAAGAATTAATAGACTGCACTGCAAACGACAACCTGATGTGTGTCATGTGCTAGATGAATGTAGCATGCAGAGAAACAGGGACAATGTACCAATGCTCACCTCTCATGAGCAGGGCCTGAGATGCAGGAAGTGAGGTCAGTGCCAAATGATCAGTCCTTAGTGTGAAGCGTCGGCCCCAGAGATCCAGTTTTTTTTAGCCCACACACGAGAATGAGCCTCCTTTTCATCAGTGGAGTATTTCCATTCTGTAATCATAGGAGTTAGAGATGCAAACGCCACAGGTCATCCAGTATTATCCGGATTCATTGAGGTCAGGAGTCCTCAGGTGAATGTTAGTTAGAAAGCACTAAGAAAATGTGATTGTGTGAATGGGTAAATGCACAAGTTGTGTGAAGCGCTTTGAGTGCTCAGAAGAGTAGAAAAGCACTATATAAGAACCAGTCCATTTACCAAAAAGAGCAAGCACTCGACTGTTCAGTAGAAATATTTTTTTAGATCCTTAAAAATGTGATCAGCTCCTTCAGTCCATGTAAAACCAGATTCAGCTGCATCCGTCAGTACAGCTCGCATTGGCTCCACTACTGTAGCAAAGTTGGCAAGGAACTTACTGTACCAAGAGATTAACCCCAGAAAGGAACACTGAGATGCAAGATCATGTGGTGGTGGCTGCGCTGTGATCTGTGGCAGGAAGAATGTCATCCTTGGAGATCATATGGCCTAGAAACCTGAGGCTGGACTGGCAGAATAAACATTTGTGCATGTTGAGTGTCAGACATCCGTATGTAAGATGCTGGAGAACAGCACACAGGCATCCACCATATTCCTGTAGTGAAGATCCTGCAACAATCACACCATCCAAATAATTATGCACACCGGGTAAACCTTTAAGCACAGTTTTCATCATTTCTTTTAAGCAACACAGCACTCAGTCCACGTAGGGCAAGGGTTGGCTGTCAGCAGCAGTGGTTATATTAGGTTCTCTTAAATCCACACACAGTTTTCGTCTGCCCTCTTTTCTTGTTGTCACCACAATAGAAGAAATCCAGGGAGAGATATCTCTGTGCTCAATAATGCTCTCCCTCAGAAGCAGGTCCAGTTCATCCGACATTGCTTCACGTATTGCAAAAGGAAGACGTCAGAGTTTTTGTTATACTGGCACTGCTTCCTCATGTATTTTAACTTTGTGCACAAAACCAGCAACATGGCCAATGGAAGCAAAGTCTGTGTTTGTTAGCAATACAGGTGCAGCAGAGGGAACATGACCAAAGTCAGAGGGTCAGAGTGTCAGAGTGTCCATTTCAGGGCTTTTGTTAAAGCCATCCCAGTAAAACAGATCCTCCTTGAATCACATACAAAGAAGCAGGAGCAGTGTTCGTGCCGAGGGTAACCATAGTGTCCAAACATCCGAGTACAGGAATGTCCGCTTGTAAGTTACTAGTTTCACATAAGGTGCAGTGAGAGGAAACTCAGGAAAATGTCTGTCGTACAGAGTCTCTGGTATGATGGAACTGATGATCCTGTGTCAAACAGTAGCTCACAGGCAGTGGCCTCCCCTGAAGCAGCTGAAAAATGCACTTTGCAAAACAGTCTGTCAGTAGTATTAACTTCCTTTTTCAGTCATCATGAGCACAACTATTTCAGGCATCACTTTTCTAACTATAGAGAAGGGAGGGTTTAGATCAGGGGTGTATGTCAAACTCACATACAGCCCCTTTGATCTAAAGTGGGCTGGACCAGTGAAAGTCCCCTTTCTGTCAGAGTAAAGAAGTAAAGAAGCAGCTGTCTGCTCCACCCTCACTATCACGGGACACCATCGCCTCATCTTAAAACCATCTGTTCAGAACTGCATAGCCTTCATCATGATTCTGTCTTAGTCTATTTTACCTTGTTTAGCTTTTATACTTTCATACTTGTTTGTAAGGTGTTCTTGAGGGTCTTTAAAGCCACCTATAAATAAAATGTATTATTATTATTATTATTATTATTTTTATTATTATTATAATATATTTAGTCTTTTTCTACATGATAAAGAAAAAGCTCCTGTGACAAAGACAGAAATCTGCCAGCATGACTCTTTGGACAGTTAGAAATAAATGTATAAATTACAGAGAAAGGTAGCGAAACCCAGACTGCGAAGTTATTGCTGCTCTTTGTGGAATTAGCTGAATTCAAAACGATATAAGCAGATTTTTCAACTCCTAGATGCTATGAAGCATATGTAAAAGGTGGAATTCAGTGAGTCTTCTTCATCATCATCATCAACAGAAACAAATGTAATTTAGATTTAGCCAGTCCAACAAAATGCATCACTTTAAATTTTATCACAATACTGCAAACAGATCAGTTTATGCTCCACTAAATTTACTGGGTTTTTTTTTAATCCAACATAAAATGTGTATATTTGTTTTTAATGTTAACGTGATGAATATTGATTTTCCAGCTTTACAACTGACGACAGGTACACATTGTACTGGAGCTATTTGCATTTCTGTTTTCAAAGTTTTTTGAATTGACCTATTTCATACACAAAGTTGAGGTCAGCATGGAGTTAATGCTTAAACTCATGAACTGGGCAGCTGAAATGTTCTGATTTGTTTTGTGTGATACAGGTCAGGATGAAGTGTGTACGCATCTGTTCATGAAGAGATCTGGAAGCTCACCAGAGTGTCATTCAACAAAAACACTGGAGCCTGTCTGTCGCAGCAAACCTCTTCCTCCTTTAGAGCAGTGAAATGATCAGGTGTGCAGTGGAAGATTATCTGGTTCCACCTGATTAGTACTCTAAGTGACCAGCATGAGTAACGGGCAGAACAATTACATTCTCTTCCACTAGAGGGCAGTGCAACTACCTGTTGTAATTAAATGGGTTTCAAACTGCCAGTAAAACAGAAGAAGATGAAAAATTACATGATGACGCATCAATAGATAAATATTTGAAAAGATAAAGTAGTCAGTCTGACCTGGTCTTGGAGAAAACTCCGACCCAGATTGATGCCCGAGCAGGAGTAGTGGTCAGAAGAAAGCAAAAAAACAAAACAAAAAAACACTGGGGACAAACCGAGCCTACACGTGGTGCTCGGGGAAAACTATCAATATGGTTTTTGTGACAATAAATCACTGAAATCTTCGTGCCTTGTCTGTAATAGTTGATCTTCCTAATGCATTTCTGTGTCATAGGGCCAATGTAAAGAAACAGACATAACTGAAGAAATCCTCACATTTGAATTTTATTTATAAAGATTAAAAATTCATGATTTACAAGATTGTTGTTTTTCTTCTGGTCGTTCCAAAGAAAAAAGTTTAAAAGGCATCCAATATGACATCAGGTGTACTGAACTTCAAACCCATTGTGCTGTATGATTTAAAACATTTGATGATACTATGCATGAAGATGAAAGTGAATTTGTGTAACTCATTTTTTCCTTTCTAGTTTATTTTGGTGTATTACATTCAAATGTTTCATGAAATGTAAATACAACCTAAGTAAATGTAAAATTAATTTTATGATCCTTTTACATCCATTTTATAATTTATCTGATTAAAATAAGAAACATGAAGACAAAGTGCCACGTGTTGGTGTTGTTAAAGTGTGACCTTTATTATTTATTAACTGCATCTCAGTCAAATGTGCTGAAAAGAAACATCTTACAGTATAGTTTTACTTAGTTATTATATGTGGTGCATATTTATATAGCGCACATATGTGAAAGCCGTTAAAGTGAGCTGGAACCTTGTGGAACAGTGCTCAGTAATAACTTCAAACAGCTCTACAAATATCCCCAAACACACAAACTGCTCCCATTCAGATTGTCTGTAAGATAAATACACTGTAGCTGTGTGATACAAGGACTGACAGGGTGCATGTATGTGTACCATGGAACGTGGAGCTCAGTCGTTTCTGAAGTCTTTCACTGCTCCTTTTTCCACTTGTACTTGAAGCTGTCTGCAGGCACAATGTCAATCATGACCACATAACTGGTAAAAGGCTGGAGCCTGGTACACTTATGCTGCAGCACAGAGATGATTACAACAATCTGAAATGCAATATTCTGAAACCCTAAGACCTGGTGTTGATGCAAAATCAGCATGTCAACAGTATTCTTGGACAGTAGAAAGCATAATGAACTCCATCACATATGGCAATACCCAGAACACACCACATCCCAATATTTAGGATTTAGGAGTGTGATCGTAGGCTCGAAGCAACGACCTATGGGTGTGCATGGCCTAATAAGCCAGAGCTGTTTTGGCAGCTTAATGTATTAGAAACATGTTTTTAAGAATAATAATAATGAGAATAGTAATAATAATAATGCCACCACCTTAGCTTGGTGGAGGGGTTTGTGTGACCCTATGAGTCAAGGACCTATGTTGTCAGGCTTTACCTTCTGGTAGAGTCTCTTAAGGCAAATTGGTTCTGGGTGAAGGGGGCAGACAAAAAACAATTCAGTTAACACTTATAAAAGAGGAATAAGCAAGAGCTACTGTACCCTGCCCAGGATAGGTTTACCAGGGCCCCAACTTAAAGCCAGGCCTGGGGAAGGAGCTCAACGGAGAGGACCTAGTGGCTGAGGCTTTCCCCAAGGGGCCCGCCCTGCGATAGGCTGACCCCCCTTCAGGAGACACCATAGGGTTTGGGTGCAATGTGTGTTGGGTGGCGGTCAAGGGCAGAGGCCCTGGCAATCCAATCTATTGGGCTATTGGGACATGGAAGAAGCCTGAGCTAGTGTGTGAGACTGAGAGATGCTGGCTAATATAGTCAGGCTCACCTCAACACACAGCTTCGACTCTTGAACCAGTCACCTGGAGAGGGGCTAGACTCTATAAAGTCTCGATTTACCCTCGGTAAGAGGAACTTCCAGTCCCTGTACAGATTGGACACTGTGTTTTTTTAGTCAGAAATTTAATGCTTCATGGCAACATATCAAAAGTTGTCATGTACTTGGATTAAAACTCACAACTTTGAACATAAAGTAACACCCTAAGATTTTGCTGACAAAATTTGAGATGGCTCTGATCAACCATCTTGAAGCTGTACCTGAAAGTGTAAGACATGCCTGTGACACACCACGGACCCACACAGCATTTTTTTAATGTCTTGGGTTGTTACATGCGTGGACCATATGGTCAGCTCAATCTGTACGCTGGGAATACTTTCAGAAGTGGCGCTGTGGAGCCTTTTTATATTCTCCAAATGTGAAACCCATAAAATGGGCAAATCCTCAAAAGACCTGCTGCATGTGTAGAATTTCATGAGTTTTAGAGTATGTTTAGGCTCTTAGGAAGACCATGCATTCGCCTGAATAATATCAATAATCAGAGCAGATACAATAAGGCTTTCACAGAGTGCTCAGGTCTTAATCATAACCATCATATTTCTAAATTTATACAATGTTTTATTAATAAAAAATGATAATATATAGTTGTCACAGTGCTGATGGTCTAAAATGATGCAGTGCATGTACACTGCATATGTACAGGTTTGTGAAAAAGCAGGTTTCAGTTTCATACCAGAGAAACATTCCTCCTGGAATCCTGTAAGACTGGACAGAAATATTTCCCTGACCTATGAAATGTTGGATTAAGATGATGCAAAAAAACAAACTAACTAACTAACAAAGAAAGAAAGAAAGAAAAACAAACACTTTACAACTAATCAGATTTCTTTAGTGATTATATAAATATTTATTTCTTTCAGCTCTGGTATATCCACAAGCATGCTAAACATGATGGTAATGAAGTTCTCCTAAATGTACAGAATCATAACACTTAGCCTTCAAACAGTCTCTATCACATGTAGCTCATGTAGAGAATGACTTGTTCTACAGTTCCTTTACAACACTCAGAGAACAACACTCATTTTGCTGCACAAGCTTAAGAGGTTTGGATTCAACAGTCTGTATAACATAGTAAAGGGCTTCCGTGTTAATATTCCCTGGTAGATATATGAGTTTGGATGTGGACACTTGTACAGCACATGAGCAGCTCCAGTGAAGTTTAATGTGTTCCTCCAGTATGGAAGTGCTGACAGGCTGAGGAGAACGGCAGCAGGATGAAGAAAGGAGCCGCAGACAGCGACTTTCCTGAGAGACGCGGTTACATCCAGGTTTCCTGGACTGTTTCACTGTTTGCAGCTTTCACTGGACACTCATTCTACATGTATGACGAAAATCTATGAGCTATGGAGTAGAGCTATATGAGGATATAAGGAAAGGCAGTTGTGCATATTATTTTCTAACCAGGTCAGGTCAGAAGAACAGCTTTAGTAAAGGAAAAGCAGAGAACGCCCAATCAGTAGAAACACAATCCAGTGTTTCTACTGTTAGTGACAGAGACCGTCTGCAAAGAAAAGGAGATTTTTTCATTTATTATAACGGTGCAGTTTATTAGGCAGAGCCCACAGAGCACATGGACTACATACTGTGCCTTCAGTAGGCAGCTTATTGGATAAAACTAATGCATTCTAATATAAAAGCCCTGGAACAAAGGCAGCTGAATTATATGGATGGCCTTTTTACATGATGATGAATGACAGGAACACTCTGTACAGTGCAGGTAAACAGTTTGAACGATCATAAAGGGAGGATTTGTTGCAAGTTTGCATTCGTTGTTTTAGATGAATGCATCGATGGAAATGTTGGAACAGTGAGTGTAATATTCAATCCATAATATTTAAATAAAATCATAAATCAAACTTCATGTTATTTGACTGATTATTATGCAGGACAAAGTAAAATGCACAAACATAGATTTGACAAAGGAAAGAAAACCTGATCCAACGTGTGCCAACACATGTTCTGGTTTCTCTGCATCTAGAATACATTTTTAGGACGCTGAAATAAAAATGTTCCCATCTCTTGGGGAGTAAATGTAAAAGCTTTGGATCGAATATTGGAAAAGGCTGCAATCCCACACTGCAACTGTTCATGCATAAAGGAAACTCTGTTTCTGCGACGCTTAAAGTTTTATATTTCTGGGGACTGTGGTCGGCGCCGTTTTTAAAATATTCTCAGTTGCTTGTTTTGTTCGGATTCTTTTATTTTAAGTTTCTTTTATGGTGATGTGTCCACAGCTACGTGGAATTTTCCTTTTTTTCATATTTTTGTTGATGTCTCAGCAGATTGAGACCTCTTCAAAGTAAAACTGGGCGGGTATGTTGAACATGAACGTGTGGCTCCTTGCTGCTTTCGTCATAATGGGTACAACAGTCGAATGCATCAAGTTTAACGTGTTATACATGACATTGTCTATTCCCAACAAATACAAATTCACATTAAGAAATCGAATAACAGATGTGTATTTGACACAGTACTCAGGATCTTCTGTACACCACACTGACTGACTGAGAGGTAAGATATCTCCTGTACATATCAGCCACTATTTACAGCTCACAAAACCATGAAAACACAATGTCAGCTGTAGACCAAATATACAAGACCATCTGAGTTCATACAGAATTTCCAAATTATACTGTGTGTGTGTGTGTGTGTGTGTGTGTGTACAACTGGTTAAGCCACCCTTAGCATCCAACGTTTGTGATAACTGGCAGTCGTTTGCAGTTCTCTCGGGGATCTTTGGCTCACTCCTCTTTGCACAATTCTTTTAATTCAGTCACACACAGAACAGTTTTCGAGAATGAACCACCTTTTTTAGGTCATGCCACAGTATCTCAATCAGATTCAGGTCAGGACTCGGCCACTCCAAAGTCTTCATTTTGTGTTTCTTAACCCATTCCGAGGTGGACCTGCTGGTGTGTTTTGGATCATTGTCCCGCTGCAGAACCCAAATGTGCTTCAGCTCGAGGTCACGAACAGATAGTCAGACATTCTCCTTCAGGATGTTTTGGTAGTCGGCAGAATTCATGTTTGCATTTACCACAGCAAGTCTTCAGGTCCTGGGACAGCAAAACAGCCCCAGACCGTCACACCACCACCACCATATATGACTGTTGGTATGATGTCCCATTTCTGAAATGCTGTGTTACTTTTACATCAGATGCAATGAGACACACATCTTCCTGAAAGTTCAACCTTTGTCTCGTTAGTCCACATTCCCACTCACTTTATCACACAGGGCTATGCAGGTATGGATTTTTCCCCTCTTAATAATAAACACCTTCAGTTTAAAATTTAATTTACTTGTGTTATCTTTGTCTAAAATTTAAATTTGTTGAATGAAGTGTGTGTGTGTGTGTGTTCATAAGAATGAAGAAGTGCAGATGCATGTAGACATGGTGTCAGCAAGATGGAAATCACCTGAAAAACAATGTTTACGTAACACATGAGACAAGTCGCTCAGCTGCATGGAGGTGTGTTCAGGAAACACCAACATTACATCTTTTTAAAATGCTGAAATAAAAGCAAAGCTCAGTGAGCTCATAAATACTGTGTGTAAGCACAGCATGTATGATTGAATATGTGTGTAATAAACAGTAAATAAATATGTAAACAAAATGGGAAAAACCAAATGTAGTATGGCTATTTAGGGTATGTGTCAGATCTGTCCACTGAAATAATTAAACTGATGTGTGTGGATTTGTGGATGTGTGTAAATTGAGCTATTTGTACATACAGGTGCTGCATTTAGCGTATGAAATGTCTCTGTGTCCAGGTTCATTTGTGGAATCTCTGCAGGTAGAGGGTGGAGTCATCAAACAATGGGTTCTTCACCTCCATTTCCCCCGTCTGAAGGAGAAGAAAGAGACAGATCGAAAGATTTTGGATTAACACACTTCCTGTCTTGGCCCTGGGTATTTGTTGAAGTTCAGTTATTGTTAAATATCATCAGTTTATTCCTCAGTTTGCTTATGTTTCTCATATATCTTTGTGCTTACTTTGCTCTTAGTTTTGGCCATTTTGAGTTTTGTATTCTATCTTTTCGTCTTCATGACTCTACGTCTTTGTTCTGACTCAGCAGAGTTCAACTTGAAGGAGCAGCTGAAAGGTTCGAGTGTTGCATAGAGAATCTCTGAGAAACCATCCTCTTCACACAGAAACAGCGTTGGAGACACTACAAACCTTGCCACAGTGAGTGCATGGTGAATTAACTTTCTTCTTTTCTCGGTTCACAGCGTGTAATCTTCTGGATTTTAAAATTATGCAATCTGTTCATTATTAGTAAAACTACTGTTAACACAGCTACATAAAAATGAATTCTACATAATAATTTTTAAAATAATTAAAATGTTTATTTATTTATTCATCGTCATGATTCAGACAGTTCCTGTAGTTTCCCATAAATTTTGTGTGATTTATTCCCTAAATTCAGGTTGACGGGTATGATAATGATGATGATGATGATGACGGTTTGATTGCACAATCCCAGGAAATGTGACAGAAAATGTGTTGGCTGCTGGTGCTGGAAGCTCATTAAGACCAGGTTGAAAGCTAATAACTGATAATTCTCTCCTACCTGTCCGCACATTTTTGCACCTGAGTATTAAAATTCACCACAAAGGTGATATACTAAGATTAGCGGCAGACAACTTAAATAAGCAGACATGCAGTGATGGGAATAACGGCGTTACTAACGGCGTTACTTTTTTCAGTAACGAGTAATCTAACTAATTACTATTCCTATCGTCACAACGCTGTTACAGTTACTAACAAGGAAACGCGGTCCGTTACTATTTTTCAACAAACGGAAGTAGCTGTAAGTAATCTGGACGCTACAGCTTTAAGCAGCTGCGCGCTCCCGCGGACGGTAATCACGATCACTGTCTAGCACAACACCTGGAGCTCAGGGGGCAAAACAATCGAGTGCTGCTGTTTGACTGAGGAAGAATAAAGTAGTCGTGGTAAGCCAATCACGTGACCACTTAAAGACAAAGCAACACGGTGCCAGTTTTTAAATTGTGTCGATAGGCCACGTAAAACCAGAGTCATGATCAACAATATATACGCGGCGTTTTTTCCTCAATAGTTTCGCCACGTTAGCGCTAGCAAGCACTCTCTGCTTATGAGCAAAAAACAAAACAAAAAAACAGTTTTAGGAGTGACGGCGAGAGAAAGAGAGAGGGAGAGAGAGGGCAGGAAAAGAGAGAGAGCGAGTTTTGAGATGTGAGATTTGTGACGTTTGGCGTGTTTGGAGTGTGTAGTTAATGTGTTGTCTTGTGTAGTTAGTGTGTAGTGTTGTGGATAGTTGTGTGTTGTGTGTCAGAACAATGAGGTGACTGCTGTCTCCAGGTATCAGGCTGTGATGTTCTCCTTTGTAGTGGACACAAAATATTTTTTTTGGAGTGGCACAAATAATTTGTGGCATCTTATTGAAGAACAGCTGATTGTTCTGTAAATAGTTTGAAATGGTTATTTAAAAAAATCAAGGTAAAGGGATGCAAATAACTTTGTTGTTTGCAAAACTTGTGCATAGGATTTTAAAATTGACAATTAATATTTGCATTTGAAGTTATGAAATATGATCCATTAAACATGTTTGTGGTTGTTACAGTAAAAATATAACTTTTTCTACTCTGATTTTAGATCAATTCTGGTTAGACAGTATGACAAAATGAGAACATAACTGTAAATTCAGGCACGTGAGGTTGTGCTAAAAAGAATGATACCAAACAAGGCAAAGCAAATAGTTTTTAAAGGTAAAATGTGGAGGGAAAATCAAGAGTAGTAAAAAAATGGCCAATTATACCCTGGACCCCAGGGGGTTAAACGTTCTTTGTTTTTTTTTAAAGTAACACAATAGTTACTTTTCCAAGTAATTAATTACTTTTAGAATATTGTAACTCAGTTACTAACTCAGTTACTTTTTTGAAGAAGTAACTAGTAACTATAATTGAATTACTTTTTCAAAGTAACTTGCCCAACACTGCAGACATGATTGTGAACGTTTCCACTGTGACTGATAATTTATTGGGAAAGTGTAAATGGTGAGAACTGCCGGTCGTTTTAAGCAGAGTGTCAGAGCTTACTGAATCCCTGAACAAATGTAAAAGATATAAATATACAGTGTAGCCAGCATGTAAATGAATGCACCATCACACTGCTCTTGGATACACAAGATATTACCACCAGTTTTCCTAAATGCTGTTTAGGGGCATTTCTACTCATGGTTGCATCGTCCACATCACAGGCGGGGCATATCATTACCACCAAGCAACAGCTGTAATCAGGCAGGAATCTGTCACACATTCACAACTGTCCTGTCAGTTCAGTGGCTTTATCTGAAGTACTGCCAAAATTGATGAATTCCACTGGCTCAGCATTACACCAGCACAATGACACAGTGGACACAGTTGAACTTTTACTGAACGTGGAGATAATAACACAGAGTTTACTCACTGGTGCAAGTCCAGGACACTCATACACTGTGAAATCTCCATCTTCATTCTCCTCATCTGTTGAGGCTGCGGAGTCAGGAACGTTTGGCTCAACCCGGTGTCTGTGGAGAGCACACACACGTGCAAACACACTATTCACACAGTAAATATTCACCAAGGATAGCAGCGAGACAGAATAGAGATATACATGCCGAGGTAGGATGACCATGTCTGTGCAGGGAGGGTGACTCACTTTTTCAGGGAGAGCATCTGTTGCTTCTGGTGCTGGTAGTGGTACATTTGGGCACTGTGGGCCAGCTTCTTGTCCCCAAGCTGGAAGTAAACAAGGGGCAGAGAGGGGAGATGAGAAGGTTCCTTCCCAAACAAGTAACCATCACAGTAACGGACATGCAAGAAAGAGTCTCAAGCCCGAAAAGTTGGACTGCAACCAGACCCTGACATGATTCACGCCTACTGGCTATAGAAGCTAACTGCACACCATGAGTGTCCCTGGATGAGAGACACCAAGAATAACTGAAGGCATGACAGTCCTGATTCCAAGGACCCTCAGAAGGAACCAGTCCCGTCCAACTACTGGCCATAACTTGGCTCAGCACTGGAAGCTCCTGTCTGGCATCATAGCGGCTAAGATTAACAGGCACATGGCTCAATACATGAGTGGGTGCCAGAAATTAACTGGCAGAAACACCAGAGGGACAAAACCTCAACTATGGGTTGACTACAAGTAATCCCCTCAGTGCCCCAAACATGGATCCTGGAATGCCTACAACTGTAGAAGATAAACAGAACCTTAAGAATCTTCATCAGGAATTCGATAGGGATGTGGCGTACAACACTAGAGGCCAACCTTTAGCCTTTAGCCAATAGGTAAATGGTAAATCTCCCACTACTGTTCTGTATGGGCCTCAGCCTGATCATTAACAAGACTGGCTACGCATATCGACTACAGCATGGAGCAGTTGTTAACCATCTCCTGTACATGGATGACATCAAGCTGTATGGCAGGAGTGAACCAGACATCAACTCACTGATCCACACCACTAGAATCTACAACAATGACATGGGAATGTCATTCGAACTAGAGTATTATAGTCGGATGGTAACAAAGAGAGGAAAGGTAGTCAGAACTGAGGGGATCAAACTACCAGAAGGCAACATTGAGGACAGCTACTCAGGCAAATGGAAACCATGAAGAGGCCGCTAGGAAACCTGCAACCACCAAATACCTGCAGAGGGTCAGGGAAGCCCTGAAGAGTCAGCTGAATGGGAAGAACATTACCCGGGAAATCAACACCTACACCATCCTAGTTGTCAGATACTCTGCTGGAACTGGAATATTGTCAAGGTAGAAGGAATCATCAAGAAAGAAGGATATATTTATAAAGATTTTGAAAGAACACCTTTAACATTCATCAGCAAAAAATGGGTCTGGATCATGACTTTGTCTTCCTACACAATCCAAAACGGATGAAGAACCAAAGTGAACATTCCTGACTGGCCTGCACAAAGATTTAACTTTAATCACACTGAACATCTGTGGGATTAAATGAAGATCAAGATCCATACCAGAAGAGTATCGAATCTAGAGGAGCTTGAGAGATTTGCCAAAGAAGAATGCACTGGGATCGTCTGTACTCCAAGATCCATCCGGTGTGTGTACTGTCAACTACAAGGGAGCAATAATACGATGGCCGGCTCAGCTGAGACTGAACAATCTTAGAAGGAAAGGAGGAAGAGGAAGAAGAAGAAGTGGCAAGTGGACCTACAGCAGAGCACAGCAGCTTCCAGGAATAAGAACCAAAAGCAGACATCCACCAAGGAGTCTCTTTAATGGTGAAAAAGATCTGATGGTACTTTTCTGAATTCATAATTACATCAATTTTCCCCAATCCATCCCAGAGCCTCCATCATGACTTTTTACAGATGCCCACAGAAGGAGCCCCTCCTGATCTCAGTAGCTCTCACATGATGATAACTCAAACCAGAAGTGTTTCATTTAGATTCATCATTTTAGAAGTCACTGATTTTCAGCCTAGTTTTTATGTAGTTATGGATACCTTACTGTTTTCTCCCTTATTTAAATAATTAAAGCCAAGTGCATTATATTTGAGTTTTTGAGGCTTCTACATCATCAGTTTGCTGGATTTGTTTTAGAATAAATTTGCTAAATTGCAAAAAAAAAAAGTCTGATGTAGCAAATATGATAAAAATATGCAAAATACTACAGAATTTTTTTAAATTTTAAATTTGAATTTTCCAGCGATTACTTCATGGTTGGGACTTTGAAGGGTTAAGAACTGCTTCTGGCAAACAATTCTTCCACTGGGGCCATTTCTGATGAGGCTTCTGTCAGCAGATGGAAACTGAAGGGCCAAATATCTCAGATCCTGTGTTTCCTATTTCGTAAGGACATGACTTTCAGATACTGTTCATCAGTTTAAGATTTTTGTTTAAGGCATTTTGGGTATTTGGTTTACATTATGTACATTTATGCTCACCAAATAGCACTCAGATTATGTACTGCATATGGAGCATTGGTGGTAAAGTTTAAATCCTTGCATCGTTCAGCACTGAATACAGTGGTGATCTGAGATAAATAAAGACACTGAAAAAAGTATTTTCAGTATATTTTCCCCCAAACATTTAGTCACATTGTTTTCTCACCAAATTCTCAAATGCCTGGGCACTCATCAGTCCAGATGAAGGGTAGTCCACTTTCTGACTTATATGAACACATTTCTGAAACCTGCAACAATAAAACAAAATAAACAGAACAAAACACACACAGTGAAACATTTGGAACTGACTGAAAAGTGCTGATGAGTTGTATTATAACACATTAACAGTAACACTTAAGGTTCAAAACACATTATCTTATGAATTTCACAACAAGAGTCAATGAGCAGCTCTTGACTCTGTTGTACTCCCAGTATGGTTGGAACAGCTCAGCACTCTGTGACTTACATGCAAACAAACCATAAAGAAGACTTAAGAAACGACAGAGTACACTGCAGGTCTGAAAATTGTCTATGTTTCAATATTTTGTTATCATTCAGATTCATTTAAAAACAGATTTTTTTTCTCCATCAATCTTCACAGAACACTCCTCAGTAATAAGTATGTGGAGTGTGGCACCTAAATGACTCTCAGACCATAAAAACCTAAATCCTGTAGTGGTGTAATGAAAGGAAGACTGTCCACAGTTTCCAACAACGTATTCCTGGGAAACCTGGAACTGTCATGGATGGGTAGACTAGTGAGGGAAAGTCAATTCAGAAAAATATAAAAATGTGTATTTCTATGTGAAAGCCTCTTCTAGAGTGCTCAGGGTGGGGCAGAGTTTACAGCTAAAAAACAAAAAAACACTGGGTTAAGGAAATGTGTGTGTAAGCCTGGGAGGCTCAGTCAGTGTCTGAATCTAAAGGGAATGAAAACACTTGAGTTTAAAGATTAAGATGTTTGGCCCAATACTTTTGCCCGCACAGCAGTTTCCTGTTCTCTCTATGATCACATTGAATAGCTGTTTCTTTGTCATCTCTTTTTAAGATTTATCAGAAAAACAATAAATTACATGGAAATACTGCAAATCAAATGGTTCCAATCAATTTAGCATCTCTAACAGAATGACTGTAATGATGATGGAACTGCAGGCCATCCTGTCCGCTCCTGAGAGGGATAGTGGGGACTTTTTGGTTTATGCAGCACCTTAGAGAGAAAATAATAAGCTTACCTGACCCAACAAGCCAATGCTACCACCAGTGCCAGGGAACCTGCCACAATGACGACGCTGCTCATGACTGAGAGGAGAAACCAACAGACAGCATGAATGATAGAAGTGTTTGCTGGTCTGCAGACATCAGAGTAAGACATGATCCTTTAGTGAAAGCTTGGAGAAATGAGGCAAGAGCTGAAAGGACAGCAGCTGAAAATAAATAGATGTAAGTGAGTCAGGCCTGTTTCCTGCAGCAGCACAGAAAACAACATTGATAACAGTAATGCAGTGTGGCAGAACTAATCACAGCAACATCTGAGTTCTGTCGTGTGTGTCCTGCATTAAACTCAGGTTCAGTCCCAAGATTTTAAAGTAGGCGGGGCTTAGATTTAGTTTGAGTTGATACACATGCCATGATAACATCAGGACGAGTTACTGACGAGTTACTGACAACAGTATTTTTGACAACCATTACTCCCATGAACTTGGCTGAAGGCTGAATTGTTGATTATGTGTGCTTGAGTGCATGTGCCTCCCACACTGACCATAGCAAATCCAAGTCAGCATCTCTTTTGGGAAATTCTCATCATCCCCTCTGGTTTTACATATTTTTGTCACATGATTATGTCTGTTGGTACAAATGATGCGTGCACTTGTTTGAAGATTTTATTGCCGATATTGTGCGTGTACATTTTTGGCACAATGGTGTCCAGAGGGTGCAAAAATTAAAATGTGACACTAAGATACTAATGCAATCAAATGAGTTGTGTTGCTAATATTTGACATATCCAAGCCCCACCTGTGGCCCATCCCCCTAATGCTCAGTACATGGGAAATAATTAGGGTTTTTTTAATGTGGTTTTTTGATGAATAATTTATAATTCAAATTTAAATTGGCACTTAAAGGATTAAAATCCTGAAAATGATTGCATATTTGATCATTTTGATGAGGTCTAAAGTTGATAAAGTGATTTATTTAAAAAATGTATGTGTGAGGATTGTGGTTTTAATGTGGGTGTACATTTGTGCTACACACAATTCTAGAGGGAAGTCAATTTGAGGAGGGGACAAGAACTATTTCTCTGGAACTCTACTGGATGATGATGGTCCAATTGGATTAAGACTGTGAAAGCCACGACATATAATTTACACCAGCGGTCCCCAACCTTTTTTGCTTCACGGACGGTTTAATGACAGACAATAATTTCACGGACCGGCCTTTAAGGTGTCGCGGATAGATACAACAAAATAAAATGATACGACCGAGACAAAAAACGGTGGTATTTTGTAAATATAATAATAAATGCAAATTCACTGTGTAACTGTGTAATTAGCAGCGTCCTCCTGAAATGTGCCAACAACATTGAGAGTAACATCCTCCTCTCTGCCCCTTAACGCCCTCTGGTCGCTATGGTAACGCATAAATGTTTCTTTCAAAATAAGACACACAACTACAACACGGGAAAAGACCCAGGGAAACCGAGTCAATGATAAAAACCCTGAAAACCATAAATTTCACACCTGAGCCTCAACTCTCGCGGCCTGGTACCAAACGGCTCACAGACCGGTACCGGTCCGTGGCCCGGGGGTTGGGGACCGCTGACTTACACCATGACCTCTTGCAGCAGAACATAAACCTGAACTTGATTTCATTTAGTCAAACAGTACCTTCTATAGTGTGTGTTTGTGTGTGTGTGTTAAATACACAGACCTCACCACAGGACTCAGGACAATGTTGGTAACTGAAAGGAGGGGTCAGCTGTATCTACGGGCTCCCTACCAGAAATACTGCCTTCGTTTTATGTGAGCGAGCTGCATTTTACTGCATAATTGCTTTTTTCACACATGTGTTCAGACATCACACAGACTTTGTACTAAGGTAGGTGAAAAGTAGTTTAAGTTGAATCCTCACATGGGCCTCTGTAAGGTGATGTCTTCTGTTCTATTGTTCAAAACGACTCTATAGCTCTCTTGAAATTAAGTTGGGTCCTAACTCAAGGACAGAAAGACTTACCAATGAAGACATGGTCATTAGATGGGTAGTGAAGGATGATGGGATTGCTCAGAGCTGCAGTGTGGTTCACAGTGATGGGTGAAGCGATGCTAGTTAACAGGACACTCTGAGTAGGAGGCTGTTCCACAGAAGATGCTCTGTGAGTGTAGCCATGCTCTTCAAACTGCTTGGATGTGATCTCCTGGGAGGATGGGGCTAAAACAAGAAAAGTAAAGAGTGTGGATTAATTACTTCTTTAGGGAATTTTGTCACATAACAAATATGGATAAGGAGAGTGTAATACCTGAGCTGTAGGACTCAGGTCTCTGTTCCCTGATGATTGCAGAGAGAAAGTCAATCTCCTCATCGAGTTCAGGGTGTGGGCTCACTTTATCTGGAGGAACACAAAACCAGAATTCTTACCATCTTCATCTGAACATTTGTTTACTAAAGCTCAGGTCCACCACTGAGTAGTATCTTAGCTGTTCCTAGGACAGACTGCGCTCTTCTGGACAGAGATCTCCGATGTTGTTGCTGAGATCTGTTGGAGCCACTCGCCTAGTTTGGGAGTGGCTTCACTGAGTGCTCCGATTACCACTGGGACCACTGTTACCTTCACCCACATCTTCTCGAGCTGTTCTCTGAGCCCTTGGTACTTCTCCAGCTTCTCCTGTTCCTTCTTCCTGATGTTGCTGTCATTCAGTATCGCTACATCGATCACTACGGCCGTCTTCTTCTGTTTGTCTACCACCACTATGTCCGGTTGGTTAGCCACCACCATTTTGTCCATCTGTATCTGGAATAGGATGATAAGTCGGCCATTCCTGACCACTCTGGGAGTGCATCTTTACACAGACTGCACATGGATCGGCCTCTCATGGATCAGGGTGCTGGACTTGGGGTGTGTATGTGTGTGAGTTTTGTATTATGGATATTTATCCCATACCACAAAATCATCAGCTACTGCTCCGTGTCGTCTCCTACTAATACATCCAACCACAGTATGGAGTAGGTGGTATGACCAGAGTTGTGCCGATGTACACAGGGTGAACAGTTTCACAGTTTTAATAGCAATGTCGTTTGCACAGTTATAACCTGCCTTTGCACCTCCTACACTCATATACACCAACACATGCACCCAACATATCACTCCCAACATCTTCGGTATGCTTGTATGTGTGCCGTGTATGAGACATGCCAGTTCTTGGCTCCAGGAGAGCTGACCTCTGGTTCTCTAGGGCTCTTGCCCTTTGACCATGAGGGCTCAGTGAGTCTGAGGCCTCCCTCCTTCTCCTGCTGGAGTGGTCACCCCGTTGTCATGGAGATGTATGGCTTTGAGTCTTCAGTACTGTTCGAGGGCTGGAGATGCTCTGTGTCTTCTGGGTCATTTTCCTGGAAGGCATCACCCTCATTATGAAGTATGTTTCATGACACACACACACACACACGCGCGCGCACACACCCCCTCAGTGAACATCCAGCAAACAACCAGTTAGTTTAAACATGACAACATGGAACATGTGGACTTCTTCTAAGGAAATTGTTAATTAGTTAAATGACTTGTTTGCAGGGAGTCATTGTGTTTCCTGTGCGGAGCTTCATTTGTCCAAACCGTCTGTACACACTCACTTCTCCAACTCTACCAAAGAGGTGCAGCCATATTAATGAACAGAAAGACAAACGTCGCAACTTGCAACACTATAACAGATCCAGAAGTTAGATTCATAATAATTCTTTAATCAATATATGCATGCATGTAGTACTAGTATTTATGGAGCAAATGTTAATGACCTCTCTTTGTTACATTGTTTTTCACCTCACTCTCTGATTACTGACACCACAGTTATAGTACGGACTTCAACCTTCAACCCAGAACCTGCCAGGCTCAGTCCAGCAGTGAGTCAAAGAACCTGCACGTCTACACACAGTCTTACACTCTGAGTGACTTTGGTCTGTGCAGAGTTTGGTGTTCACATCATCCTACTCTCAGGGATTTCATCTCCTCTTCTTCAGTACACCACTCACACTCTCGTTTAGTTAGCAGCTCCATTATGATGGATATTACAGACACTCAGATGCCCTCTATCACTATCAGTGCACCAGTCACATCACCAATTAGGAACTGGAGATTTAATACTTTATTACTGGAAAAACTGGTTTCAATGTTCGAAACCTGAGAAATTCTTCAGAATTGTATGAGGTCTATTAATGCTGGGCTTCCACTGTGCGATTTTTGGCCCATTTTGAGCTGATTTTTCAGTCGTGCGACCGTTTTGTTGATCGGCCCGAGTTTGGCCTTCATCGTGCGTCGTGTAGTATACGTGGGGTAACGAGAAGCGATTAACACCTCACGACCAGCTCCCGATCATCAATCGCTTGGTCGGGAGGGTGTCACCGTAGCCGCTCACACTGCGCACGGGCAAACACATAAATGTCGGTGAAAAAGACGGAGTAGCACAGCAGTGCAGCGTGTGATCTGGACACAAGCGATGGAGGCACTTGTAGAACTTTGGAAAGCTCATCTGAGTCTTTTCGATGTGGCCTCACAAAATTATCACGACCACAACAACTGTGAAAATAGTTGGATCTACACTGCTGCTCAATCCCAGCTGCCTGATCAATGTTTTTCATTAGCAACTTAGCAAAGTTGATGGTGGTGGTGTGAGTCTGTGTGAGTGAAAGACAGAGACGGAGAGCGAGCGACATAATTTCCATTATACCTACATTAGACCTACGAACTTCTAAAACCTGCGAGTCAATTGTGCAGTTTGAGCTGAAGCTGAATAACGCGACTGAAAAAAATCGCACAGTGTGAGCCCAGCTTACACTGAAGAAGAAACACCCAGTGCATCATGGGAATCCCCGGCAGCCTACGTCTATTGCAGCATAACTAAGGGAGGATTCAGGGTCACCTGGTCCAGCCCTAACTATATGCTTTAGCAAAAAGGAAAGTTTGAAGCCTAATCTTGAAAGTAGAGATAGTGTCTGTCTCCTGAATCCAAACTGGAAGCTGGTTCCACAGAAGAGGGGCCTGAAAACTGAAGGCTCTGCCTCCCATTCTACTTTTAAATACTCTAGGAACAACAAGTAAGCCTGCAGTGCGAGAGCGAAGTGCTCTAATAGGGTGATATGGTACTACAAGGTCATTAAGATAAGACGGGGCCTGATTATTTAAGACCTTGTATGTGAGGAGCAGGATTTTGAATTCTGGATTTAACAGGAAGCCAATGAAGGGAAGCCAAAACAGGAGAAATCTGCTCTCTCTTTCTAGTCCCTGTCAGGACTCTTGCTGCAGCATTTTGGATTAGCTGAAGGCTTTTCAGGGAGTTTTTAGGACATCCTGATAATAGTGAATTACAGTAGTCCAGCCTGGAAGTAATGAATGCATGAACTAGTTTTTCAGCATCACTCTGAGACAGGATATTTCTAACTTTAGAGATGTTGCACAAATGGAAGAAAGCAGTCTTACATATTTGTTTAATATGTGCGTTGAAGGACATGTCCTGGTCAAAAATGACTCCCATGGCTTCTTACATATTTTCTATTTCTCAAGTTACCTGTTGGAAGATCTTGTACAAAAAGTTAATGCATGTTCTGCATGAACTAATATGCACTAAAAGTTGGAATACAGAATCTAATTGCGTGAATACAGAACATTCTGGTCATCCTGTGAAAAGAGTCTAAGTAATATGAGGTAGGAGCACCTAGCACCTACCTTTAACAGAATGAGTGTGAGGAGCATGTCTCCTTTTGACCACGCAGCGTCCACGGGAGTTTTCCACCAGGGGGCGCAGACAAGGCCCACAGTGTGAGCTGCCAGGTTGGCAGAAGTGTCTTCCTGCCAGGGCACATTCTAAACTCCGAGGGCACAGAGGAGAACCTGTACATGAACAAATGACACAGCACAGCATTATGTTTCACAATACTCTGAAGTGAAGATGTCTCATGTTTCTATTTTTATTTTCATTTTACACTTTGAAAATTTAATTTTACTTTAATTACCTTTTTATTTCAGCATCTCAGTGGTCACATTTTGCTCCCTGGATTTACACTGAAACACTTTGTCTCTCTCAGCCCATTAGTGACAGAATCATTACAACAGCGCACAATTCATCGTGTATGTTTGTGGAAACTTCCTACAAGGTATAATTTAGATATGTGTTAACATACCAACAGAGTGACGCCTCCTCTGTTGGTTAGCACCAGTATGGAGGCATACATGATATTCTTCTCCAGCAGCTTGAATTTCTAACAAATATTCAGTAAGTCGAAACAGAGAACAGCTATTCTGACAGACTTTTGTGCAGTGATGGTAACTGAGCCGTGCTTAACTCTACAACACACTGAGTGTAAAAACAAAAATAGAAAAAAAGTCTCCTCAGACAAGCAAAGATCCGTAAGTGAAACCAACAAAGTGACACTGGGCCCTCAAATGGTACCAACTTGTCAAATAGATGATTAAGCAGGACCATCCTAAAGCATACTCCGCTTTATATACTTCTGAATGCTAATGAGGACCTTACAAAATGCACATCTCATCATGTTCAATAGAAAATGAAATTAGCAAATGAGCCCAAAAACTTGTCTTTTCCTGACAGACTTCTATAGAAACTACACGTCTGTTTGCAAATGAACAAGTTTCTTTCAGATCAGGAAACAAGCTGTTAACTTTTTTTCTTTATGCATCACAAACCCACACAGAAGCTGAACAAGCTGGGCTAAAGTATTCTGAGATATTCTAGTGAGATATTCTATGTGCTAGGCTAAGCTAAGCTACTGTTTATAGCATTTTATTAATATTATTGAAAATGTCTTTAAGGGACAAATATATCAAACAAGATATTCTGTTCAATTTGGTGCTAAACTCAATAGATATTCTAAATATTTATAAGAAATATAAAGTACTGAGCAAAGTCTTAATGAAGCCCCTTTCATCTCTTTATGTATTCCTTCCAATTAACAATTAGCCTTATAACTATAAAGGGGCTTTAAGCCAGCGGTGTCAGAGTCATTTTACTCTGTGGGCCACATACAGCCCACTTTGATCTTAAGTGAAAGAAGCTACATGTTTAACTGTTTTTCTACAAGATAAAGAAAAGGCTGCTGTGTCAAAGAAGGAAGTCTGTCAGCACAACTCTTTGGACTTAAGCTGTAAGAACTAAATGTATGAAACAGCTCATTGCCCAGACTGTCCAGTTTTTTGTTTTGTAGTTTAAAAAAAATCAGAAGAAATGTCTTTTATTTAAGACACAGCTAAGTGTTTTGCATTTTCACATAATTTGTGAAAGTTGAAATGTCTTTGGTGTCCAGTAGCAGAAATTAGGCCTTCTTGTCAGAGGTCATTTCGGGGGGAAAAAAACAAAAAATCAGCAACATTGTACACAACTGTACAGTGGTGTGTAACGAACAAGCAAACAGATACAACAGATGTGGTGGTACAGCTTGTTAAACCAGATGTTCTGGCCTGTACCTGTACCACTGCACTTCCTGTCTTTGGAACATCTGCCCAACTGCAGACTGGCTGCTTTTTCAACTATTTTCAGTCTAATCTTTGTACCTGTTTTTTTTTTGTACCTGAACAAACAATTTTTGTGTGTGTTAAGTCAGTTAACAGAGTTAATGGTGACATATGAATTCTTCAAGCATCAAAAAGCCGCCTATGAAGCAGGGTTGTGTCTAAACACACAGTTTAATATGTGCAAAACTAATTTTGTATTAACAAGACGATTCCCAAATAGCTTTTAAAGATACACATAAAGTGTTTTATTTGTCATTTGTACACATACACTAGATGTGGGTACATAGAAATTTTGTGCAGAGCTAAGAGTCAGGGTCAGATAAATATAGACAGAAAAAAAAACACAACATGTCAAGTAGTTTCAGATAGTGCTGTGGTATGAGAAAACATTTGTCATTTAGAGATGTATTGCATGTTGAACTGAATTAGATTGTGTGTGCGTTTAAGTCTGTCCTTATTTTGTTTCTCCCATCAGGAATACTGTGGCAGGAAAGAAGCTGTTGTGGAAGTGTGCTGTGTGTATATCATCAGACTCTCTGCACTGCTGCAGCTCAGGCCGGATGTTCATTTTTTTGGTCTGAGGAGGCTGTGACCTGGATGATAACTATCTCTGATGATAGAGTTGGTACCAGGACATCAGGTGCAAAGACAGTGAGCACAGGGACCGCCAAAGCCGTGTGCTCAGTCCACTCCTGTACAACCTCTTCACATAAGCACTTGTTTTACTTCATTTATTATTTTCTACGATCAGAGTCCAGTTTATTCTTTATTTTAGTTAGTTGTTTATTTTGTTGTGTTTTTCCTGAAATCTTACGCTTATTTCAGATGTTTTGTCTATGTTGCATTCTCTTCTGTTTGGGCCATGATGTTTTTGATGGAGTCCCTGTAAGTGGACTCAGCTGCACTCTTTATGAGGCCCAGGATGCTCGTGTCATCAACATACTCGATCCTGCCAGTGTTAAGCTAGGTGGCAACACAGTCATGGATGCACAGGGTGAAAAGTTTAGCCTGAGACAGCAGCCCTGTTGTGACTGACTGTGAGCTCAGAGAAGACCCTGCCTCCCATCCTGAACACCTCTGCTCTGGACATCAGAAAGTCCAACTTTCCGGGTCTGATTGCGTTGAAGACAGAACTGTAATCCAGGAAAAGCATAGGTTCGATTGCTATCCAGGTATTGCAGGCCAGCACATGAGTACCAGTGGCACCAGTGCACTTTCTGTCCTGGTATTAATAGTTCTCACTGTGACTAGGCTAGCCTTTAGCTGTTTGGTGTAGGCGGATCTTAGCAGACATGGTCAGATTTACCAAAGGCTTGGGTTCAGCAGTGCATGACTTCCTGATGTTACTGTAACAGCGGTCCAGTGCATTGTTCCTGAAAACTGATGCAGTTCTGGCATGCTTTGTCAGCTGATCCAGGGATTACTGTCTCTTAGAATGATGAGAACACTGTCCAAATATGTGTTTTTGTGCTTACTGATCATGTGGTGCATCCTTTGCACAGGTGGGAATGTACACAACACTCAAAATGTTGCATTGCTGTTGTCTGGATAAATAAGAAGAATTGCACTTTAAAATCAGGTATTCCATATCCACTAGCTTAACATTTGCCAGATCTTGGCATGGAGTCGCCTTAAGCATTCTGAGGACATTGGATAAATAGATGAAAAAAAGTGGCAGGCCTAAACAGCTATCTGCAGCTGATGACCAATATCTGAAAGTCACATTCTTAAGAAGTAGGAAAAAATCTGGCAAAGACATTACACAGGACCTGAGAGACACATCTGGAACTTCTGTTGACCCATTTATGTTTCATAAAGGCCTTAATGGAAGGGTGGATGTCCCACATACCAAGTTCTGACTGTGTTGACTATTTGTCTAAGGTTCAAAACATCAGTGGTGAATCCACACACCTTCACACACCGTAGCTGAATATAAGTGTGTCTCCTTAAAAGACAAAGGAACTTCGGATCTGTTTGCCAATAATATTGGTTTCCACTCCTGAATTCCGAGTCCCCAAAGATCGTTTAGACACTTAATATGCACCTGCAGACCAACAGGGATCAGAGAACAGCACCAACTGTTCCCTACCATTATAAACTTGGTGGGCACCCAAAGCCAGTCAGGGCATGCCTGCTGTATCTAGGCCAGATGGACAGATGGTCAGCTTAACACTTATAACCATGATTTTAGGGTGGCATGGGACTTAGTGTCAATCACTGGCTAATGGCTGTGACCTCACAGGGTAAGAGAGAATCAAAAGAGAGTTATGCAAATTACTTCTAACTGGCAGGTTGGATGGATGGATGGATGGATGGATGGATGGATGGATGGATGGATGGATGGAAGGTTCTTCTGGATAAAAAAGAGAACTTCAGTTTTATTAATACTGGATCCAGATCCCAATGCTACCGTGAGAGCGATGTCTCTCCTCATCCTGGTGCAAGGAAGGAGTCAGGAGGCACAGAGAAAAAAAGAGTAATGAGAGCACTCCCTGCACCTTTTTTCTTAATGACAAACCTTCATATTTTCCCCAGGAGTCTCAAGGAGGCTTTATCTTCTGGGAATAAGCAACTACAACTGAGAACCACAAACTGCTACTTCTTTATTTTACTCCCACCTCGCCCCTTCTCGGGTTCCTTCTTCCTGATGTTGCCGTCATTCGGTATAGCTACATCTGTCATGTAACAGACAACATACAACAACTTCCTCTGCTTGTCCAGAGCTACTATTACCAGTTGGTCAGCCATCACCAGTTTGTCTGTCTGTATCTGAAAGGATCTCAGCTCTGTCATTTTCAACCACTTTGTATCCCATTTTGATCCCGGGACAAATGTTCCTGTATTACTACGCCAGTCAGTAATGTTATGGCTCTCCATGTATGCCATGCACCCTGCTGGATTGTCTCAGGAGCATCTTTACACAGCCTGCACCTGGGGTCTTGCCTGGTGTGATAGACCCCAGCCTCTATGGATCTTGTGCTCAGAGCTTATTCCTGTGCTGCCATGATTAGTGCCTCTGTGCTGTCTTTCAGTCCAGCCACTGGTAGGATTTCTCAGTATCAGCAACTTCTTCTATCTGCCTGTGGTACACGCTGTGCAGGGACCAGCCCTTCCATGATGGTGCCTCTTCATGCTTGGTTATGAAGGGTATCTGACGACGGGCAGGGCGTCGGTGTTGACAGCCCGGACCTTTTGTTTAGCATTCAGCTGACTCCTCGGGACTTGTGTGATCCTGTGCAGGTGTTTGGTGGTTGTGGCTTTCCTAGTGGCCTGTTGGTTCCCATTTCCTTGTGGAATTCTTTGTATTACCTGTAGCTGTCCTCCTGTCTACAATTTTGCCTTCTGGTAGTGTAATCAGATTAGCCCTGACCACCTTCCCTCTTTTACATATATGTGTATGTGAGTATGCGGTCATTTAATAATCACACACACATAGAAATAAACACATATAATAAAATATGATAAATTACAAATATATTAAAAATATAATAAGAATTTTTCTCATAAAAATCTTACAAATCACAAATAAATGTTCTTTGGGTAGTAAAGAAACAATGAAGCAAAATATTTTAGTTTTTTTTTGTTTCTTTGGGTATTTTTAGGGGGATCAGCATACTTGATGTATTTCCAACTGTATTTCCTCGTTACTTTAACAGTCTTTAACTATAATAGCTTCCATCAAACAGGCATTGCCTTATTTAAGCATTAACAGCTCCACATGTGTATAATGAGATAGGATTGCCATACTTTATAAAGAGTTGTGCAAAGGTAGTTTGCATATTGTTTTCTGACTGTTACACTTTCATTGGACAGTTTGCTAAACATGGCAGGGTCTAGTGGATTTACACATTATACCTAAAAAACAAACAAACAAAAAACAAAAATACATGAGGCAATGAAAAGCAAAAGAAGAAATTTCTATCATTTTTATTTCCAGTATGGCAAAAACATCCCTCTTTAGGAATATTAACTGCTATGGAGACTTAAACATTTACTTGAAAAACTTTAATTATTCAACAATGACTTTTTAAATGTCCACTCATTAGGCAGAGTACCCATATGTTACCCAAGCACATTTCACAGAAATAAGACAGCAGCTGTGTCTCCATCACACAGCATAGTCCATAATCAGGTTATGTGGTCCAACACCCCGAACAGGAGTCTAGATTTAGCTCATCAAGAGTCATTGCTACAGGCCTGACGTGTCTAAACTGAACGAACCGAGGTTCTTAACAGTTCATTCATCTGACAAACACTCGTTTGGACCTTTGTTTTAATAAAGCTACTACATGATAAGAACACCAGCTGATCCCTGGCACATTTTAGGCGTTCAGGCTGTTTGCGCATCCAGCAAGCACTAATTTAGAAATGGTGATTGAGATGGTCATTACTACCCATAAAACCATTGTTGTCCATGAAGTATTAGACACAGTGGGCTACCACGGTGAACTGAGCTACATGTTCTTTCACTGAACACACAGACTGTGATATTTTATGAATCAGTTCTGCATGTACCCCCATTCTGCCACACACAATAACTAAAGCACCAAATGTGGCTTAATCCACCACTGCATACAGAAACAACTACTTTTTTTTAAAAACTATGTATAATGTTTTTAAAAGTATCACAGCTCTATAGATATGAGCTATAAAAGCAACTGGAACTTTAGACCAGCATGACTGTACGTGGCCGCTGACGTCTGTGACAGGGAGCTCTTCAGTTGCGACATCAGGAATGTGCTCCTGAGAACCTCCAGGCCACAGCAAACAAACGCTGTTTAGATAACAGATTTGCTAACAAATGCATCTGGAACAACACCTGGAAAACATGTTCTTCCTCTTCGCTGCCTAATAGGATTTGTGCTGTTGTGGTCTTCCAGCCTGACACAACAAGACACATCACAGGGTGAGAATACCCCAGAACTACTGTAGTACCACCCCCACTGTCTCCACTGCACTGACATACATGCACTACAGCCCAACAAACATATAGGGACATCTTAACCCTCGAAACTAAAGACTCAGTGAGGACCAGCATGATGCAACAATAACAGGCTATGCTGTAGCATCACCTTTAACTTCTTTTTCATAGGGCAGCTGTTACTGACTCAGTGTCATCTTAGTCATCTTCAAATAAATCAGTATATATAGGCAAAAACTGATAATCCCCATTAGGATAAACACTCTGTCCCTGCACGCTGACAACATCAAATCACTTTGAAATCCCATAATATACACAGCAATATGCTCTACACACTAAATGAAACAAACAGTAATTGGCTTCATATATTCACTGGGCTAACATATAACCGATGTCCATTAGATATAATCCTCATAGACAGATTTCTGTAGAGAGCACCTCCTCACACCACAATAATAACTGTTTCCAGGGTGATGGTGCGCAGTGCTGGAGGCCCGGCGCGGTTTCATAAAGCCTCCAAATGTGTCTCCTTACCTGCCAGGCAGCTTCTCACCGCCAAAAGGGCAACGAACACCACCGTGTGTCCGAGCAGCCGAGCCCTCATCCTGGGCACAGACACCAGACGAAGGCGGAGGACGGGGAGATGGTGGCGGCACTGATCATTCCCCCATCCTCCGGTGTTTAGAGAGGAGAGGGACGCAAGAAGACAAAGGAATAACGAAAAACGGCGAAGACACGAGGATCAGCGAGTGTCGTCGGGACGCTGCTCTGTGTGTTTTCCGCAGGATGTCTGCATTTTTCCTCCGGCCCTGCTCCTACCATCTACCGGACAGCAGTCCCTGCTGCCGCTGTGGCTCAGCTGTGGCAGAACGACACCAGGCTATGACGTAAGCACGCTGCACTGCCTTCACGTGCCGCTGAGATCAAACGCGTCTAAAGTCAGATATAACTTAGACTTTATACAGAATTACCTCACTTAAAGACACATTAAAAAACAACTTCTGTTCATCATTTTGATTATAAAGTCGAATTTTCAAGATTTCTGAGGAAAAGGTGAAACTGTGCAGATTACCTTTGTTGTTTCCTCTACAAAATGCCCTGTGCAGATGACTTAGTGAGACAAACCGGTCAGCCGTCTTGAAATACACGTACATCCTTAGTGGACGAGCGTGGAACCATCGACATCCTTGCATCTGTCCACTGCCGGCTTTCTGCACCATGTTTTCAGCGTCCTTATACTCATCGTCAAAATGTTTGTGTGCAAAAAGAGAAATCCTTTAATTCCTTGTTACTAAAACCAAGCCTGAAGCATGATGTCACTCAGAGGGTACAGCAGTTTGTCTTGAAATGATAACTATATCTTTTTTCTTTTAAATAAAACCAATTTCGAGTTTTATCTCAAAATGATACTGTTTTTTCTTAATGTGGCCCTAATACTCCTTTGTATGGTCTATAGCTAACCTGGTGAAACCTGGTGAGCAATGTGCGATTGGACATGTGGGGCATTATGTCCACTCAACAAATTTCTTAAAATTTCTCAAATACAAAGAAATAGAGGAATTGCTTAAGAAAGAAACACAGTCGACTCTTTTAACGGACTTAATCTTTACATCCGGTGGGAATGAAAGCAACAAGGAAATGCACAGGCTTTTAACTCGTAAAGGAAACGTGCTACAGGGTTATTTTGCCACCACTGATCCCTAAAGCATGTGGAAGGGTGGAAACACATCGCTACAAAAGGAGGGACGTGGACTGCCCTCAGCATCCATTATTATCTGATGAGCTGAATACCGCACGCTCTGCTCGAGTCATCTTACTCCACCCACAGCACCAACCTTCCACTTTCGCTGCTCTCAGTGTGGCTGCGAGGACACTGCAGAGGATCATCTCCACGAAGAGTTCATGAAATTAGTGCCATAAGGTGTCCTCTGCACTTGGTTAGTTTATATATTATTATTATTATAATTATTATTATTATTATTATTATTATTATTGTTGTTGTTGTTGTTGTTGTTGTTGTGTTAAGTTTTTTATTTTATTTCATTTCATCGTTTGTTTGCTTGTTTGTTTTTAATATGTTGAATAACGATAAAAATGCTCTTTTTTCAACAGTGGAATTTTTGAATTATGAGTGTACAGCACACAAAGTACTGTGACTATATGGGTACAGATAAGAAATTAGTGATTCTGATTCTATTATTGATATCACTTATTGATTCAGTTCTTTTTCGATTCTCTCATCGATTCTCAAGAAGGAGAATTAATTTCCATGAATGTAATGACTCATGCAAATTAACTTCATGCTGTGTGGTAAAATGTCGGTGCATGTTGGAGGCGTTTCCCCTCTTTGTTGGGGTAATTACTTAGAAAAAAGTAATGTATTACACAGAACACTTAATAATGTAATGCGGTAGAGTACTTAATTATTCACAGGAGAAAGTGATTTGTTATGTTACATTACATTACATACATTACGTTACATTAGTTTTGTGTTTTTCTGTAAAATGATCTGAAGTGCATTGTCTCATTATTGCCTCACCTGCACGTGAACCTTCGCCGCAGAGAGTGGACGTCACCACCAGGGTTTTAATAGTTTTGCAATTTTCATTAGTTTTTTATTTTTATTTCGTTTTGACTTCAGATTTTCAATTTTTATATTAGTTTTAATTAGTTTTTACCAATTGTTTGCTAGTTTAGTTTAGTTTTTATTTTTTGGAAAATCCTTAGTTTCAGTTTAGTTTTGATTAGTTTCAGTTATAGTTTTAGTTGTGTTTGCAATAATTAAGTGTAACAAAATCCCAGTTTCATCATATCAGTCATTCTCTTCTGCTTATCCTTGGGTATGTTGCTATTCCAGCTACCATACCCTGCACCCTGCACAGGTCGCCTGTCTGTCACAGGGCTAACACGCAGAGACAGACAACTCACATTCCCACCTATGGGTTCTTTAAATAAATAAATAAAGGCAGATGAACAACCATTGATACCAGGCAACTATAAAATGTATATCTTGGCCCCAATGAGACTATTAACTCTTGCAGCACCGGGTGTTAAGGCAATTGACTCACACAGTTATGTAGATATCCCAGTCCTGTTGTCTCGGGATGCATCACGCTGCCTTGCCTGGTGTTAGCTTCTGTTTCTGGGGATGAGGGTTGGGCGTGCTCCCTTACCTTCTCCAGGTAAGCTAGGTTAGCCTTCTTGTGTGAGCTTTTCAAGTGCACTTTAAGGTTTGTGGGATTTCTTTCCCTTTAGAAATGTCCCTCATAATTTGTCTCGTTCCACTACAAGACACTTGCTTTATCCAAAACAGTCATATTCAAAGTAATCCCAAATTGGACTCGTGGACGGAGCGGCAACACAGACGACCCGACTGAGGTACTTGCCACCTGCAGGCATAATAAGGCACAGCAAGAACATAACCTGGAAAATACACTTCATTCTCACCCTACACCAGGGGTCTGCAACCTTTTACACCCAAAGAGCCATTTGGACCCGGTTTCCACGCAAAAGAAAACACTGGGAGCCGCAAATACTTTTTGACATCTAAAATGAAGATAACACTGTATATATTGTTTTTTATCTTTATGCTTTGTGTGAACAACTAAGGTGTGTTGCTTATGAAATCCATGAAGTGCTACAGAGAAAATTAAATTATATTTATGTAATCAACACATTTTGAACTCTTAAAGAAATATAACAAAAGGAAAGACACCAACCTGAACTAAAATGATCCATGTAGCAAAGAAAAACTGTTGTGAGCCGCCACCCTTATATCGCCTTTGGGCTGTTGGAGCCTTGACCTGACTCTCAAAAAATAATTTGAAAAAAGCACTATGCTGCTAAAAGATGAAAAATAGATCTTTGCAAAATTCTGCCTAAATATGTATTTTACCTGGTTAGTGCGTGCGGCGGGGCGTGGTTTGCAGCGCCGCTGCAGGGGAGTCGGACGCAACTGAGCGGCACCCGCAATCGCGCCTCGCCCCCTTAAAGTCTGTGCTCTCTCTGCTGTTGTGTTGTCGGGCTGTGAGCTGAAAAGCTACAGCCGGCTGTATGTGTACAGCAACCGTGAGAATCTCAATAAAGAGATTCTCAAAAGCATGCTCATGCAAACATCGTCGGGTCTGCCGTGATTTGTTTACAATGGGACTTCTGCTCCTGAACCTCTGCGCACAGAGTCCGCAAATCGGGGCTATAGAAGTCAGTTTACGCAGGACTGTAAGCTGTCATCTGTCAGGCGTGAGCGGTGTTTGTCTTTAACATAGTTCACGGTGGAGAGCAGCTGCTGACATAATGTGGATCCGAAGATCCATAATTGGCCTACCTGGGGTTGAAAGTCTCGATAAATGCACGGCGTTTCGGCGGGTACACCGGCTTCCGCGAGTGTGACTCTTATTTTGAGCGATGAAAAAATAATAGAATATAATTTTATTTTTATATTTCAATATCACAATAATCTTCCAATTTAGAACTACGAGTTAAAAAGAACTAAAATAAATAAAATACACTTCAGCTAAATACTTCTAATTTATTTGCCCAAACCACGCGGAGCCGCAGTATAAGGACTAAAGAGCCGCATGCGGCTCCGGAGCCGCGGGTTGCCGACCCCTGCCCTAGACTAACGTATGACACATACACATCAACGAAAACTAAACACATTTTCTCTATAAATTCAGTTAATTTTAGTTAGTTTTGTGAACGGTCATTTCAGTTTTAGTTAGTTTTCCTTTTATTGCAAAGTCTCGTTTTTATTTTTATTTCCGTCAACGAAAATGTTTTTTATTCGTTATTTCGTTAGTTTTCGTTAACGATAATAACCTTGGTCACCACCAATCTTCGGCTGCCCACTCTCTTGCCTCTCCGCTCCTTGCTTGTCCGCCTGCTGCCTCACTCACAAGCGCTCCCACCTCGTCGTGGCGTAACAGCTCCGCCTCCAATCTCAGCTTGATGGTGGATCCGTTGTTCAGTTTTCCTGCTGTCACCGCCAAGAGGAGCCAAGGCTGAAGTAAGCTATATCTAGCCTGTACCTCTCAACGTCACACTAGCTCCTGCTGGGGCCCATGATCCAGGTCATCCAGCCTTTATCCAGGGGATGCCATACCCTGCATTTATGGACTTCCTAAGATCCACAAGGAAGGGGTCCCACTCAGACCCATAGTCAGTAGCATAAACTCAGTCACTTATAACATTGCGAAACACCTTGCTACCATCCTGGCACCTCTCGTGGGGAACACCCCACACCACATCAAGAACTCCACCGACTTCACCGACAAGGTCCAGAAACTTACCCTGGATCCAGATGAAACCATGGTGTCCTTTGATGTAGTCTCTCTCTTCACTTGCATACCCACCACGGAGGCAGTGGAGACTGTCAGAAAACGACTACAAGAAGACAGCTCCTTGGAAGACAGGACCAACTTCACACCCGATCAGATTTGCACACTGTTAGACCTCTGCCTTACCACCACATACTTCAAATACAACGAAGGCTTCTACAGACAAAAACATGGCTGTGCCATGGGCTCCCCTGTGTCACCTATTGTAGCCAACCTTTACATGGAGGAAATGGAAAGAAAGGCTCTTGGCTCTTTCAAAGGAAGAGCATCCAGCCACTGGTACAGATATGTAGATGACACCTGGGTCAAAATCAAGACACAAGAAGTGGAATCCTTCACTGCGCACATTAACGCCGTGGATAAAAACATCAAGTTCACCAGGGAAGACACTAAGGATAACTGTTTGCCTTTCCTGGACTGCGCTGTGCACATTGAAGAGAATGGCAACCTCAACATTGAAGTTTACCGGAAGCCCACACACACGGACCAGTACCTCCTCTTTGACTCCCATCACCCTCTGGAACACAAACTTGGAGTAATTAGGACCCTACACCACCGGGCAGAACATGTTCCCTCTAAGCCTGAAGGGATAAAGAAGGAACACACACATGTAAAGGAAGCACTGAAAACATGCGGTTATCCTAACTGGGCGTTCATAAAGTCAGCAAAGAGGCACAGAAAAGAAGATCAGACACCAGCGAGGGAGGATAAGAAAGACAGACGCAACAACGTTGTCATCCCCTATGTAGCCGGTGTATCAGAGAAACTCAGGAGAGTTTTCTCCAAGCACGACATCCCAGTGTACTTCAGACCCAGCAACACACTCAGACAGAAACTGGTTCACCCGAAAGACAAAACTCCAAAACACAGACTGAACAACGTGGTGTATGCTGTACAGTGCAGCGAGGAATGCCCAGACCTCTACATTGGAGAGACCAAACAGCCACTTCACAAGCGCATGGCACAACATAGAAGAGCCACCTCCACAGGACAAGACTCAGCAGTCCACCTGCATCTTAAGGACAAAGGTCAGTCTTTCGAGGATGCCAATGTTCACATTTTGGACAGAGAGGACAGATGGTTTGAAAGAGGAGTGAAAGAGGCCATCTATGTCCACTGTGAGCGACCATCTTTGAACAGAGGCGGTGGTTTACAACACCAACTGTCTGCCATCTATAATCCAGTTTTGAGTTCCCTCCCCAGACGACTTAACGCCCACTCACATCCTGGGCCATCTGACCTCAGGAATTCACATGACAAGGTGGGGCCAGGTTTCACAATGAGCTCACCCGAAACCTTGGCTGATTAGGTCCCACACCCGCTTTCACACCTTGGCGCATGTGATTAGAGGATCACCAGGGGGTCCTTTGTCCCTCCTTGGGGGGATACTCCCACTGGGTTTAAATCTGGGACTCTCGGCCATTTGACCTTAGAACTGAAGAAGCTTCTCGGATGAGAGGTGAAACGTCTTCAAGCAACTCAAAGAAGTCCAGACGCTTTTCTTTGCAAACTCCTTTGACTATGTTGTTAATACTCCTAGACTGTAGGGGGAGCTAGAGAGCTAGAGGGGGTTACCTCAGAGCAGACTGTGATGGCGAAGCTTTGTTTACATGTGAACCACAGTTCGATAAAATACCTTCTCTTCAAGTAATGGTGTCATTCTTAAGAACCCACAACAACATAAAGAAATAAGACAACCAGCAGAGCCCCAGAGTTTGCTCGTGACATTTTATATGGTCTGCTGGTTCCATTCCATCACCCTGCAGGATAAGAGCCATCTGCACAACATTGTCAACATTGTCTTTGTCAAGGTGTGTTCAAAATTACTGGACTTTCTTCCCTCTCCCTGATATCTGTATACAAGCATCAATGTTCCCGGCCTGGCTGCCCACATTTTCAGGGACTCCTCCCATGGTCTTTCTCCTGCATTTGAGCAGCTGTCAGGACCAAGAGAATGACCTATGTTCCTCAAGCTTTCTTTCCTCAGAAAGGAAGATGATGATGAAGATGATGAGCAGAAGACATCATCTGAAGATTGAGTCGTAGGCCTCCACTGCAGCAAGTAACAACAAAAGAGCCAGCACCACCTGAACACTGTGGACCCTCTCTCTCTGCTCATTTTTGGTGTTTTACAGTACGAATTTGGATTTGTATTGTTTCCTACTGTCTCCCTTCCTACTGGGTTGTATCTACACAGAAGAAATAAGTGCATCTTCAGGCCTCGATGTGCTCGTTCTCCTCTTTAATCTCTCTTCTTCCAAAGAGTAGAATAAAATCAACATTAGCTCAGAGTTTAATTAGATAAATATAATTCAAGTGATTTGATTATTTCACTTTGTGAAACAGTAAAGATAAAAACCTGAGTGTTATTATTCATTAGGATGAACAACTCTTACAGGTTACTCCAGCCCTTTAAAGCTAACAGACACTTGATGCTTAGTTTTTAAAGCCACTGAATTCAACCGGTTTAGTTACAAGTGCACAGATCTAGATGGGAGCTGCCGTTAACGGGTGTGACTCAGTTATACAAACGCCAGACAAGAGTAACACCTGTCGGCATTCTTAATAGGGGAGACAGTACACCTGTCACTTGTTGAAGAGTTATTTGTCTGCTTAGCTGTGCTTGAAAGAGCAAGAGCAGAATATTAAATGCAAGTTATCTCCACAGACTTGCAGCTGTCATAGAATCAGTGTTTGTTCTGCACACTGTTAAACCAAGCTAGAAGCTGCTGTGACATTTTTAAATAAACAAGATTAAATGTCTTTTCCACCTAAATGACTTTCATTAAGGTATCATAAGCTAACTGTGACTAACTGCAACATTTCACCCTTTCACACTTAGATCTGAAATAGTCGAGGTTCAGAAGTTTAGTGGACGATGAAGTTTGTTTGTAACAAACACTGCTGTGATGGGATCTTGTGATATGAGCAGGCTGTTTGACTCAGAGTCTCAGGTTTTGCTTCCACTGAGCCTGCATGCCTTTCTGCTGTTTATGAGATATTTCCACCAGACATGTTGGTGGAAATGGAAGAAGAGGGAAAATCTCATTTGTCTCAAGAATTGTTAATACATTAATGGATGTGATTTCTCATGAATTTCACACTTTTTTCAGCTGCACAGAATTCTGCTGATGTGCTAAAAAGTGATTTCCAGTTTTTCTATGTGTACCATTGCTTACAGTAGGAATTTGAAGGGTTTATAAAATAAAATAATGACTTGCTTTGCAAGTATCTTTGTGACTTCATGACTTTCAGTTATTCCCGTGCTTTTAAGCAGCTTTAAATCTCTTGATAGTACTGTGATGTTTCCTCTGCTCCTTTAGTGAAATCTGTGTTGAAAATACATTTTTAATGTCAATTACATTTAAAAAAAACTTTTTTATAAAAGCGAAAAACTGGTAGCAGCTTTGACCTTTGACCTCGCATGTTCTTTCTGACTCATCATTTTCAATTATTCATCAGAAACATGTTTGGAGCAAGTCATTCACAATAGTTCAAATATGGGAAATCAGTTTTGGGCAAATAGCCGACCAGAAATCCCTCTTTGGTTAAATGTAGAGAAAAAGAATAGAGTTGAATTACAGCTGAAAAAGTCTTCCTGTTTTTCTCTCTGAAAGCACAGCTGGTTTCTGTAGAGGTGCTTTAATGAATTTACAGTGCAGTGTGCTGCTCTCTCTGTTGATATGAGTTAGTGGCGCTCACCCAGCATCCTTTTACCAATCTTGTTTATAAACATGATCAAATACGACGACATGTTGGCTGATACTGTCGTCCATCCTTATTTACACTTTGGATTCTGGTATTTAGGTGGATGGATATCCTACATTAGTCTTCACAGTCCACAGCAAAAAATAATGATTTTCTTTTATACATGTGTGTGTATTCAGATGGTATTAATAATGTTTTGGTTTGATATAGTGGATTGTTTCTAAATCTCTACACGAGTCCATGAACCTGTCCAGCACCAGGTCAGTGATCTCGCTCTGCTGCTCACAGCAGGAAACGATCTCGAGCAACAAGTAACGTTTGACTGCCAAGGTCAAGGAGCAACTCTGGATTTACAGCAGTGTCAGAGGAACTGTTCAGATTCTTCTGGAAATATACTAATCATAGATTTAAAAAAAACGGCATATAAGGAAAAATACTCACTGGAGAAAAATGTCCTCAGTTTATTTGTGCTCAGAGTTTAAAAAGTGAACACAGACACCAGGAAATACAGCACACAGTGGAAAAGTGCACAGAGGACTGTTCACGTCACCCTCATAAAAATCTATAGTTTAAAGCAGATGTGATCATAACCTAAAAACACTTTATGCAGTAAAAGATGTCAAGATTCAACACAGTTTATTTTAATCCAGGGAATATGGTTCAGAAATTAAGTGCAAACTGAAAAGACAAATACAGTTTAAATTCTTTAATTTTCTACCAACAGTGATGTGGGGATGTGTTTATAAGTGTAACACACAGAGATACAAACCAGAGCAAAGGATGGAGGACGATCAGTCGATGCAGCAAACTGTGTTACTGTTCACGCAGATACAGAACTGCTCTGTAATAACACCTAAATGTCAAATATTAAAGAAAATTATAGCCTCAGTGATTTTGTTCATTTCCAAGTTGAACAGAAAGTTTTCTCTGTTGTAAAAGGAACAGTTTACATTCTGCTCGTCTCTACAGGGAAGACCACACCAAAAGTGTTCTTCAGGATTCAGGTCATCATCTTTAGAAGGTAACGTGTGATTTTAAGAGTGTGGATCATTGGAAATATGGGTTACACATTCACACCCATTACCTTTGACCCTATTCTATGTATGTACACACATACACTTGCATTCTCCCGTGATGTAGTTCGTAGGTGGAAAGGACCTCAGAAACGTCCTGGATCACCTGGAACAGCTTATGTACGGTGACGTTTAACAGAGTGAATACCCTTGTGTTTCTTATTGGTCCATGAGCAATCAATACATCAATCACTGTTTACATTTTACTAACTGAAATAAAATTTTCATTATAGCTTTAAGTTTTGTTTTAGTTCTCTATACCAACCTTGGTGTGCACACGTGGCAACAGAAACGATGACAAATAAATTTTTGATCGATAATTTATTATCAATAAATCATTTGCTTCAGAAACTTCAATCTAAAAATAAAAAAGTGTGCAAAAAGATGAAATGATAGAAAATGATGTAAAATTACAGTTAATAAAAGCTTTCTTGGTAAAGTGGTTACTCATGTAAAACAGTGCCGTTCCCACCAACCCAAAACAAACTGTCGGTGCTGACATGGACACGATCGTCTGCATTTAGGATTCATTTTTTTGTCACACGTTCTTTAAGCTGTTCATTACTCAGTGACTTTTTAATGCTTACGGTTTGAATCAGAGCAGTTAGAAAAGTCAGATTGAAGGTCAAACACACCCAGCTTCTTAAAAGGCACCTCAATCCTGGTGTTCTTGCACCTTGTCACATTTATACACAGCACACAGACTGGTGCATGTCCACCGTGCTCATGTTTCTACCATGTGAAGACAAAGTTTGGGTTGTTGTGGTTAAAAATTATATTTAGTGTCTTAAACTTGGTATAAACTGGAAAAGCAAAAAGAACCGGGCAGGATTCACTTTAGTCACTGGTCTCCTCCTGCAGCTACGCTCGTCTCCTTAATCTCAGACTCCTTTTGTGCTGCTGGAGCAGGTGGCAGGAGTAAAACCTCCTCTGACTCCTCCTGCTTGGATGATGGCTGCTCTTTTGCCACAGCCTGACTTTCCTCTCCCTCTCCTTCCTCAGCAGACTCGATCGCCTGGAATTCCTCTTTCTGCTGCTCCTCGGGTTTGTTGTCGTCTTCTGGCTTTTCTGTGGAGGCTTTGAGACTTGCAAATCCATTCTGGTCACACAAAGGCTTGTTTTCAGAGTTCTCCTCAGCTCCATTCTCTTTCTGCCCCTCTCCATCTTCCTCTGGTATGTCTTCAACACCAGGCACCTCCAGGCATGACTCGCTGGGCAGGACCGTACTGCCTTCCATCTGGATCAAGGACACCACCTGCTTCACTCTTTTCTTCTTCCGGGACGTCACACTTTTCACCTCACCATCGTACTCAGCATCATTCTCTGCCCCATCCTCCTCCTCCTGGTCGCCGCCGTACTGTCCTGCCCAGTCGATGGAGGGATTATCTCCAAGCAGATGCAGGTTGGGGTCACTGTTGCTCAGAACAATACTGTCCCTGTACAGATTGTGTCTCCTTTGGACTGCTGCCTCCTTTACAGCTGCAGACAGAGAGAAAAGGGTTCAAATGCGGATTCTCACAATAATGATTTATAATTATGTTAAGTGCACAGAGAATACAGTGGGGACCAATATGAATGATGATGTTCTCCCAGTTTAAATGGATCCAAGATGCCACTTTTATATCATATTTTAATCTTAATATCTTATCATTGTGAAAGCAGCTGTGAGCACTACACTGAGACATTTTTTAAACACTAAATGCTTCTTTAGAATTCAAGGCCTACTTTTCTTCATGTTCTTTTCATAATGTACCAAATGTAGGAATTGGATGAATTAGTGGATGACCTGTCTGGACTCTAGGAATGCTGGTAAGCATCTGGACCTCTCTGGGGAATTGTGTTGTTTGAATGTGTTTTGGCAATATCCTCAAAACTAAACACGACCTTCCATGAAAAAGACTTTCTCTGGATGGCAGGATATTTTGCTTAAAAACCTTTTTGTCTTGTCCAGCATTAATCATGTCTTGTCAGATTTGTTACTTTGTGAGTCTATGCAGGCTTTCCTCATGACCTCTTAATGGTTCCCACTGGCCTGTGTGATTCCAAGGTCCAAGGTGCCCTCACTGTCTGCAGTGTTGCCTCCTGGTAGTATAACACCCTCAGTTCTGACTACTTTCACTCAGTCTTTCTTCATCTATATAGATGTACCACCAAAGAAGACTGACCCATTATAATGTCCTTCATGACTGACTGCAGCACAACCTCTTCAAAGATGTTTTCTACCAGGATGAAGCGGGAAAAGTCCTCGAAGATCAGCTCCTCAAAGCGTGGCAACTCCTGGTGTTTCAAATAAGAATGAAACCAAGGACAAATACACACAACAATAAACCAGTCACATTGCTTTTCTTTGTTAAAAAAAACAAAAACCTAACTGTGCATTATTAATTTTCCAGGTTCTTGGGAAAAGAAATGGTGATGTACTCACAGATACAAAGCAAGGGTTGAGCTGCTTTAGAATGTAGGGGATGAAGATCTGCAAGAGAGCCTCGCGGAAGAAACGCTTCCTCACTGTGCTGCTGTCATAGTCAAATTTCTGAACCACAGGAAAGAAGGAAAAGGACAGCTTTACTGTGTGTGTGTTTTGCTACTTTACATTTATGTACCATAATTGTATTTTTATTTTGTATTGTAGCAGATGGTAAGTATAAGTTGTAACTTCATTTTGAACAAATGTATGTATGTGACAAAATACATCTCGAAAGTATTCACAACGCTGTGATGCCTGACAGGAGCTTCCATGTGGTACTGAGGCAGGTTATTGGCCCTTTCTTGGATGTCTGGTTCCTGTTCAGGGAGGTTGCTGTGGTCTGCTCTCAGACCCAACAGCCACCGACCACTGCCGTTATGTGTTGCGTCCTTCTCCCATATGCTCTTCCAGTATTGCTCCATCTCCAGCCTTCCTCCTCCTTGCTGAAGCATTTTTGCGGTAGAAATTGTTGTACTTCTGGATGGTTCATCTCTCTCCAAGGAGCAGCGACGGAGCTCTGTCAGAGAGACCATCCGGTTCTTGGTGACCTCCATGACTAAGGCACTTCTGCCCTGATAGCTCATCAGGCCACGAGTTCCTGCCCCAAAGTGGAGGAGTTCAAGTATCTTGGGGTCTTGTTCATGAGTGACGGGAGATTGACAGATGGATTGGTGCTGCGGCTGCACTGATGTGGATACTGTACCGGTCTGTGAAATGAGAGCTGAGCATAAAAGTGAAGCTCTCAATTTACCTGTTGATCTATGTCCCTACCTTCACCTATGGTCACCAGCTGTGGGTAGTGACCGAAAGAACGAGATCGGGGAAAGAAGCGGCGGAAATGAGCTTCCTCCGAAGGGTGGCTGGCCTCTCCCTTAGAGATAGGGTGAGGAGTTCGGCCATCTGGGTGGGGCCCAGAGTAGAGCCGCTGCTCCTCCACATCAAAAGGAGCCAGCTGAGGTGGTTTTCTGACAAGGATGGACCCTGGGAGCCTCCTGTGTGAGGTGTTCTGGACATGTCCCACCGCGACCGGCCCAGGATAAGCAGAAGAAGATGGATGGATTAATATGCTCACACTCTATATGGATGTTGTAAAGTGGAGGGGATCCAACCACCAACCTTCAAATCTAACCCCAGCCCTTCTCTTCCTGTGTGTTTTTGGTTTAGGATAAAGTGGTGATCTAACAGGTTTTTACTGATCATGTGTTTTACCTTAATAACTCTGTCCTGGCAGCGCTGGATGGTCTTACAGAGATCCTCACTGCCCTGAGACTCCAGACTCTGATGAAGGATCTGCTCAAATGTATAAACAGCATTGTCCATTTGCTGTAAACAGACACAGAGATGGGGACACTATTTTATCATGAGTGCATTCAAATGTATCAGTATATTTTATAATATCTTGACTTTGATAAATATCACAAAAATATGATATGAAATAAGATCTTTTAACTGATCCAAAACTTGATGACTCTGCTCCATGATGTGCCTCCACCTATTCATACTTCCCCTTCTCCTAAGCTTGCCTTCCTGCAGTTCTGTTGTGTTCACAGTAGTCAATTCCTCTGCAAACTGAGCAGCAACTATTCAAGTTTAATTTATTCTTACAACACTGAGAGTAGAGAGATGCTCACGCAAAATTAAAGCAGACGTAAGTACTGTATGTTGACCTCAGAAAAGGAGGCAGGAAATGTTTCGAGTTCAAACATGGACAGTAAGACTAACAAAACACCAAGTATTTCATAATTCAATAATAACTAAACTGTTCTCTTTAGAAATAAAACATACTAGACTCATTCAATCCCTGAGAAATCCACCTCAGTGAACATCCCAATTCTAAGAGATGAAGGCGACAACATAATGTACTTTGTATGTGATTTAACACACAGGAATGGAGTATATTTACATAAGAGATGCTCAGTACATCACACAAAGAAGCTCCTCAGTTTAAATCCAGACTGGAGCATTTCTTTGTGGTGTTTCATGCTTTAGCCATGTCTGCTAGTGCTCTCTGGGTACTTAAGCTTCTTCCTACAGTGCATAGGTATACGTCAGTGATTCTAATGCATTTACCTTTTCATGGAAGTCCGCTAATACAAGTTTGTGTGTTACTTGTTTCTTGAGTCACTGTTTTCGTTCCCAACTGTATTTTGTTCTGGAGGTTTGTGGAGGCAGATCATTTTGTTTCACTATATTCATTTTGATTTACGTTACCTGTATTTGTTATACATTCATGGATCTGAGAATGGGTAAGTTCCTAATACAGTGGGGAGTTTGTTTTTTAAGGAAGTATGTGATGTTTATTTACCAGTAAGTGCTGATTGTAACCTCCTCCCTCTCCTCCGTTTATATCGTTTGTAAAGTGTTGTTTCATAAGAAAATGTAATAAAATGAATTTTTCAACAAATAAAATGCAGATTTTTAAAAATACATTTGACCAGAATAACATTCATACAGTAAATTATGATTGTAATTAATACATCATTTAGACCTCCAGCAACATGTTTAAGCATGCAGTACTGCTTTGAAAAGCCAGCTGCCAGTATGTGATCATCACCTCTCTCATGAGGATCTGGACCCTCTGGATGAACACTGAGGGACTCGAGATGTCAAATCTCTGATCCAGACCTTCCAGACTCAGCTGCATCACCTTCTCATAGCAGCTGTACATCTTCACTGGATGGAAGGCAAGCATTGAGATCTTCTCCATGTGCTGAGGAAGAGGAAAAGATTACAAACACTGAATGTCACTAAATGTTTCTGAGTTCAATGGAGGCAGAGGGAGTATCTCCTTAACTCAATTCCCCTCTCTAGAAGGAGTACCTGTTCTACGTGCTCACCTGTGCCACCACCTCCTTAGTGCCCTCATTCAGCACGTTTTTGCTCATGTCCACCAGCTCTCGGAAGAAAACCTCGCGGACCTCGAAGAAACCTCGGCTGGTGGGCTCCATCAGGGCCTCTAGGATGGAGCTGATGTAGGGTTGAATGCTCACCTTCAGCAGCTTCTCTGCTTTGGGAAGAACCACAGCTGCAAAACAAGAGAGAAAAGCAGACTTGCAGTTTCAGGCAAACGTCTGTGATCGTTAGGTCAGATTAAAAATGTGTGACAACCTGTAAACAAAGTATGCCTGGCTTCAGGGATGTAGAAACATGGTGACATAGCCTTGGTCAGGTTGCTGAGTTTTAATCTGATTTAGTGCTCAGCTCAGATAAAAGAATTATTGTGATTTTAACATCCATGTAGATGCTAAAAATGACTCAACACAGCATTCAATCTGTTATTAGACTCAATTGGCTTCTTTTAAAATGTAAAAGAACCCACCCACCACTTTAATCACACTCTACATCTTGTTTTAACATATGGCATAGAAACTGAACATTTAACAGTGTTTCACTCTCTTATCTGATCATTTCCTGATAACAATTACAATCATTGATTACACAGCAGTGGGGAGTAGACTTCATCACAGTAGAAAAGCCTCCAGCTGTTCAGTTATAAATCAGTAATTTGTCTACTACCTGTGTATCTACCTTCCTGTATGTCACCTAAACAGACAAACTAAAACCTCCACTCACAAGCTTCTATCAGTCACTGTTCCATCAGTACGTACAGAACTTGGGGGAAAGGCATTTTCTTACAATGCTGAACAGCTGAACTGAACTGAAGGGTTTTAAACAAATCCTAAGGACAATGGAGGAAGCACCAGGGCTGCTCCTGTTCGTCATGTTTTATTGTTACTGTCTTTTATTTCATTTTTAGCTGTATTTTTCCAGTTAATTGGTTGTTATATGAACTATAATGACTACAGTATGTTTATCAAGCTGTACTTTTGTAAGGATATTTAAAACAGGTTGCTGCTCAAAATGAGACTTTGTGTCTCAATGAGATTTACCTGATAAATAAAGGTGAAATAAAATAAATAAATAAAAAAAAGTTTATCCAAAATGCTGCAGCAAGAGTCCTGACAGGGACTAGAAAGAGAGACCAGATTTCTCCTGTTTTGGCTTCCCTTCATTGGCTTCCTGTTAAATCCAGAATTGAATTCAAAATCCTGCTCCTCACATACAAGGTCTTAAATAATCAGGCCCCATCTTATCTTAATGACCTTGTAGTACCATATCACCCTATTAGAGCACTTCGCTCTCGCACTGCAGGCCTACTTGTTGTTCCTAGAGTATTTAAAAGTAGAATGGGAGGCAGAGCCTTCAGTTTTCAGGCCCCTCTTCTGTGGATCCAGCTTCCAGTTTGGATTCAGGAGACAGACACTATCTCTACTTTCAAGATTAGGCTTCAAACTTTCCTTTTTGCTAAAGCATATAGTTAGGGCTGGACCAGGTGACCCTGAATCCTCCCTTAGTTATGCTGCAATAGATGTAGGCTGCCGGGGGATTCCCATGATGCACTGGGTGTTTCTTCTTCACTCACTATGTGTTAATAGACCTCTCTGCACTGAATCATATCTGTTATTAATCTCTGTCTCTCTTCCACAGCATGTCTTTATCCTGTTTTCCTTCTCTCACCCCAACCAGTCGCAGCAGATGGCCCCGCCCCTCCCTGAGCCTGGTTCTGCCGGAGGTTACTTCCTGTTAAAAGGGAGTTTTTCCTTCCCACTGTCGCCAAAGTGCTTGCTCATAGGGGGTCATATGATTGTTGGGTTTTTCTCTGCATGTATTATTGTGCGATCTACTGTACAATATAAAGCACCTTGAGGCGACTTCTGTTGTGATTTGGCGCTATATAAATAAAATTGAATTGAATTGAATTGAATGTCTCCTATCTGCAGCTGAAACCTTCTGAAACGGTCTCCCTGCTTTCTACTGGTCAACAGTGATGTTAAAATATCAAACTGTAAGATATTGCTATATTTCTATTATCTTTTTTTTTTTTTTTTAAACCAAGACAATGTAACATCTATGATGCTGACACACACACACACACACACACACTTTTACAATACATATGTTATGTATTTTTACAACTATGTAACAGTAAGTTGGTTCCTGATTAGCTGTGGCCTTTTTGTTAGTTTGTGTGTTTTCTTTGTGCTTGCTTGACTTTTTCCTGGCTAGTCTCTCTCTCACAGCTACATTTAGAACCAATCATTTAACTGCATGGATGCATGTCTTCAGCTTGATGTCATGGATGGATACACGGTCATTCCTTGTTCTAGCGTTCCAAAAGCAGGTAAAATATAGGCTTCATAGGTTTATATACAAGCATTTTCACTGATATATTACTGCCATGGTGCAGTTTTAAAAACAAGCAATAAACATTCCTATTAAGATATGAATCTACATTTACAGCTAAAAATGAACCCACACTAAAGAATTTTAAGCCTTGTAGATATTTAGAACAACACTGCTTTAACATTTACAGTTATTATTACGACTTCTACTTCCATGAGTATTCTATCGATGAAGGGTTATAACGAACCAAATGTGCTGCTAGTATTTGAACAAGGAGAAGTGTTGCTTTATGCCAACCTCTGATCTTGTTGGTCACGTGTTCCTTGGATGTGATGATCTGGTCCATGTCTGTTCGTACGGAGGCCTCTAAAGAAGAGCGGTTAGCCTCACACTTCTGCAACACTGCTTCATACTGAGTCTGGCACTGCGCCTGCACCAGGCTGTACACAGCATCACTGATCTACAAACACAAAACACACAGCTGAAGCCTGAAGCTAATGTTGCCAAACTGACACCTATGCGGTACATCGTCTGTTTAAGTTCCACATAGTAGCCTAAATGGTTTTGAATATGCATGTAGTAAATAAATTTGTATATCTGCATAACACAGAGTATTGAGTTTATAGGTGAATTTGTAACCAGTTGGGCTGTACCTGCTGGAGAGGTCCTATGGAACTAGAGACCTTTGAGGAAATGTAGTTCACCTTTTTTCTGTTGCATTCACATTACTAAAATAAGCTCAAAGCTTATACATACACTACCAGTCACAAGTTTTTGAACACCCTAATCTTTCCAGTTATTTACTGCAATTCAAGTCGTTCAGTCCAATGAAGAGCTTGAAATGGTACAGAGGTAAGTGGTGAACTGCCAGTTTAAAAAAAAAAAGGTAAGGTTACCCAAAACTAGATTTAATGTTCATTTCAGAGTTATACAAAAGGCCTTTTTCAGGGAACACAACATGGGTTAACAATTTAAATGTGTTCTGCAGGAGTGGAGGTGATCAAGCCTTGAAAGCTGGTGCTACTAATTCCTACAGATGTTCCAACTTTTCTGGATTACTTCCCCTCTGTCTGCATAAAAGCAGTGTTGGAACACACTGTGGTACCATACAGTTGTGAGCATCAGTTGAACAGTATTGTAACGGAGAAAATAGAGTGTTGCTACAAAAATGGGGGGAAAGGAGGACAAGTTTCTGAGAGTTAACAGCTTGTGTGATAGGCGGCTCACACGACAACAGCTTCAAGCAGCTTAATAGTGGTGGTAGTAAGAAAGTCTCAGTTTCAGCTGTGAAGAGAAGACTTTGAGCTGCAGGTTTGACAGGACGAGCTGCAGCAAGAAAGCCAGACGTCAGATTAAAACAAAGAGGCTTGGCTGGGCCATGAAACACAGACACTGGACTACTGCAGACTGGAAGAAGAATCAAAGCTCGAAATCTTCGGTTGATCGTGCAGGATCTTTGTACACCTTGGAGTAGGTGGAAGGATGGTTCCACAGTGTGTGGCATCAACTGTCAAACATGGAGGAGGAAGTGTGATGGTCTGGGGCTGTTTGTTGGATCCAGGGTTGGTGACTTGTACAGAGTGAGAGGCTCCCTGAACCAAAACCGCAGCAATCCATGCAGTAGCCTCTGGTATGGACCTAGTTGGTCAGGGGTTCATCCTACAGCAAGATAATGACCCAAAACATGAGTCCAAGCTGTGCCAGAACTACCTCAGGAACAAAGAACAAGATGGTGAGCTTGAAAACACGGCGTGTCCGGCACAGTCTCCAGACTTAAACCCCATCAGGTGGTTTGGGATGAACTGGACAGAAGAGTGAAAGCAAAGCCACCTACAAGGTCCACATTTATGGAAACTTCTGCAACAGATATGGGAGAATATTTGATTTCTATTGCAGAAAGAATGACACGGCTGTGTTCAGCTGTTACATCTGCCAAAGGGGGCTACTCTGATGAGTCAAAGTTTAGAATACACTTTAGTCTATAAACTGATCCCATGATTTCTTGTTTTAACTCCACATGCTTTTTGTACTATGCTTTCATTTCAGAGTGCAATGAGACATTAAACTGCATAATTTTCAATAAAAAACTGGAAAAATTGGGATGTTCTAAAAATTTTGGCCGGTAGTGTATATCTGAATAAATCACACAACACCTTTGTCATTAAAGTTATCCTGGCAAAATACCTACTATGTTTAAAACAAAAGTGCTAGAAAGACCCTGAAAAGTCCCAAGAATTTAAATCAACTATGATACATTTCATGTGTACTGAAAGCTTCTTATAGTCCATGCTTTCAACGTTCCAGAAGGACAAGGAGCATTTCAAACAGGTGATGTCAACATTTACAAGTCCCCCGATCATAGGTGCAGTATCCACCAAACTTGCAAGTTAACGATTATTTTGCAAAAGACTGAGTCTAATGATCGCACAGTTGTTTCTCACCAGTATCCAGTTCCTTTGTTTCTCATGCAGTTTGCCTTTGAGGCGGGGGGAGATGAGTTCTCTCAGCTCAGGGAGGAGGCACTCCATCACCAGGTTAGACAAGATCTACAAGGAAAGCAATTCCCACATACAAATGAGAGGACCACGAGCACAACCCACTCATTTGATCGTCATGGTAACCTTTCTCTGTACGTTTTCCAAGTTACCACATGTAAGGAAAGCAGAATGTAACAGAGTGACACACACAGGCCATGTGAGATGAACTACAGCGTGTGCAATTAAGTTGTCTTCCACGGAAGACAACGTAAGGTGGTTATGCTTCCATCAAAGTAACTCTGTTATCACATAATTAATAATACTACATTTTATTTGTGGGCGCCTTTTTAAAGCATAATCAGACAAACAGTAAAGAATGATTTAAAAACATAGCATTAGACAATAACTGGATAGTTTAATTTAAATGACATAAATGTGATTTGGGTTTGCAGAAGCATCTAGAAAAACCTGCTCAGTACTGAAACATGGACAGCATGTGCATAAAGCATATAATCATCCTTCTGACCATCAGAGGTGTTTGGTGAAAACTTTGAATAACCTCATGTTGCAATTCAATGAAAAATCAGGTTGAGGGAGGGCATTGAAAAAAAATATTTTTTTGATTAAATCAAGTGATTACTGTAACTTTTATATGCACCATGTTACATTTCTGTAGCAATCATCACACTTTGAAACCAGGTCCGGTACATTTTATGACATACCACCTGATTTAATTCAAACCCCCCCCCCCCCAAAAGTCAGATTGAGGCCACAGAAGAACATTTCTGCCAAAGCTACCTGTGATGGTGCACCACACATCATTTCCCAGGTGCCATACTGGCCTTGAGCTTGACGGTAGAGTCGCACTGCATTAGTGAAGGCTGGTGTCTGAACTTTTTTCTCATCTGACAAACCTGGAATTGAAGAATTAGCAGCCGTCAGTGAACATTTAACTGATAACTGTAGGTCTTCTATTAGAGAAATTATGTAAGTAAAACAGGAGGAAAAGCAGGGCTGGTGACAGAATGCAGCATCGTGAGATTAAGGAGACGCTTTCAAATAAACTAGTTTTCTCTCCTGGCTTCAGATGGTACGAGGGGATTTCAAACAAAAACAAAAGTGGAACATATCTGGGTAGTTTTACCAAAATTAATTTGACTTTTTTTTTATACTTTGATCATCAATCACACAGCTCCTAAAATGATCCACGGTTCATTTAAAATTGAATCCTTTTGTAAATGTAAACTAATGGATGGAAGGATAAATTACAGTTAACAGCTTCTAGTTGTATGCCTCCAACCAATCAAGTTGTAGTTTAAACCCATAACACACAAACTGTCACAGTGTCATCATTTTATCCTGTTGAAGAAAACACTGAGTTCACGAGCATGGACCTGGTGAATGAACAGATGACCCACTTATTAAACTGGGGGCTGGTTGGGTGCAGGAGCCCAGATGACTTTTTACAATGAATGAATTTTGTTAGCTTCATATTCAGTGTTTTACACGAGAAATGTAAGTTAAAATGATCAGATTTCATTACTCTGCTTGAACAACATTCAGGATTCATGTGCAAGTTAGTTTTAATTCTGTAGTAAAACAGATGTATGTACCTTGGTAAGGTAATTGTTTTGCCATGTAATTATAGGTTAGTTGTGTAAGGACACCGCTCTGCTTTTCATGTGTATCAGAGGGATTAATGACAATTTTGAGATAACGGAGGAGTTTTTGGCCATGTAATCTGTAAAGGGGAAAATGTGGGGAGGACTTTAATGACAGCGGGGCAGAGGTCATCAAGAGGCACAAGCTACCTCGGAGTACACTCGTCAGCGCCACCACAGATGGATCGCCGAATCTGACTGGAAAAAAGGTCGGGTTGCTCAAAAGAATCCAGGACAGGGTGAAAGAGGACAACCCTGAGCAGGAGGTCGTTTTTTTACATTGTATAATCCACCAGGAAGCCCTGTGTAAATCTGTACTGCACCTCGATTGTGCAGTGAAGCCAGCTGTAAAATGCACGTCATTAGAGTGAGGGGACCAAGCATCCAGAAGATGTCACAGAGGAAGCTGGTGTTGTTTGGCTCCACGTATGTGTGTGAACAGACGTTTAGTGTGATGAAGAACAACAAAGCATCCCACAGATCCCAGCTGAGTGATGAACACCTCAGATCTGTTCTGAGATTTGCCACAACAAAACTAAGAGGAAATTTCGATGCACTGACAAAAAGGTTGATCTTAATGTTTATGTTTGATATGCATGCATCTGGTGCTGGCCCTCAAATTTTAAAAGTCAATGTGGCCCCCGAGCCAAAAAGTTTGCCCACCACTGTTCTAAACTCAGATAAAACACAGGTTATTGTACTTGGCCTTCAAAATCATAGAAATGCAGCGTCTAGCCAGATTCTTACTCTGGATGGTATTACTTTGGCCTCCAGTAAGACTGAGGGTTCGTGGAGTCATGTTTGCCCTTCAGTCTGCATATCTGTCTCTAAAATCAGAAATATCCTGTCTCAGAGTGACGCTGAAACACTAGTTCATGCATTTATTACTTCCAGGCTGGACTACTGTAATTCTTTATTATCAGGAAGTCCTAAAAACTCCCTGAAAACCCTTCAGTTAATCCAAAATGCTGCAGCAAGAGTCCTGACAGAGGAAAGAGAGAGCATATCATGCCCATTCTGAAAGAAAAAAACCCCCCCAAAACAAAACAACAAGTTATCATAGAAGTGTATTATCCCAGTAGAGCACTGTGCTGTCAGGCTGCTGGTTTACTTGTGGCGCCTATGGTGTTTAAAAGTACAATGAGAGGCAGAGCCTTCAGCTTCCTCAGACTCAGGAGACAGACACCCTCTGTTATGATTCCTGGTAAAAGTTTCTCCTTCCCAAAGTGCTTCATCCGATCGTTGGGGTTTTCTCCGTCTCTGTGCTGTTGTATTGTACTCTTTACTAGAGATGGACCGATCCGATATTAGGGGAGACCGGGGATAGTTGTAACATTTTTGACATTTCTGTCTGTAAATTGGAGCTCTTTTAAGGCAGTGGATTCAAAATGTAATGCAAAGTATTTACATGTCTCGGCTATTAAACAGTGCAGCTATTTTCTCTGCAGCACAATTACCCATTGCATGGTACGGTCTCAAACACAAAGAGTGAAATGTTACAATTAACCCCATAGTCTGGGTTAGTTGTAACATATCCTGGGGTGAAATGTAACACAATGAAATAAGGGTACTGACAAAACATTAACATGTAATCTTTGATTATTCAACACATGAATGCACATAGAGCCATTTATGTAGCTATGTGTGTGACAGAATGCAGAAATCTAGCTATTGAACATATTCCAACCCCCCAAAAAAGACAAATTATGGAATTTTCTGCAACTGAATATTTCATTAATTTTGGTTGGTCTTCCCCGAGTTTGGCCTCATTGGCTCAGTGGGCATTATAACCTACAACTCTTGCATCAATTTTGAACATAACAATGAAGCTAAAAAAATGTAGTTGTGCACCAGCATCGCAATTCCATTACTTTTTATCATGGCTTACCTTGGTGTGGTTTGCAAAGTGCTTCAGAAAGATGAGGAAATCTGTTTCTTGCACCCATCCTGATTTATTTCCACTACCAATACTTCCTACTGGTCCATCTCTGACACAGTGGTCTGCATAATGTATGTGTGGGAACACAAACAGTGGAGGAATTGTGTTGCCAATGGCATTAACCGCATATACACAAGCGACCAGTGAACCTCTCTCTGCTGATGTCGTTGCCCCAACTTGTTTAATATAAGTTAAAGTAATTGTGTGGTAAGTTGTAACATCTGCATTATTGTTACAACTAACCCAGACTGTTGCTATTACAACTGACCCAGACTCCTATAGCCATGAACTAGCTAACATTACAGCCAATGTGTGATAGCCGAACTGAATTGGGCATGCACAGGATGAATCCCATCTAGTGATGCGCGAATCATGAACGAATCGTTCAATACTCGAGAATCACTTTACTGACTCGTGAATCATGATTCACAAGCGCAACTGACTCACTGACTCATCCCTGTTGCTGTTAGCAAACTAATTTCACTAGTAGAAATATATCTAGCTTATAATTCAAATTGTGAAGAAAAACACAACATCCAGTATCTTAACAAAAACATTTCTGCTCTGAACTGGAAGAAAAAACCCTGAGTAGAAGCTCACATCAAGACAATAGCTCCTCGGTTCACAGTAGCAACGCTCTGCTAACATGCTAACAGCACATTTGAGCTACTCACCCCCTCCCTTCCTGCGCTGAATCGTAGAGCGCGCGAATCACTCATGACTCGCTCACCCCCTCCCTCCTGTGCTGAATCATAGAGCGAGCGAATCACTCATGACTCGCTCACCCCCTCCCTCCTGTGCTGAATCATAGAGCGAGCGAATCACTCATGACTCGCTCACCCCTCCCTCCTGTGCTGAATCATAGAGCGAGCGAATCACTCATGACTCGCTCACCCCCTCCCTCCTGTGCTGAATCATAGAGCGAGCGAATCACTCATGACTCGCTAACCCCCTCCCTCCTGTGCTGAATCATAGAGCGAACGAATCACTCACTCACTGGTCGTGTCCAAATTCATGGGCTGCATCCTCCTGAGGACCCGGCCTTCGCGGTCTACGTGGGCCGGGTCCTCAGAAGGTCGGGTAGGCCGGAAGTAAACGGCTGTGAAATTGGACGGTCTAGCCTTCTGATTAACGTCACCGCTGTCTCGGTGGAGTTTAATAAACTCGGCCGTCTGCTCCTTGCTATGTAAAATATAACAGGACACTGGCATAAATTCTCGACCATCTCACACTTCTGTTTAATCAGTTTTCTGTTTGACGTTTATTCAGCTGTGTGAAAACCACCCGGGGGATTAATAAAGTTTTATTTTATCTTATCTAATCTAATCTAATCTCTTTAATCTCAGCCAAACCGATTTACTCACGAACAAATAAAACACTGAAAAAAGCCAAACAATATCCTTTTTAGGTTGTCTAAGTGACTTATATATTACGTTTAACCTGAGTAGCGAAAGTCCGCGGTGATCTGAAAATGATGTGCCGGGAGTTGTGCCGTTCTCGGCGACTTCAGTGACCCTCGAGCTCTCGGCTAGCTATCGAGCTGGTGGGTAACAGACGTCTCCGAAAACGTCGAAGCACTTTTGCAAATATGCAATACCTTGATAAACAGAGCAGCTATTTGAAGTTTACACAGCTACATTCTCGCCTGAAAATATGTTAAAAGTTTATTTTGTGACCCAGAAAGATTAATAAAAGTAATTTTAAAACTTAGTAGCGGCCGCCATTGCCGGAAACTGGAGTTTGGCTGGGCCGCGCTATGAATTCTGGGATATGGTGGGCCACGAAGGACACACCCGACTGTTAGATTTGTATTGTTGATTGTCATTTATGCTTAGAAATATTTACTCATATATGCTTAGAAGTATATAATCATTTGTAGATTGAAAGAATGTCTCATCCTAGGAGGCCTGTAACAACTCTGTGTAGCATGAAGAGGGGAGTGCATTTACTCCTCTTCAGAGTGTTCTGGCATAGATCACACACCTCCTAGGAGAGGTCGTATCTTCTCTTGCTGATATATGGTATAGCAAACATACGTATATCTGTTTTAGGCTAAGTGCCTTTTGTTTAGATGGACGGCTCTGGGGAGTCTTCCTGGGGTCACAGTTTGACCCACACACACAGATACACACATACACACACACACACACACACACACACGGTATTCTTTGTTCACATGCATACCTATGTTATATGTTAATGAACCTATGCATATTCATGTAACCACAATAAAAGAGCAGTGTTACGGGGGAGCGGACGAGAGCAACTGGGGTCAAGCGAAGGAAGGGCGCCTGTCCAGTTCTCTCCCGTGCACGTGAAACATAAAGAACTTGCCTACTTCGTGTCTTGCTTGCTGTGTAATCACATTGCCTTCAACGTTCCAGCGAATAGGGTTCAAGCTACGAACCTATCACCGACCCATCCTTCAAATTCGGGGAAAAGGAGGACGCATTTGTCGGCTGCATTCGGAGGAGTCTACAAATTTGGACAGCCTTCGGCGCGTCGCTGTGACGTAATCGGTCTACAAATGCGGCCTCAGGAGGATGCAGCCCATGAATTTGGACACGACCACTCACTCACCCCCTCCCTCCTGGCTCGCAGCTACTTCTTCTTCTTCTTCGTTGGCAACCAATGTTAAGGCGCACTACCGCCCCCTGGCTCACAGCTCAGTGGACATTTAGATGAGAAAATATATATTTGACACATGTAAGGAAAATACTAATAAAATAAAAATAAACAAAAGAAATGTTCCCTTTAGAAATTCTTTTGCTCTTTTTTGTTATATAAAATAGTTGTTTTCTTTAAGAATCACTCATCTTAGCAGTAGGATTTACATTAAAAGAGAAACAAATTAAGTTTGAGTGAAAATGTACATTTTTTGCACTCTCTGGTCAACTGACTCAGTGACTCAAATGACTCAAAAAACCCGATTCACTTTGGTGAGTGACTCATTAAAACTCGATTCAGTAAAAAGAATCAAATTTACCATCACTAATCCCATCATTTGAAACTTAGCCCTGATTGGAGAAATTGGAAGTGTTACAACTGACCCACGTTACAACTATCCCCGGTCTCTCCTACGTATCGGTCCGATACTGACGTAAATTACTGGATCGGATATCGTAGGGAAATAAAAAAATATAATCCGATCCATTAAATATCAAAAAAGCACCTCACAAAACTTGCGACACGGCGTAACTCGGCTCATAACCGTAGCACGTCGGAGCAGTGTGCTCACGTGATAGAGCGGCTGTGTGTATTTGTAGCCTCACTAGCAATCCGGCATTTCATCTCCGAGGAAGTTATCCCAGAGAGAAGTAAAGCAAGTGTGTAAGTTCATCTCTGAATGTTTGTAAAGCGTTCCCACGTTAAGCTTAACAACCGATACGTGGAGCGACTGCCTCTCTCTCTCTCCCTCCCTCTCCTGCCGCTACTTCAATCATGAAACTGATCAATGATCAGCTGATCGGCTTTTCTGTCGCGAGTCCGTCTCTCTTCTTTGTTTTTGGCCCACTTTGCACCAGAAAGAGGAAACCAGCGGCTGAACAACAGCAGCACGTTTAACCTTGATAAGCTGTTGTTAGAATGTATTTAATATTACTTTCTACACCAGGATCCTTTTCTACGTAGCTGACGGCTGGTAACTGTGCAGGGGCGGATCTAGCAAAGTTTAGCCAGGGGGGCCGATAGGGCATGAACAGGGAAAAGGGGGCACAAAGACATACTTTTCTTTCTTATTCTCATTTAAAATGTCTAGCTTTTAATAAATAATTATCTGAATCTTACACCCAAAGTTTTAATCTGATGTAAAATGTATAGAAGTCCATTACTGTATATAGTAACTGTTAAGTCTAATATACCCTAGTAAGCTATAGTACTTTTTCCTTTGGGAAGATACCATCTGTGCAGTCTGCAGTTCTGTTGAAGAAAGATGTTGAATCTATTTAATTATTCTTGAAAAATAATTGATTTCTGTGCATTTTTTTTCACACTGCATCAAATTAAAGTTGATTACGTCGATTAAGCATCATGAGGTGGAGGGTGGGGGGTGGTTCCCTATTTTTTTTTGCTGGGAGTTTGTAACCCTATTAGTTAGGTTGCTTAATATTTCTGCTAAGTACTCTTTAAAATACCAGAATAGGGAGGATGGAGTAGGTTTAAGTTTATTAGATTGATCAGTGTTGCTGAACTATGAAATACTTTGGGTGCAGTGTATTTTTTACATACAGGTATAACAGAATAGCTTTAGTGTTGTTGTTTATTTAAACTTGAGTATGAACTTATACAAAATGCAGCAAGATATTAAAAAAACAATTTTATTGATTAAAAAACACACTATATCGGATTCATATCGGTATCGGCAGATATCCAAATTTATGATATCGGTATCGGACATAAAAAAGTGGTATCGTGCCATCTCTAGTCTTTACCTTACAATATAAACTGCCTTCAGGCAACTGTTGTTTGATTTGGTGCTTTTATTTATTTATTTATAAACAAAATGTCAAAAAATTACAGACAGAAGCAAAAATCTTCTGAATCATGTTTAGTGTTAAATTTAGATCATCTCAGTATATTTGGGATTCAGGTATTTGTTTTAGTTTCATTTCTGATGGTTAGGGTAAGCATTATGTCATTTAGATGTCCTCACTAAGATATAAAAACGTGTGTGTGTGTGTGTGTGTGTGTGTGTGTGTGTGTGTGTGTGTGTGTGTGTGTGTGTGTGTGAGTGTGAGTGAGAGAGAGAGAGAGAGAGAGAGAGAGTGTGAGTGAGTGAGTGAGTGAGTGAGAGAGAGAGAGTGTGTGTGTGTGTGTGTGTGTGTGTGTGTGTGTGTGTGTGAGAGAGTGTGAGTGTGAGTGTGAGTGTGAGTGAGAGAGAGAGAGAGTGTGAGTGAGTGAGTGAGTGAGAGAGAGAGTGTGAGTGAGTGAGTGAGTGAGTGAGTGAGTGTGAGTGTGAGTGAGAGAGAGAGAGAGAGAGAGAGTGTGTGTGAGTGAGTGAGTGAGTGAGTGAGTGAGTGAGTGAGAGAGAGAGAGAGAGAGAGAGAGAGAGAGTGAGTGAGTGAGTGAGTGTGTGTGTGTGTGTGTGTGAGAGAGTGTGAGTGTGAGTGAGAGAGAGAGAGAGAGAGAGAGAGAGAGTGTGAGTGAGTGAGTGAGTGAGTGAGTGAGTGAGTGAGTGAGTGAGTGAGAGAGAGAGAGAGAGAGAGAGAGAGAGAGAGAGAGAGAGAGAGAGAGAGAGAGTGTGTGTGTGTGTGTGTGTGTGTGTGTGTGTGTGTGTGTGTGTGTGTGTGTGTGTGGTGTGTGTGTGTGTGTGTGTGTGTGTGTGACAGTACGAGGACTAAATTATTTCACAGGGTATTTAATGAAAACAGCTTTATTTCATTCACTATAGTCAGACTATCTGGGAGTATATATGACTTAATGGCCTGTCTTAGCTAATGCTGATTCTTTGAGTATGTATGTAGTTACTGTTATCAGCTAAGCTCAGGCTTCAGCCAAGTGGCTGACATCTTTATTGGCAAGTCTCAATCACAGTAACAGACTTAACAGTCAGTAAAGCAAAGACGGAAAAGAGAGCAGGAGCGCAGAAGAAAGAAAAGCACCGTGCAGATCTAGTTTTTGTTTACACCACAGAGAAGAATCCAGAGCTCTGACAAACATTAATAAAACTACTGAAAGTACTGCTCCAGTGAAATACCAGCTCTCTCTTTGTTTTGCAGCCTGTCCTCTAACGTGTGCCTTCCTCCTGCTTTGCATAGATTCCTCTAGTTTGTTATTTATTCTTGCTGTCCTACTATCATATTTTTACACCATGCACAGTTGGTGTGGAGCACCCACCATTTCGTTGTTCATGCACAATGACAATAAAGGGTTATTCTATCATTACATTAGCATGACTCACCATTGTTGGAGTGTCTGACACAGTCTTGGAGTACCATATGCCACTTCTGCTGCTCTTTCTCTGTCGTCACACAGAAATAGTAGTGGCGGGCATAAGGGTGCCACATTATCAGAGGGTACTGAGTGGCACACTTCAGAAAGGGGGAACTTCCCACCTTGGCTTTAACACCTAAAAATAAAATCATTGCATTAATAATACACTGAAAACCTGCCTTGAAGTTCCTCTGTAGAGTTAAACTGTAACAAAAATGCAACCAAGACTTCATCATGTTGCTCACTCATAGTGTGCAAACATTTCTGATTTTGCAGTCAACAACATTTCCTTTTAGAATAGAAGAATAGAATAGAATAATCCTTTAATTGTCCCACAAGGGGAAATTTGGTTGTAACAGCAGCCAAAAAGACACATATACAAACAAACAGTACACAGGACACAGAACAGAAACATGCACAATTTTTCTTACATATTTACATTAAGGACAATGGTTACTATAAACAGAGTACTGTACAGTTATTAAATTAAATATAAATAACTACAGATAAGAGGCAAACCAGGTTGTAGTGCGAATTGGTTGATTAACTTATTGCAGTTACAGCACAGATGTAAACATCTATGTTTGTTGGGAGCAGTTTTGATTGTACAGTCTGACAGCTGCAGGGAGGAAGGACCTGCGGAAACGCTCCTTCATGAATCTAGGATGCAGCAGTCTGTCACTGAAGGAGCTCTGCAGTTCAGCAACATTTCCATGCATAGGGTGGGAGACTCTGTCCATCAGAGATGTTATTTTGGCCAGAGTCCTTCTGTCTCCCACCACCTGCACTGGGTCCAGGGTGCATCCCAGAACAGAGCTGGCCTTCCTGATGAGTTTATCCAACCTCTTCCTCTCAGCTGCCGATAAACTGCTGCTCCAACATACAACACTGTAAAAAATGACAGATGCCACCACAGAGTCATAGAAGGTCTTTAAAAGCGCTCCCTGTACTCCACATGACCTCAGCCGCCTCAGCAGGTAGAGTCTGCTCTGACCCTTCCTGTAAAGAGCATCAGTGTTGTGGCTCCAGTCCAGTTTATTATTCAGGTGAACACCCAGGTACCTATAAGAGTCTACTATCTCAATGTCCACTCCCTGGATGTTCACCGGTGTCAGTGTGGTGGATCTGCGTCTCTGGAAGTCCACCACCAACTCCTTGGTTTTCCCGGCGTTGATCAGCAGGTGGTTCTGCTGACACCAGTCTACAAAGTCCAGAGTCCACTGTCTGTACTCTGAGTCGTCCTCACCTGTGATGAGGCCGACTATGGCAGAGTCGTCAGAGAACTTCTGTAGGTGGCAGCGTGGGGAGTTGATGGAGAAGTCTGCAGTGTAGAGGGTGAAGAGGAACGGTGCCAGCACAGTTCCCTGTGGGGCCCCCGTACTGCAGACCAGCATGTCAGAGACACAGCCCTGTGACCTCACATACTGTGGACGTTCTGTGAGGTAGTCCAGTATCCACTGGGACATGTGGTGGTCCACTCCCGATAGCTCCAGCTTGTCTCTCAGAAGTCGTGGCTGGATGGTGTTGAAAGCACTGGAGAAATCAAAGAACATGATCCTCACAGTGCTTCCAGGCTTCTCCAGGTGAGTCAGAGCTCGGTGCAGGAGGTAGATGATGGCGTCCTCCACCCCAATGCCAGGCTGGTAAGCAAACTGCAGCGGATCCAATGAAGACCTCACCAGGGGGCGCAGATGGTTTAGAACCAACCTCTTGAGGGTCTTCATCAGATGGGATGTCAGGGCTACCGGCCTGTAGCTGCTGAGGTCCTTGGGATGGGAGGTCTTTGGTACCGGTACCACACAGCAGGTCTTCCACAGCTGTGGTACTTTCCCCAGTGACAGGCTCAGGTTGAACAGATAACCTAGGATGCCACACAGTTCATCTGCGCAGCATCTCAGGAGCCTGGAGCTGACGCCATCTGGACCTGCAGCCTTCCGCACCTTGATCTTGCAAAGCTCATTCCTCACTTGAAGTGCTGAGATAGAAAGAGTGGATTTTGGGGAAGGGGTGTGTATGTTGGAGTCCACAGAAGCCGGGGGAGGGTGTAATGACTGGGAGCTGGGAGGTGTGAAGCTGAGAGGTGTGAAGTCCTGAGATGAAGGACAGGCAGTCCCTGAAGATGAAGGAGATTGCAGCAGGGGGGACGATGCTGTGGGAGGGGTGGGTGTTTGATCAAACCTATTAAAATATTTATTTAGGTCATTCACCCACCCCAAGTCTCCTGCAGCCTGGGGGGTTGGTTTTTGTCCTGAGATTGTCTTCAGGCTGTTCCAAACTCCTCTGATGTTGTCCTGTTGCAGCTGCTCTTCCATCTTCCTCCTGTAGTTTTCCTTTCCTTGCCTTATCTTCCATTTCAGCTTCTTCTGAACAACTCTCAGTTCCTGTTTGTCTCCAGATCTAAAGACTCTCTTCTTCTCCTTGAGGAGAGCCTTAATTTCAGGATTTATCCATGGCTTGTTGTTAGAAAAACAACGTACCTTTTTGATGGGTACGGTGTTGTCCACACAGAAGTTCATGTAATCCGTAATGCAGTCTGTGATGCTGTTGAGGTCATCCTCCAGGGGGCTGCAGAGGTTGTCCCACACAGTAGAATGGAAACAGTCCGTCAGGGCCTCTTCAGTCTCTGCCGACCATTTCCTTACTGTGCGTTTCACTACTGGTTCTCTGTGTACTAGAGGTACTTTTATTGAATGCAGCAACATTCAGAAGCACCGGTGGCTGCCAGTGCGACCCCTCAGCCTCCAAGAAGACACGTCTGCAGTCTCAGTGTTAAACTCCTGCATCGCCTCGTTCTCCAGTTACTGCATTCACAAATGTGCGTGTCCAAGCTGCCCGCCCGCTTTACCCCATCAGCCTTTTACAGCTAAAAAAAAAATATGATGATATAGTTTTAGAAAATAGAAGCTCTCAACTAACAGTTAAGAGAAATGGTGGTTTGCGTCACCACAGAGAGAGAGCTCAGTACCTTCAGTAACAACATTCAACCAGTAAGACTGAAGTCCTGTAACCTGTTGTGACAATTGAACACTTTGGATACACACTATCCACCCCAGCTTCACCCCACTGTGGTCTTCTGGGGGCGGCGGTTATAAGGTTGGAAACCTGCAGTCAGCTAAGACTGAACAAGTCACCTGCTGCTGATGATGAAACGTTTCTCCCACTGAAAACGTCCATCATCATCTTTCTGGGGTTTGGGGCAGGGTACACCCTGGACAGGACCATGGGCTCTCACAGTCACACGTTTACAATGACCAGTTAAGCTAACCCCACTGACTGCATGTCTGTCACAAGTTTCCTGTTGATTGGAGTTTTTTTTCCCCCTCATACTGTAATAAAACAGTTATTACCCGTTTACCAACCATAAAGTACACTCTCAGTACACTCTCCTTACCCTACCAGCTCCTCACCTGGCAAGCTGTTGCTGATCAGACTCAAGTATTGCTCCATAGATGTCAGGACTTTATAGCCGGCACAGTTGATAGTTCCTTTGGGATGGAGGAGTCTGTCATGGGACTGGTGGTGAAGCCAAGGAAGAACAGAGTTGATGTATTAGACAGTGAGTAAAACTTGCTCATGTACAGAGAACACTCCACCCATCTTACCGCCTTGTTGTCGTAGTACTTGATGTCATGGGAGTCTGGGATGAAAAGGAAGTGGTTCCTCCATTTCTTGTTTTCCTCCAAGTACTGAAAGAGGGACCCTGAAAAAATGGCCTTGTTCTCCAGAGAAATCTGTGACACATTTCACAACCAAAGAGAATCCTTTGAGTCATTAAAGTCTCTCTCTGTCCATTCAGTGCCCTTCTACAAGAGAGCCAAGAGGACCACTCGCTATGCTCGTAATCCAATCGATTAACAGACTACACATGCCAGCAGAGTAACAACAAACTCAAAGGCAGACAAAGACTTTGGAGCACAGCTCACTAATCTGTGAGGAGCATCAGTGTGACGCTCAAAACAATGAACCATGTGACACATCCTTACTGCAATGATCACTCATTGATGTTTGGAATAAAATCAGAGCTTTCAGAGGATTTTTTACCTTGCGGTGAAGCAGCTGAGGTTGCAGGGTAGCTCCTCCCTCTACGTCAAAGCGAACTTTGTTGAACAGAGCTACTGCGTACTGCTGCTCATACAAATGTCCAAACTCAGCAATCACCTTTCCGGTCCAAGCTGCGCACACACACACACACACACACACACACACACACACACACACACACACACACACACACACACAGAAGTGGAGTGATCTTTGCACAGAGTTCAAAACTATTTTACACTGTCATTTTTTTCCATTTTCTACGTACAAGGACGGGAACAGCTGGCACACTGAGCATTAAAGCTTCAGCGTATGAAGCTACGGTGGACCAACACTGAGGTGTCATTGGAACAGCATACAGGTAATGTTAAAAAAAGAAACACACCTCCACATTAAAAAAAGATATAAAGATAATCTTCCAAATATATATCTATACGTGTAAAAACAGACAGAGAACAATATTTTATTTCAGGCTGAGATTCTTCCCAGCTCTAAGCTTAAATCAGTCATTTACATCACAGGTTCTCGCCATTTTGCCCCCACAGGAGTTTCTGCATAATGATACAGTTTCATTAGGCTGAGGTCTGGGCTTTCATGGAAAACTGAGACACCTCTTCTCTTTTTCAGCCATGTAGATTTGCAGGTGTAGCTATAAAAACTGGGTTGTTGGGCCACACTTGCAAACAGTGCATACAATTAAATCTGTGCAAATGTTTCATGATGAAAGAAAAAAAAATCTATAATCAGAATTTTGAACCTAAATTCGTTTTACAAAACAAATTATAAGGGCCTGGCTGTCTTTACACTGATGCTACTACTACTGTTAACAACGACACTTCCCTTTGGTTATTATATACAGCAAAGCCGTTTACCAAATTGTCATATTCTAACAAGAAGCTCAGAATTAAAATGAAATTAAAAAATTACCACCATGTAAAGAAAATGAAAAGACTCCCATTTTCCAAATGGGACTGTCTTATCCCACACAGCCTGGATCTTACCACTTAGTCTAATTTCTTGGCCCTGGCCCACAGACAGTGGAACCATTCCTGTCTTCCTTCTGGACCTTGTTAAAGTTTCTTCAGGCCGATTTGCTCCTGCGTTCTTGCCTTTTTGGTGCTGCCTTCTTTAAAAACAGTCACAGCTTTCTCTCCACTTCACCTCCAGCTAACCTTGTTTCCTTATATAGAGAAATCAGGGCGTGGCGGTATGCAGATAGTAAGCAGACTACAAGATGTAAGCACAAGCCTGTGGAGGCAAACTGACTAACATGTGCACGGCGGTAAGAACAAACTGGTCGGCATGCACGTGTCATGAATCCAGCGGTGAAATGGATTTTATTTTTTTTGCACATGTTGAGAACATTTCCACACACATACAGGTGAATGAAGCCCACTGTTCTGTTGTATGATCAGTTTTATGAACAGTCACACAGATGGTCTCACTGTCAGGTTCAAACAAAGCGGCCTGAGGCTGAATTAAATTCATCCAAGGCCAACCTCTGGCCTTTATTATTGGAACAGGAATTCGGCCCGCTGAAAGCAACTGGCCTCCTTTTATACTCGACCTGCCTCAGGTGAGCCTCAGGAGCCAAAGTCTAAGAATGGAAAAACAAAATGTCTGAAGAAACCAGCAGAAACCAAACCACAAAGAAGAAACATTTACATGTATACAAACTCTTACAGATAATGAATAATTATACAAATACTATTTGTATTCATTTATCCTCTCTCATTCTGTCATCCATCTGTCCCCAGCCACCACCCCAACTCCCACCCAGAAGCCTGAATCATCGTCCCCACCTGTGCTCGACGGGTGGGGGCAGATAAACTGGGTTGGACCAGTGTGGATGGCTAAACATCTGAATTACGGAGTGTCCAACTCATTTTACACACACATGCAGCCCAGATTCCAGTCTCACGTTAAAACTGTGCAGCGTCTTCACCGTGTGTTCAGTGTTATCAGTGTTTGTGTTTAAAACTGGGGGCTGTGTGGGCTTAATGTTGTCACTTTTTATTCAGACGCTGTTTGTATTGCAGGTCTGTTTTCAGAGGTTGAAACACTCTGGTTTAACATCGGCGCGCTGCAAAGCTGTACGTTAAAGGAAGCATAGAAGCAAAGACTGCATCAAGAGTTTTTTATTATTGAATTATTCAAAATTCTCAATGTATTGCAGCCTAGAAGGGTTAACACAAATCATTTAGACCCACAAATGAGTGACCTGGAATGGTGAGGAGTCATAGCAGAGCAGTCAGTTCTGAGGAGGCTTTGAGGTGACTGTTGACATTATATGAATAACATTGAATTTAAGTAACATATTGAAGTTGTAGCTGCAGTCAAAACTGCAATAGTAGAGCAAAGGCTGAAAAAGTTGGTGGCAGGTTTCTGTAAACATTTGTGTCGCTGTTTTTCACATCATAAACTGAATATCAATGACTGGGGTGGCGGTTGGACACAGATACTGCAGGCGCATGTGGGAGCTACAGGGCTTTGGTTTAATCATTTCACTGGTTTTTGCACATTAGCCATGAAGAAAAAAAAAAAAGGAAAAAAAGAAAAAACTCCAATCCCCTGCATCCATCCCAGAGAAATGTCATGTTATGTAAGACATGGGGAACCTGTAACAACTGCAGAGAGCACCTCTCACAATAAATGAAAAATAATTTACTGCCTGGAAATAATGAGAGCAGTACTTTCTGCATAAGCTACACACACTGACAGTGACAAGCTCCCATGAACACCAGAGATTACCAAACCTCCACAGCACATTAAACAAAACTACTAATAACTGTATGCCATATCCTTATCTTAAATGCATTTACAAAGTCATTCATTGTTTGTCTTTCTCTAACACAAAGCTGGGCAGTATTTTTCTGTCTACTTCTTCATTGTGTGATAAATACAAAGCGATGGAAGGAACCGTTGGCCACCTTTTCTGGTCCTGCTCTCGGGAGTTTCTGGGAAGAAATATTTAATATATAAAACCTGATTTATGACGGCATACTTGCAGTGTTGAGCACATTCAGATAGCCTTAATGTTCTGACTCAGTGAAATCTCTGTTGCCCTGTCCAACACAGAAGATTGTTCTCGTCAGACTCTAATATTTCTCTTGAACTTTTGATTTGAAGCTGTGTTTTTCTTTTTTTTCTCTCCGCTGTTGTTATTGTGGAAAGTTTTTCCTTTGTCTTGTCTGATTTTATGTAATTTTGAACTTAAAATAAACATTCAAACAATACCATTTACAATACAAACTGACCAAAAGTTATAGCAGGGCTCGCAAAATCGCTAGCCCGACGTCCCGGGGCTAGCGATATTTCCAGTCGGGCTACCATAATCTATCTCAGCCCTGCCCGTCGGGCTATCATAGGAAGTAAAAATATATGTCAATGCCTTTGCTTTCTTTCGCAAATTTAGCTGAGTAATTATGTCATTGGCATCGATGAGCCTCTGTCAATATGTGCCATATTGTAATCGCGTTTGAATTTGCGCTTGTTTTTTACCTTCAGTTTCACTTTGCGATCGCGCAAACTGTGTATAGAGAGTGGCAGTATTGATTGGTGAGTGACGATTAATTGCGCACCAATTCCTCGGCAATCCTGTTATCATTTGTAGCAGCGACAGGTAATAAACCAGTCCTCATCAAAGAACAGTGCTCTTTAATGAATGCAGCACATAACTTTACATCGTAGAGGTAACAGGGAGACGCATCGAGTTATCAGTTAGAATATAGTTAAGACGGCTAACTCTACAATTTCCCGACTGCACTTTCCTCTTATTTCACGACACCACCCTCTAGTGGTGCAATATGGTATAGTCAGACAGGACACAACATCACTTACTAGCTTACTCTTCAAACGTGGCAAGTGAAATCTCCCGCAGCAAGCTTAAACGTGCTAGAGGTTGATTGCGCAGAGAATAAAAAAAAAAAAAAAAAAAAAATCGCTGGCATGTGTAAAGACAGATGGATTTACGCAGGTATTTTAGTTCTGCTGAGCCAAAAAAGACAGGTCAGGATGAAGAAGGGACAGGCAAAGAAAGGCCTACCACAAAGCGGAAAAGTTACGACAAATCAGACTACGAGGCAAAAAGAAAGCGCAGTTTTTTGGTTTCATGGACAAAAGAATTTCTGTGGCTGGAATATGACAAGGTAAATAACATGATGTCCTGCCGGGTGTGTCGTGAGTTTCCCTCGATTTCTGAGTCGACAAGCACCTATGTTACTGGGACCAGTAATTTTAGGAAAGACCCCATCAGAACTCATGAGAAATCTCTGCATCACAAGAAATGCATTGGTGCTCAGTCCGCAGCATCTGTCCCAGAACAAACACCAATTGCAAAAACCATACTAAAAATAAACCAAGCACAACAAGAAGTCCTGAAAAAGCTGTTTAGAGCAGCGTACTATGTTGCAAAGAGTGAACTACCACTGGCAAAATTTAGCAGTCTTTGCAAACTTCAGAAAGCAAATGGCCTCGATCTTGGTTCCACTTACCTCAATGACCATGCTTGCAGAGAGTTTATTGGAGCAATAGCACAAACTTCAAGAGACCAGATTGAAAAGGAAATTCAAGAAAGCAGGTTCTTATCCATTCTTGCAGATGGCAGTACAGACACTGGTATAATAGAACAGGAGTTGGTTCACGTCAGGTATGTGAGGGATAATGGTGACGTATCCACATACATGATCAAATGTCAGCCAGTCAAGAGTGCAAATGCTGCAGGTATTTTAGAGGCTATTGATGAAGCAGTGAACACCATGGGTATCAGAGAAGACACATGGAAAAAGAGTGTGCAAATTTTGAAGGTGCTGCAGTGATGATGGGTGAGAAAAAAGGAATAGCTGGGAGACTGAAACAGAGGATACCTCACATCATAACAATCCACTGTGTGGCACACAAACTAGAGCTAGCCGTGCTGGATAGCGTGAAAGGCTGTGAGTACCTGGTGAAATTTGAAGATACACTGAAAACCATCTTTAAGATGTACTACTATTCCCCAAAGAAGCGAAGAGAGCTGACAGAAATAAGTGAACTGCTAAATGAGAAGATGGCACATTTCAGTGGCCTGAAGAGCACACGGTGGCTTCCAAGCTGGCTGAGATGTCTAAAGGCTGTGGAAAAAAATTACACTCCCACTGTTGTTCATATGGAGAACATGGCAGAAGGAAGTGATGTCAAAGCCGAGGATGCAGCCAAGGCTAAGGGGGTGGTGCAGGAGATGAAGACTGAGAAATTTGTTTGCTTCCTGCATTTCATGTTGGACTACAGTACCATCTTATCCAAGTGCTGTACTGATTTTCAGCATGATAACCTAAACATCACACGAACAAATCAGTTAGTTGAGAGCACAACATCACGCTTACTCAGCCTAAAAACAAAACCAGGAGAATATCAGAAAACCTTGGACACAAAGTTCACAGCGAACCAGGATGGTAGCATTTGCTACTGTGGAACTCGGCTAACAAAAAGTCAGCGACCTGCTAGAAGAGGTGAGGGAACAGACCAAGACACCTTTGGTGCAGAGATCCAGAAGATTATTGACAACACAGTCAAGTACAAGTACAACAGATTTAAAAATCTCCATGAAAAGCCTCTCTCTTGTTTCAAGGTTTTTGACCCTTGCACTCTTCCCTACCCCAGAGAAGAACTAGCAAATTGTGGGGATGAAGAGGTGGATTATCTTGTCACACATTTTGCCTGTTTGCTAGATGCAGAAGAGAAAGAGAAAATTCCACAAGAATGGATGGATCTAAAAGTGTGGCTTGCAGAACGCCGGGGTCGCAAAGTAGATTGCTTGTACAGAGATCTCCTCTCTGACAAGCCAGAACACCTCTCTCATATCTTGTTGCTGGTGAAATTAATGCTGAGACAGTCCATCAACAGCCATCTGTGAGAGAGGATTTTCTTGCATGAACCGAGTGAAGACAACACATCGTACCTCTCTACACCCTGAAACACTGAATGACTGCATGCAACTCTCCATTAATGGGGAAACAGTTGAATCTTTTTGCCCTGACAAGTCGATTCGTTTCTGGATGTTTTCTGGAAAAGGTTCAAGACACCTGGATCATAAAACCCCGACAAGAACAAAGAGCAGTGAAATGGAGGGCAATGCACAGGAAGAGAAAGCTGATGAAGGAGATGCTATGCCCTCAACGTCGAGTGGCATTTTCTCATCCGAGACTTCAGTGGAAATTTCAGATTCAGGATCTGACACAGACTAATTCATGTTCTACACAGTTCTAACAAGTTCACAGAAATTTCTGTTTAATTAGAACCAGATATTTGAGTTGATTGTAATGTTTATACAGTTGTTGTAATTTGTGTTTTAACAATTTTTTGATTGATGTTTTGTTTCCTTTACAATATTATACAATAAAAATAATCTTTTTTATTTGGGCTACTTAAATTTATTTTGGGCTACCAAAAACTAAAGAGTGCCTGCCCGAAGGGCTACCAGGGATTTTGAAATTTTGCGAGCCCTGTATAGTCTTGATATTCTGAAGATTGTATGACAAAAATATTAGATTCCAAGTGTCTTTGGATTGATTTAAACACTATGTGGAAAAACTGTAAGTCATTCAGTTTTTCAATCAATTTTACTCACACTACATTGCCAAAAAAATTTGTTCATCCGTTTTCACAAGCATATTAACTTGAGTGACATCTCATTCTTAATCCATAGGCTTTAATATGATGTTGGGAACCCTTTGCAGCTACAGTCAGGGAAAAATAATATTTGAATCCCTGCTGATTTGAATTGAATCCCTGCTGATTTTTCCCTACTAACAAAGAACTGATCAGTCTACAAATTCAATGGTAGGATTATTTGAACAGTAAGAGACAGAACAATAAGAAAATAAATCCAGAAAAATGCATTTCAAAGAAATTATGAATTACTTTGCATTTTCATGAATGATTTAAGTATTTGATCCCCATCAATCAGCAAGATTTCTGGCTCACAGGTGTATTTGATACAGGTAATGACCTGTGTCAAATACACCTGTGAGCCAGAAATCTTGAACTGATGTTGGGGCCTTCTCAACTCGTCACCTGTATAAAAGACAGCTGTCCATAAAAGAAAATAACTGATAAAATAACCATAAAATGACTGCCAATCTCCCTCATTATGGAGCTCCCCACAAGATCTCACCTTGTGGAGTTTCAATGATGATGAGAGCAGTGAGGAACCAGCCCTGGGTGAAAGTGTTGTGGTCAGATGAGACCAAAATCGAGCTCTTTGGCATCAACTCAACTCAGCGTGTTTGGAGGAGGAAGAATGCTGCGTATGACTTCAAGAACACCGTCCCCACTGTCAAACATGGAGGTGGAAACATTATGCATTCGAGTGTTTTTCTGTCAACTGCTGGACAATTGCAGCGCATCAAAGGGAGGATGGACCGCCAAATCTGGGGTGAGAACCTCCTTCCCTCAGCCAGGGCATTGAAAATGGGTCATGGGCAGGTATTCCAGCATGACACACGCCTAAGGCAACAAAGGATTGGCTCAAGAAGAACCATATCAAGGTCTTGGAGTAGCTGAGTCAGTCTCCAGACCCATAGAAAATTTGTGGAGAGCTGAAGGTTCGAGTTTCTAAACATCAGCCACAAAACATTAATGACTTGGAGATCTGCAAAGAGGAGTGGGACAAAATCCACCCTGAGATGTGTGCAAAAGCTTTCACTAAATACAAGACACGTCTGACCTCTGTGATTGGCAAAACCTTTGTTGGCACAAAGTAGTAAAGCACATTTTCAAAGGGATCAAATACTTATTTCGTTCATGAAAATGGAAATTACTGTGTAAATTGGAGTGCATTTTTTTTGGATTTTTTGTTATGGTTCTGTCTCTCGCTGTTCAAATAAACCTCCCATTGAAATCATGAACTGAACATTTCTTTGTTAGTGGGCAAACTTACAGAATCAGCAGAGAGGCTCCAGGAATTTGAACCGTGTAACTCTTCCTGGAACGCTTTCCTCAAGGTTTAAGACTGCAAATATGGGAATTTTTGACTAATCTTTTACGAGCTGCATTGTGAAGTTGGACACTTGTTTGATGAGAACACCTGGTTGGCAATCTCTGATCCAATTTATTCCAAAGGTTTTCTACTGGGTTAAGAATAGGACTCCATTCAGGCCAGTTCTTCCACACCAAAGTCACTCACTCATGTCGTCATGGAGTTTGTGCACTGGTGCACAGTCATATTGGAACAAAAAGGGCCCATCATCAAACTAGTTCCACAAATTTGGGAGCATGAAAGTGTTTAAAATGTTTTGGTATACTGAAGCATTACAAGTTCCTTTCAATGAAACTAAGTAGCAACTCCTCAAAAACAACCCCCTCCAAACTTTACACTTGGCACAGTGCAGTTAGACAAGTACTGTTCCCCCGGCAACCGCTAAACTTAGACTCGTCCATCAAACTGCCAGACGGAGAAGTTAGATTCCTCACTCCAGAGAAATGTTGCCACTGCTCTAGAGTCCAGTGGAAGCGCGCTTTACGATTTGGATGAAGCTCATAGGCCAAAGTTGGCGACCTCTACGCAGCAGATTTAGAGTGTAAAGACCCTTTAATATTACAGAGAAAGCCCCCAAAAAACACAATAATCTGTCTCCAAGTACTTGCTTAACAATTAACAATCATCTCGCTCCCCCTTAAAAAAGAAAACAAACAACAACAAAAAACAGTGTTGCACTTCATTGTCATATTTTCTGTTCTTTATAGATTTTTACAAAATTTCTGTTGTAGGTATCATAGTGATCATTTTCTACAGTCATATGACTCAGGTTCATCTGATCTAGCCCCAACTATTTGCCAGAAGTGCAAATAGAAAACAAACCAAAACCTGGAGGTGCCATTCCTAGGAGGGAGAGCGCAGGCCTATTTAAACCATCCGGATGCCTCTACCCTGGTGTAAACCAATCAAATTAACTACCCTCCCCACCACTGAACCTCTGCAGGGAGTAACCCTACTGTATACAAAAAGGGGAGTGGCCATAACAAAACGACCTGCTCTACTCCCTGAGCTACAGCCGTCCCAGACACAGAGTGAGTGTATGTGCTGGTTCCACAGAAGAAAGCTGAAGACTCTGCCTTCCACTCTACTTTTAAACAGACCAGGAACCACAATTAAGCATGTAGTCTGAGAACCAAGTATGGTACTGGGTGAAACGGTCTTTGAAATAAGATGGGGCTTCTTGCTGCAGCTGATGGAGCTACAAACTACAGGGTAGCATTTTAAATTTTTGTCAAAAACAAACTAGCCTGTCACATAATTTTCTCATATTGATTTTCAGGGTGAACCTCTTCACTTGTTGAAATAACACACAGCACAGGAACAAGTACCTGGGACTGTAAAGACTTGAACTGAGCGTGCATTGTTTTAATAGGTAAAAAAGTCAACTTCAAAAACAGGTTCTAGTTTTACAAAGGTAAAACTATTTTAGTAACCGAGTAATCTATTGGTTAGTCCATTGATTAATTGGATAAGAAATACTTTTGTGTTATTAATGAGCAATAATAAATACTCAAAAGAGAAAAAACATTGGTCTTTCAGAATAAACTTCTCATTGGTTTTTAGTTTAAAGGCTTAACTGCATACATCTGTCAACAAAAAAGAACAAACTATTAAAACCTTTCACTGTATTTATTGGCCATATGTTTTGTTTAAAGAAAACATTTTCTTAAATACAAAAATATAGAAATACTCTCACGTACAGTGAAAGGTCAAAGTCAAATAAAAGAAGATGTGTGCGATATGTGCGTAAAGGTATAGAAAGCGCACCTTTACTCTGTGTTATTAGAAAGCTTTCTACATTAACAGGAGACAAAAACAGTTGATGCAGTGTCTGTGCATGTTTGTGTGTGTAAGTGAACAAGGTAGGAGTTTGTGTCTGTAAGCCTGCATCACTGCATGGTACGGCAACACTACTGCTATGGACCGCAAACGCCTGCAGAGAGTGATAACAACTGCGGAGAAGATCATCAGGACCCCGCTGCCCTCTCTGCAGAGCATCTACCATTGCATTCCTGAGTGTCCACATCTCTGAGGATCTCACCTGGACGACCAACTGCTCCAAGCTGGTCAAGAAGGCTCACCAGCGCCTCTTCTTCTTGAGGACTCTGAGGAAGAACCACCTGTCCTCAGACATCCTGGTGAACTTCTACCGCTGCACCATCGAGAGCATCCTGACCAACTGTATAACAGTCTGGTACGGGAACTGCTCTGCCTCGGACCGGAAGGCGTTGCAGAGGGTCATGAAAACTGCCCAGCGCATCGCCGGAGCACCACTTCCTGCCATAAAGGACATCTACAGGAAGCGGTGTCTGAAAAGGGCTGGGAAAATCATCAGAGACCCCAGTCACCCATCACATGGACTCTTCACCCTCCTGCCCTCTGGGAGGCGCTACAGGAGCCTCCGGACTAAGACCACCAGGTACCGGAACAGCTTCTTCCCCACAGCTGTCAGACTCCTGAACTCTGCCTCCTGACATCTGACCCACGTTAAACTCATGGACTGAACATACACACACCCACAACCACCTACACACACACACACACACACACACACACACACACACACACACACACACAATGGACAACTGTACCCTCAAACACACAATAATAACATGGACTGAACCACCACTCACAACCACTAGCACTTTATACAGCCTCTGTAGAAATTATCCACATATCTCACTTATCTTAACTGCACTACTGTATAGTTCTGTGTAAATAATCATTCTGTACATACAATAATTTTTAATCCTACAACTGTTTATAACTTACATAGTTCACATTTCTGTATAACTGTATATCTCATATTTCTGTATAGTTTTTATTTCATATTTATATCCTGTTCATAGCCTGTACATACTTATAGTTATAGAATATTCATAACATACTTCATACCGTGTACATTATAACATACCATAATAGACCCATTTCTGTAATATACTTACATATCTATATTATTGCTAATATATATTGTAATATATCTATATCATGGCTAAAGCACTTCTGGATGGATGCAAACTGCATTTCGTTGCCCTGTACCTGTGACATGTGCAATGACGATAAAGTTGAATTCTATTCTATTCTATTCAGAGTCCAGAGGAGAGCTGCCTCCATCCTCAAAGACCCCACACACACCCAACACGGACTGTTCACACTTCTGCCCTCAAAACAAAGGTTCAGAAATGTGAAATGCAGGACATCCAGACTCAGCAACTCCTTCTTCCCCACTGCCATCAGGCTAATGAACAGCTGACCTATTTTAACAGTAATAATAATTTTTGCACATCAGGTCATCCATCAGGTCATCCTGCATATTAAGCTCATAGCTCTGTTGCACACATCTCTGTTTCACACTTCAATATTTTGTCTCCTTTTATTTATTTGTACTATTTGTATTTTATCTGTTCTATTTCTATTGTATGTATTAATCGGCATCTGCGTGTGGACAGCAAAGAAAGAATTTCAGTCCACAGAGAAATGCCTTTTTTTCTTTGGACACATGAACATAAACACTTTGAATCTTTGAATCCTTGAATCTCGAATTTTAAAGTTTGGCTTGTGCTTCAATAAAAAAATCTTTGTACTGCTGAAAACTGGTAATTATGATGGCAGAGATGTTAAATAATATTAATAATAATTCAGCGTGTTACCTAACAAGCCTCAGGTCATTGGCTCAGAGTTTTACCAGCCTGTCTTTGTTATTATCAGCTCGTGAAAAAAGCTTTTATTTTTATATTTTAAAATATTAATGCACTTTAATTAACACAATATTTTATATTATTTCACTTTCAATCTGAAAAATGTCACAGAAGCTTTTGGAAAAAGCTCTACCTGAGCTCAGTCTGTCAGACTTTTTACTTACACGTGACTGCTGAATACGTTTGTCCTGCAGGTCTGGCTTAGTCGCTAACGTGGCTGAATCACTCGCATTTCCATGGTGACAATAGCGCACTATAGAGCCTTGCATTACACGAAGCGTTGAAACAAAGAATTTGTGTCAATTAAATTAGTCAAATGGCTGCATCCCTAACACATACATTGTCCAATTTGAACCAAACGTTTCAAGTGTGATAGGGTCCACTAGGACTGGGCAATATATTGAGTTTTTAAATATATCGATACATTTTTATACGAGATATGAGATGTGACAATATCGTTTATATCGATATAGTCTATGTTATGTTATACTTGTGGACCCGGAAGTTTGCCTCTCTTTTGTCCACTTTTGTCTCTACGCTGCTTACTCTGCCTTGCCTCTCCTTGACTGAACACAACTCCCCCTCCCCCATCACTTCACCTGCAGGCAACGACAAAATGGACTGGTCGGTAAAAAGAAAACATTTGGAGATTACTTTTTTAGTGCTGTCAGCGTTACTCTCATTATGACATTAATGACATTAACGCGGCAAATCTCCATTTACGAGTTACCGCGGATCGCCCCATGCGTGGGGCTGCACGGCGTCAACGAGCTAACCGCGGCAACATGTTGATGCCGTGCAGCCCCACGCACAGGGCGATCCGTGGTAACTCGTATATTGTATATCCCAACTGAACATTGTTCAATCTGTCCCAAATGGCACGTTGAATCATCCAGTTAAGGAAACCCCAAAAAAGTTAAGTCTGTTCATCTGGACGTAGCATTTTCATGGGGAGAAACTTTTCATCACTCATCCAAGAAGTCACTTGTATATGTCAACTGTAAAAACGTTACATCCAGATTCAACTTTTTGAAATCTATCCCAAACTCCCAAATTCCTGATGGAAGACAGAGACTGGAGATATCTATGTGCCAATATTAGGTCATGTTTATGGTGCCACCTAGTGTCACAAAGAAACACACAGTAGGCTATAATCATGCATCAAACAGACTGTCTCTTATATTAGCGCTTTTCTGCTCCAAGCACTTATGAGCATTTAGTGAGGAAGTGATGTAACATTCAATCAGCCATGTGACTGTGTGACTCGGCCAACCTGCAGCACACTGGCTGTTCACAGGGTGCGAGGGCCCTTTCATTGCTGCTTTAACTGTCATGATTTTGTTGGCGTCTGTCAAAACATGGATAGAATGAGTTCTGTCGACTTCTTATTGACCATGTCATGTATTTCTATTGAGGAGAAGTTAAAATGAGAAATACTTCTTGCAAAGTTATCAAACCTATTTAAAACAATCACCTGTGCGCTTAGTTGGGTTATATGCTGAAGGTGAGAGGACCACATGTTACCAGGCAACAGAAAGATACAGGTCAGAGGTTAGAAATTTCACAGAGCCAGGGAAAAGGGGAAGGGGAGGGGGGATTTCCTGTTTCCTGCTCACTCACTCATAGACCAAGCAAACCTCTACATTCATCCATGTAAAAACAAAGTCTTCATTAAGCAAAACACTAAACACTGACTGTGACAACTGAAGCTAATGAACCCAACCAATAGTGTCCATTCTTCCGTGAGATACCTCTTGGTTTTAAACAAGAAACCCATTTTATCTTCAGTACGTATGACTGAAGATACTGACTGGTAGAGTTAGAGAGTTTTCACAAGTGAAGTGAAAATGAAAGTTTGAGCTCTCTCTCAAACCTACTGTGTAAATATAAAAAAAAAAAAAATTCCCCTCTCACCCCTGCGGGCGGTCTATCCTTCAAGCTCGGATCCTCTACCAGAGGTCTGGGAGCTTGAGGGTCCTGCGCAGTATCTTAGCTGTTCCTACGACTGCGCTCTTCTGGACAGAGATCTCCGATGTTGTTCCCGGGATCTGCTGGAGTCACTCGCCTAGCTTGGGAGCCACTACACCAACCGCTCCAATTACCACTGGGACTAGGGCTGGGCTATATCTTACCGTTCACGGTAATACCGGTGTAATTTTGGGCAATGATAGGAAAATGAAATATCGCGATAGAATGTGGGTAAAACGCGCATGCACAGTGCCTATGTTTACATACGCACATGGCAGCGACGCAGAATGAGAAGAGCGAAAGTGGATCGTTAAATGAAACGGATGAACCAGAACTGGTTTGCAAAAATGCTGCAACTTCAGTGGTGTGGAACTGGTTTAGCTTTCGTCCGTCAGATACACAACAAAGCACTATTTTTGGTAGCGCATGCTAGCGGGCCGTCGTTATTACCGTGTTGTTTGGAAAATACGGCACACTTAAAATCAATCCTTTGATTTTTCTGAAAATCGACAGTGTCCCTTATAATCCCGTGTGCCTTATGTATGAATTCTGGTTGTGTTTACTGACCTCGAAACGATTTTATGTACACGGCGCTCAAAAATCTGTCAAATGTTTTAGTACGACTTTGCTAAGCTACGAAGCCGCACCGCTTGATGGATCGTCGGAGCATTACGGCTATCGCAGGCAGGAGCCTCGCGGAGTGATACGTACTGTGCTTCAACATAATATTACCGTATTGTGTGTGTATAACCTCTTTTTAAGTTTTGTGGATATTATACATGGTTATGCTGAGGATATGTCGGCCAATTTCCACTGGAAATGCCTTTTGGTTAAACTGTCAGTGAGGAATTTGCACTGTTACATTTTTATATAACTTTAATGCACATAAAAAACAGCTGCTTGTTTAAGTGAAAATACATTATTAGTGCAAAAAAACCCATCAAAGTTGTGGAGTTGTAAAGTATTTTGTCTAGTGTCAATTATATCGTCAGTTATATCGTTATCGCAAATTTTCAAATGTATGTTGTGATAAATATTTTTGGTCATATCGCCCTGCTCTAACTGGGACCACTGTTACCTTCACCCTCTCCACATCTTCTTGAGCTCTTCTCTGAGCCCTTGGTACTTCTCCAGCTTCTCCTGTTCCTTCTTCCTGATGTTGCGGTCATTCAGTATCGCTACATCAATCACTACGGCCGTTTCTTCTGCTTGTCCAACACTATTGTGTACGGTTGGTTAGCCATCTGTATCTGGAAGTCCCACAGTACCGTAGGTCGGCCATTCTCCACCACCCTAGGGGGCTTTTCCCATTTTGACCTCGGGACTTAGGTTCCCCCATGCAGAAGTAGGTTGGAAGGCAAAAACAGACAAGCCCAGGATGGGGTTTAGTCAATGAACTGAGGTGCAGGATGACATCATGAGAGACATCTTGGATTAGTAATCCATATTCTGGAGACTCTGTTCAGTGAAACTATGATTCTCCTGCTGCCTGGTTCTTCGTGTGTCCATAACCCACTCAGTCAAAAACGGTTCAGTTTTCTCTAACTACAGTCTGTTAGGAACTATGTCATTTTCATTTTCACATGTCATAATGCCAATTAAGTGCTGAAAACTCAATGCCCAACAGTCAGTATCTTCAGGCATCCTGACTAAATGTTAAAACAAAGAGGCATTCCAACACTATGTGATGAGTTTAATTTCTCTAATTGTTACAGTCAGTTTCAGTGTTTTGCTCAACAAAAAACATCACAAAAAACCCAAAACACATACAGTGGCTGGCTGTATTCACAAAGACTTTCTTTTTACATGCATGCTCATACTCCAAAATATAAATGTAAATAATCTGTTACTAATCCAGTCTTGCTTTTAAACCATGTGGTATCAGAGGCCACTCCTCAGTTTTCAGTAACAGGACTCAGCTTCTCAGTGTGCTAAGGTTTCCATCCAGCCACACAGAAACATGTTTTTTCATGCATTCCTCAAATTCCACATGTGATACGTGTGCGTGCTACACTCTGAGTTGTAATGACAGTGAAGGAAAAAATTATCTTTAGCCTCAATCAGGGCATTCACCAAGTTTCCTGACATTTAGGTAATCCTTTTAAACTTTAAGCAGAAATCAAGCGTGGAAGTCAGTGTTAAATACAAAGGTCACTGAATGTGTGTAGGTCTATATCACTGAGGTTTATCCCACATTTCAACTTTCTCCATTCTCTGTAGATTGTATATGTATTATAGCTAGATGCGAGTCTAGTATTACTCAAATTTTCTTTGGTCTTTCTGGGAATCTGTGGCCAAAACTTGCAATTAATTCTGAATGAATGAAGCATAGTCCCAGACTAAACTTAGATAAAGTTTTGAAGCCTGGGATTATAATTAAAGCAGACATGAAACACTACATATACAGTGGCTTGCAAAAGTATTCGGCCCCCTTGAACTTCTCCACATTTTGTCACATTACAGCCACAAACATGAATCAATGTTATTGGAATTCCAGGTGAAAGACCAATACAAAGTGGTGTACACGTGAGAAGTGGAACGAAAATCATACATGATTCCAAACATGTTTTACAAATAAATAACTGAAAGTGGGGTGTGCGTAATTATTCAGCCCCCTGAGTCAATACTTTGTAGAACCACCTTTTGCTGCAGTTACAGCTGCCAGTCTTTTAGGGTATGTCTCTACCAGCTTTGCACATCTACAGACTGAAATCCTTGCCCATTCTTCTTTGCAAAACAGCTCCAGCTCAGTCAGATTAGATGGACAGCGTTTGTGAACAGCAGTTTTCAGATCTTGCCACAGATTCTCGATTGGATTTAGATCTGGACTTTGACTGGGCCATTCTAACACATGGATATGTTTTGTTTTAAACCATTCCATTGTTGCCCTGGCTTTATGTTTAGGGTCGTTGTCCTGCTGGAAGGTGAACCTCCGCCCCAGTCTCAAGTCTTTTGCAGACTCCAAGAGGTTTTCATCCAAGATTGCCCTGTATTTGGCTCCATCCATCTTCCCATCAACTCTGACCAGCCTCCCTGTCCCTGCTGAAGAGAAGCACCCCCAGAGCATGATGCTGCCATCACCATATTTGACAGTGGGGATGGTGTGTTCAGAGTGATGTGCAGTGTTAGTTTTCCGCCACACATAGCGTTTTGCATTTTGGCCAAAAAGTTCCATTTTGGTCTCATCTGACCAGAGCACCTTCTTCCACATGTTTGCTGTGTCCCCCACATGGCTTGTGGCAAACTGCAAACGGGATTTCTTATGGTTTTCTGTTAACAATGGCTTTCTTCTTGCCACTCTTCCATAAAGGCCAACTTTGTGCAGTGCACGACTAATAGTTGTCCTATGGACAGATTCCCCCACCTGAGCTGTAGATCTCTGCAGCTCGTCCAGAGTCACCATGGGCCTCTTGGCTGCATTTCTGATCAGCGCTCTCCTTGTTCGGCCTGTGAGTTTAGGTGGACGGCCTTGTCTTGGTAGGTTTACAGTTGTGCCATACTCCTTCCATTTCTGAATGATGGCTTGAACAGTGCTCCGTGGGATGTTCAAGGCTTGCGAAATCTTTTTGTAGCCTAAGCCTGCTTTACATTTCTCAATAACTTTATCCCTGACCTGTCTGGTGTGTTCTTTGGACTTCATGGTGTTGTTGCTCATCACAGGGCAGTTGTGGAGCTGTTTTGCAAAGAAGAATGGGCAAAGATTTCAGTCTCTAGATGTGCAAAGCTGGTAGAGACATACCCTAAAAGACTGGCAGCTGTTAATTGCAGCAAAAGGTGGTTCTACAAAGTATTGACTCAGGGGGCTGAATAATTACGCACACCCCACTTTTCAGTTATTTATAAAAAATGTTTGGAATCATGTATGATTTTCGTTCCACTTCTCACGTGTACACCACTTTGTGTTGGTCTTTCACCTGGAATTCCAAGAAAATTGATTCATGTTTGTGGCTGTAATGTGACAAAATTTGGAAAAGTTCACGGGGGCCGAATACTTTTGCAAGCCACTGTATAAAGGCTAATTTACATCACGGAGCCCTGCTCTCAAAAAGTGACACAAAAACTGTCTGTGAAGCTGGATTTAACAGTGCTTCAAGTTAACATTTATTACATCTGTTCAGCGCCATCTTCTTTCAGTACACAGTGTTACATCACTGGGTTGGTTGGTTTCAGTCATTACCAGATAGGTAACATAAACTAATGCAACAGACCCAATAGCTCAGGGGAAGGAAAACTCAAGATGACTTTAAGGGGATCACTTTTTTGCTGCAACAATGAGTTTCATATTAAGACCAAGGACATACTGTCCACTTTCACTCTCTCTTACCAGTAAGTGTTTTTGTTGTGTAGCTAGCTGCACTGATACGGGAAAAGCCACCTGTTGGCTGTAACATTCAGGTTTGTAAAGCACTTTAAAAATGAGAAAAGTGTGGAGAAGGGCCCTCTTGAGTTAGCTAACAAGTGGTTCACAGACATGCTGGAGTCAGAAACTCCAAGTTTTCCTTGTCTGTGATGCTGTAAACAGTTTACCGATCAGGAATCCCATCAGTACATCTGCTGCGAAAATAGGTCATGTGTGCGCAACGGGGGGGAACATAAAACCCAAAGAGAGTCCAAGGAAGAGATGCCACACTTTTTTCATGTCAATGTTTAAAAGTTTAACTTTAATCTGTCAGAAAAACAAAAACAGCTAATTCCTTTGATTGGATTTATACGTCAAACTGAAATTCAATGTTTTTAAAGTAAACATCTCAAGTATAGTCAAAGGTCAAAGTCAGCTAAAATAAGATGTATACGCAATCTAAACTAAGGCATAAGAAATGTACCTCGACTCTGTCTTCTATATTTTTAAATATTAAAGCAATTTAATTAAGATTTTATATTATTTCTCTTTTAATCTGAAAAATGTTACGACAACCTTGAAATAAATATGGTCTAGTACACCCCATGCCCCCCTTTAGCTGCACCCCTGTTTGCTGCAGGTATTTGCTTCCATTTAAAATATCAGCCTTCAGCAAACGACGTAATTGAAACATGTATCAGACTAAGTTAACAGTTCATCTGCATATGTGAATATTTCTGGAGGCTTACTGGATGGAGCAGCTACAATGTTTGTTTTTCTTCATGTCAGAGTTTGTTGGTGCTTTGATGAAAGAGCTTTCTCCCAGTAAAGGTTTTAATAGTGGTGACAGGAACAGGCGCTACTGTTCTGAACTCTAGAAACTCGTTTTCTTTCACTCCACCTGAGCTCACCAGAGAGAGACTGAAAGTGAACAGTACATCCTTCATTTGAACATAAATATCACTGTTGCAGCCAAAGGTAGTACAAAGTGAAACCCTTTAATGGATTTTTAGTTTAAGCCTCATTATATTGGTTCAGTTAATAATTAGTTTATGTTAACTAATTAAAGTCTATCAGCAGCAACCAACCAGCCAATCAAACGTTACTTAGATGTAATGTTCTGTAGTGGCAGGAGATGGCGCTAAACACGTTTCTAAAACTTTAAGCACACTCTTAAATCCAGCTTCACAGACAGAGTTACATCTATGTCAGGGCTCAATGATGTAAATTAGCCATTATACATGATGTGTTTCATGTCTATTTTAATCCAGGTCTAGAAAACTGAGCCCAAATATCTACCTTAATGTGCTGTCTTCTTTATTTTATGTATGTTGCTTCATTTTCTAAATGAAAAAAAAAGGTAAATACTAGAAAGTATGATCTGCAGTTTGGGTACAAACCAAACCCTGTACAGGTCACTGGTCTATCAGGTCAGGACTGGTCAGGACTAGGTCTATATCACTGAGGACATGGAAGTTCCTGAAATCTGGCTCAGTTCAGGAGAAATTGTAACCCCCCCAACAAAAGTTACAACATACTTGTGCATTCTTCTGTCAGCTGTAATCCTCACAAATAAAGAGAACTGAAGTAAAACAAGCCAAAAATAAGGAATTGCTAAACCTGAACTTTCCACTCCTAACACACAAACTGCAAAGTCACAGTCACAGAGTCCAACTGAACCTTCCATCCAGTCTTGGGCAGAAGATGAATGGAACATCAGGAGATCATCAGTGATGCCTTTTATCCTGTATATGAGACACATCTGTGTGGACGAGGCAAGAGTACTGTGACACTTAAAGTCCAATAGATACAACTGTACACGTGTGTGCTGCTGAAAAATGTCAGCAGCTAAGCTGATTTGCTTCAGACTCAACAGCAAGGAGTCCATATTAGAGAAAACCTGTGACATGTCCGAGGCAGGGCCACTAACAGGAGTTCTTTATCTGCTGCACTCTTTATTTGTAACCAGCTTTAACGGGTCACATCATTTCCTCTTACGTTTCCACAGTTTTTCCTTCTCTTTTGGTGTCGTGGAAGTGCTTTAGTATGACAAAGAACAAACCCTAACCCTAAAGACAGAAAGCTTACAGTTTGGTCCAGCTAAGGAAAAAGAGCTTTTTGATGCGGTGCTACGTGGATATTTGTGGTTTATTAACGAAGCAGATAAAAAGCCCGTTTAGTTAGTAAACAAAGAGGTGCTGGACTCACGCTGACACTGTGGCAACTTACGTTTTATTGTCCTAATTACGCAAAGTGGAAAACACGCCAAACCACCAAAGCAGCACTAATCACCCCGCGGCTCTCCTTACCTGTGATAATCTCCCGTTTGGCTTCATCCAGGTGACTAGAAATCACATCCCCCATGATCAGTGAAGCGTCCCAGGCTAACGCTGCGTCAGACCGACAACTACTTTTTAAGACAAGCAATAAACCCGATAGAGACGCGTCGCCTGCCACAGCAGCCCAGTCAGCTCATGAAATGACTGCAGCGTCAGTAATAACGGGTGGTACCAAACACTCAAGCCGAAGCTGTCGAAAAGAAGTTCAAAACTGTGTAACAACTGTGCGTTTTTTCTCGGACAGACACACCCTCCTCTAAAGTAGGAGGAGAACTTCTGCCGTGCAGCCACGTTACGTTAAAGTCTCGATGGGAAACAGCAGACCCCAGCGCTGTGGGACAGAGAAGGTTATTATAGAGCAGTTGGACAATGACGAAGAAGTCAGAGAAGTAAAAGAGAAGAAGATACAATGGCAAGAGAGAGATGTGATCATACAGGTTTAAATTACAAATTAAAGAAGAGGAATAAGCATGAGACAGGGAATGATGAATTTTGTGGACAAGAGGAGAAATTTGAACATGTGATGTTAGAATGCGGTAAATGCAAGCAAATAGTCAAATTTCAGAAAAACAGAGTTCAGTTAAGGCTAAAAGAAATATTACAAATGAATACAGGCCGATATTTGGGTTTTTAAGAGCATCTGGTATTTATATGAGAATATAGATGTAAAAACTGACTGAGCCACACTCCAGTCCCGAAGGTGGCGGTAATGCACCTAAAGTTGCTTTCCAACCGCAACGAATAGATAGTAGACGAAGAAGAAGAAGACCCCCTCCCTCCCCCCCTTTCTATCATGGCTACAGCCCTGATACAAAGAAATCCTGAGGCCACAGGTATAAATTTGGATACCAACATAATCACCATTATTATTTTCCTTTTCTTTGACCTTGATACAAAACATCATAAAATCAAGAAAAGCTTTGAAGGATAATTGTTTCTGTAATTTTATACAGGTTTTTTTGTTAAATGTTTCCATCATTAATGTTTGTTAACTTTGGATAAGAAGATCTAAGAAGAAGGAAAACAGTAAAATACAGTTTTATTACAAAATGAGTTTGAAGAATACATGTTAATGTATTAAAGGGTCAGGGTGTTTCCAAATCAAAAACCCTGGATGAATAGCGAAGTGCAATCCCTCCTAAAAAGCCGCAACACTGCCTTCAAGTCAGGGGACAGGGCTGCGTATAGGGCGGCCAGGGCAGACCTGAGTAGAGGCATCAGGAAAGCTAAGGCTGCCTATAGGAGGAGGATTGAAGATCACTTTGCTGACAACGACCCCAGAAAAATGTGGCAGGGGATCAATCACATTACCAACTGCAGAAGCAATAACCAGGCGACATCTAGGATTGATGCCTCGCTGGCTGAGGATCTAAATCGTTTCTTCGCCCGCTTTGAGACGACCAGACCCTCAGCTGTCACACCACTTCCACCCGCCCCCAGCACCGGCACACTAACACTTAGGGAGCATCAAGTGAGGTGTGCTCTAAGGTCAGTGAATCCCAGGAAGGCGGCAGGTCCTGATGGAATACATGGAAAGGTTCTCAGAGCATGTGCTGACGAACTGACCGGAGTCTTCACTAAAATCTTCAACCTTTCCTTGTCATTAAACACCGTCCCGCCCTGCCTCAAAACCTCCACCATCATCCCCATCGCCAAGAAGACAGCTGTGGTCAGCCCAAATGATTACAGGCCTGTTGCACTTACGCCTGTAGTGATGAAGTGCTTTGAGAGACTGGTCTGTCAGCACATCAGGGCCAGTCTGCCTCCCACTTTGGACCCCCACCAATTTGCCTACAGGACAAATCGATCCACCGAGGACGCTATCACCATAGCGCTCCACACTGCGCTGAGTCACCTGGAGCACAGAGGAAGCTATGTGAGAATGCTCTTTCTGGACTTCAGCTCAGCATTCAATCATATCATCCCGGAGATCCTGGTCCAGAAACTGTCTCACCTGGGACTCTCCACCCCCATCTGCCTCTGGATCAAGGACTTCCTGACAAACAGACCACAGTCTGTCAGACTTGGCCCCCACCTGTCCAGCACCATCACACTCAGCACCGGGTCTCCACAAGGATGTGTTCTGAGTCCCCTCCTGTTTACGCTCTACACATCCGACTGCTCCCCTACCCATCTCTCAAACACCATCATAAAGTTTGTGGACGACACCACTGTGGTTGGACTCATCTCAAGGGGGGATGAGTCGGACTACAGAGATGAGGTCAACAGACTGACTGAGTGGTGTTCAGTTAACAACCTCCAACTGAACACCACGAAAACTAAAGAACTCATCTTGGACTTCAGGAAGGGCAGAGCAGACCCGGCCCCACTTTACATTCACGGGAACCATGTGGAGAGGGTACACTCCATGAGGTTTCTGGGCGTGCAGATCTCTGATGATCTCTCCTGGACTGCAAATACCACGGCGGTGGTAAAAAAGGCCCAGCAGCGTCTCTACTTTCTGAGAGTGCTCAGGAGGAACAACCTGGAGGAGAGGCTGCTGGTGACATTCTACAGAGCCACCATAGAGAGCATCCTAACGTACGGCATAACAACATGGTATGCAGGGTGCTCAGCTGCAGACAGGAAAGTACTGCAGAGGGTCATCAACACAGCCCAGAAGATCACTGGCTGCTCTCTGCCCAGCCTGGAGGTCATCGCAAACTCTCGGTACCTCAGCAGAGCTGGCAATATCATCAAGGACCATTCTCACCCCAGCAATCATCTGTTTGAACTCTTACGGTCAGGCCGACGGTACAGGTCACATAAAACCAGGACAAACAGATTCAGGGATAGCTTCTTTCCCAGAGCTATCACCATAGTAAATAAGCACAAAAACAATTGAATCTGCTTAGCTATATCATACTGTCACTGTCATTATATTATGCTGCTATTCATACTGTCATTATATTAATGCTGCTATCCTGTAAATATCATACTTACTTTTGGAAGTACTTACGTTTGTTTTATTGTACCTTTTATATTTTACATTTATATTTATTATTGCATTTTGCACCAAGGGAGTGGCACTCCAATTTCGTTGTACCCTGTACAATGACAATAAAGGCTATTCTATTCTATTCTATTCTATTCTATTCTATTCTATTCTAATGCCTCTCAAACTATATTAAAATTACTGTTGTTAAATATCATTTAGGCCCACAGGATCTTAGCTTGGTCATTCTTTTTTTTAGTGTCTTCTCTCACGGTCCTTCTTCCCCTCTGTTTTTCTTTCCCTCCCTTTCCTATTCCCCAGTCATGTCTGTCCCATCTGTAACAACTTGAAATAAAATAAAACAAATAAATAAATGAATAATAATAATAACAAAGGTCAATCAAACGGACAAATATGGCAAGGCTGTGATGGTCCACATAGTAAAGTAAATCAGTTGGGCATCTTTCTTGGCCTTCAGGCAATCATTCTGATGGCTAAAGAACCAAACGGGACAGAAAACAAAAATAGATAAAATGTGTTAAAGGAAGATGTCCAGCGATAAAACAGACAGGCTGTCCTTCTTACACAAGAAATATCTTGTAACTCACCAATTGCATGGACACACACTCTCATATACATAAACTGTCCCCAAGCACAACTTCTGCTGATTGACACTGCGTCCATAAACACCATTTGTCATCCCTACAGAACTTTAGAAATGGTAAACAGGAGACACCACTCACGAATCATCTCAAAGAGGGGCCGGGCTTTGTAAAATCGGTCAGGACTCTCATTGCTCTGCTGATTGTCATTGAAATGAATGGAACAGTGTAACAGGTGGAATCACCTCCTTGGCATGATATCAGCTACCACATGAAAATGTGACTCATGGTGCCAGTAATCATGGGAAACTGAAAATGCCCACATAAAGAAGGATTGCTAAACCCTCTATTTTGTCAGGGCTAGTCTTAATTGGATCCCCTAACTGCTGAGCAGAGTACAGATTTGTGTGATGAGCAATTGAATCATATCGTCAGTGAAAAGCATTTTGAAGTATTGGAAGTGTGTGTGTACGGCCTCAGGGGGTTCACATCTGGAACCTGGAATTCTTTGATGTCTTCATGCCTCCATATGAAGCCAACATGAGCAGAGAGCACAAACATGCTGAGGGATTGGCTGTGTTAGACCAGTGACAGAGTCACAAACTAATGTGTACACTTATGTCTGCATTCATATTTTGTTAAATACGAACAAAATGATAGCAGAAGTGCTGCCACGCGTGTGCGTGAGCAAACAGAGAGGGCATTTAACTGTCCATCCCCTCTCTTCTGTCCTTCTGGCTCACATTTGTGGATATTTAAACTCACAATTCAAATGTATATTCTGGAGCATCTCTACTATCCCGCGTAACTCTGCACTGAGTATGTTGACTTGTCTTCTACTGCCCTCGCATGGACACCAAACTGAAAAGTCACCGTTTTCTAGAAGTGTCTAAGTGCGCCATCATACCCTAATCATCTCAGTAACTCTTGATGTATATTACATATAGACCCACATTATATATACCTAATACTGATTTATTATCCCCGATCCATTATTTCATTTTCATGTAAGGGCTCATAAGTGAACGGCTCTGATGAGGGTTTCCAGAGTTCTGCCTTCAAAATAAAAGTACGTAAATTTCAGTCTGTGGGAGATTGACAATTTAGGGACAAAACTTGACCTAATAATCTAGAGGTTTTTTTTTAAAATCCACAAGTAAAACACCTACTTTACATTTTTCAATATAATAACAATAATTATTATTACATAGAGCATGGTGTGAGATATAGCCCCTTTAACTCAAAAGTGTCCAAACAGATTACAGTTATGTTGCAGTTCAGTCCAGCGAACTTCAGCGTTTTCTGCCCATCACAGCTTTATGACTATTTTTATGTTAGTTTCACTCCTCTCAGCTTTTTGGTAGGTTAAACTAGAGCTTACAGGATATCACATTTTCAGTTTACGTTATCCTACCTATTCCAAAATCTAGAATAAAGGAGGAGTTGTCGATATGTATTAGTTGACTTACTTTAGAGCACTTGCTATTCAGTATTTTGTTAAAGGGAAACCAGGAAAAACCAGCTCCCGTGCATGATTTGACTTGAAACCTCAGGAGAGGTTCTCTCTCTCTCCCTGTCTCCCGTTTACCCGGTTTTGCTATGCTCGCCTAACTGGAGGCTTTTATTTTGGATTTAACTGGAACGTCTGGGTGTTCCCTATTATGATGAGCTTTACAGTAGTAATAGCTCCACTCGGTTTTCTTTGGAGAGCAGGGCGCGCAGTGACGGGATCATCATGGCACCGCTGGGACTAAAAGCCATTGCTGGAGACAGTAAGATTTTTTTTTAATTCTTATTTAATTCTTATTTTTATTCTTATTGTTGTTGTAACGTGGGGCCAAGCTGCTCCTTACTTTTTATTAATGAAATGTTGATGCGCTAAGACGCACGGAATCACTGGAGCAATGCATCTGCCGTGAAGTGTCGCAGGCAGTGAATTAATTGCACTATTCGCTGGTGTTCTGCTAGATTCTGCCGTTATTGTGTTGTCAGTGTATAAGCATGGAGCCCAGGTTCGATGTAAATCCGGTCGCGCTAATCTTTGTGCGGATTAAATGCTTTGACATAATTCTCTGGGGAAGACCAGAGGTGGAGGAGGACAGATCCGACTCTGACTGCCTCAATAACCGAAGAAGCCTTAGTTTATACTACCTTTACTACCCCAGACCTGTTTTTTCCCCTCGTGCATTGATTCCACGGTAGTTGTCAGTACAGTATGGAATTAAAAATTCATGTGGCAACGGATTTTCGATGTGTGTTGGTTGTGCTTAATGAATCGCACCAGCGCATCTTTAGACTTCCAAAAACAGTACGTACCCAAACGGCTAAAGGGAGGTTCTTAGAACTTGGCAGTGATGCGCCTTTACTAACTCATTGAGTAACCATATTAATAAAGCTAGTTACAACCTATCAAGCCTTTGGATAGTGACTGTGCAAATTATTGAAATAAATGTCGCAATTTAAATACATTTTTGCTGTGACATGGCACGCTGACACGGAAAGGTCTGATATTTACTCTAAACCAGTATAACAGCTCCAGGCAGATCATATTTCCATTTAAAGGCAGAGATTTAGGCTCTTTAAAGGATGTTGAACAAATTCATCAAACAAAATCAAAAAACAAATCAGTTGCTGTCAAACAGTCGTATTGTTTAGATTGTGATGGAAATGAGACAGCTAGGCTGGAAAACAACATGAATATCAAGTGTTATTTAAAAACAAAATCACAAGGTAACATTCACAGGTGAAAGAAGTGCTCAGAAAAATACTAATGCAATACTGTAAAGTACTTAATTGCTAAGAAAAGTCGTAGGATGAAAGCACAGGTGTAGGCGTCACAATATTTACGACACAAAGACTCGTCCCCTGCTCTCGTGAGCGTCCCCTGAAAATCGTCTATGTCGAATTTCACTGGGTGCAGATTTCATGTTTTAAACCTTGAAATCTATGCAGAGAATTAGACAACTGTAAGCCTGTAAAGCTCACAGTTGTCTTGGTCGAGGCTCCTCAGAGAAAATAATAGTAACATTTAGCTGCATAAGTGTTGTTGATTTCAGTTGATGGTTAATGTACACATGCTTCAACAGAAGAAAACACAAAGTATTCACATTACAGTGCATTCATGCTCTCATCTGATAATGTGTCATCATCAGTGAGACTGTCTGGGAGTCCTCAGAAGGAAACTTCCAGGTAAATCTGAGCAGTGAAGGGTCACACCAGAATGAATGATAGTGACCCTGTGATGTCAGAGGGTGTGCCCAACAGGTTATCTGTCTTATTCTGTCTTTAGACCAAAGTCATGACCATAGATGAGAGATTTAGTGTGGGGCAAATCAAAATGCTGCCAAAACATCAAATCTTTGTCTCTCATATACACATTGTACAACATGATGACAGTGTTTGTCAGGAAAGAGGAGGTTAAAATCCAGCGAATTCATGTGGACAAGACAGCTAGAACTGAAGCAACAGCCTGTGGCTGCTGCTCGTCAGGCGGTGCTCTGTTCTTCCACAGGCACTTACACCTAATCCAGCTGACTAATTGGATAAACAGGACTATTCACTGACTTCACTGTAATGTATCTCTGTCAATAGCTTTCCTTGTCATGTAGCATGGTCTACCTGACAAAGGTGTATTGGCTTATTGAGGTGTTGTGTAACAAATAATGTGCCTAAATTGATCATTTACAGTTATTGTACTTAGCCAGAGAGATGGCTAGCCTCATTGTGTGACTGTCATGTCACTGCAATGGGCGTATGTCACCTCAGCAGCAGCTCTTCAAGCTTATTGATACCTTTTGGAGGAACAGGATATGTAGACTTCTTTTGGAGAGTAAGTGTTTGTGTTTATCAGTGTGTGTGTGCGCGCACACTGATGCATCCATGTGTGCTGCTTTCCTGTGATGTCATGTCCGCTGACACAGAACCTAGAAATAGCTGTGGGCAGTAGGGAGCAGTGGATGGGGTAAGAGGATTGGGAGCAGATTAGAGGCAACAATTGCAGTGGGCCTGTCTCTCAGTCTCTGTCTCTTCGTGCTCATTCTCACATCCTGGACATGTGCTTAAATCCCCAATAAGGGAAACGTTGACACTCCATTTTAACAGAATATTGGGAAATACTAGATTTGGTCTGCTTAAAAGACAAGAAAAGAAAAAAGAATTAACTAATATCTTTTAGAAATGTCTCTTTGTGTTACTCTGTCTCTGTGAAAACAGTATTTTTTTTCCCTTCCTAGTTCTCTAGTTTTCACAACGAAATGTTTTAAATTGTCAAACATTAGATTTTAATATCAGACAAAAACAAACTGGGCAAAGAAGAAAACTAAACTTTAACAGAATCTGAATCCAAAGATAAACAGACATACAAAACTAGAAAGAATATTGAACCCCAGAACTCAAACCCAGGGGCCACGACAGCTGTGCCAGAAACTTGAACACTTATGATTCACCAAATGTAACCAGTCATTCTTCAGTTTGTGAAAGAAATGTTGTAGAAAATGGGCCGCCCGTATCATTGGTCTGCAAATATGGAAATAAGTTTGAAGTCTCATCAGTGCATTGTTCATACATGTTGCAGTGATATTATTCTCTATTTTATGGTTAAATTGTTATAATTTTTTATTAAAATTAGACACAAGCTCTGAAAAAGAATTTATGTTACAAATTTGACGTCAACATAGCCAAACACATAAAATCAGTGACTTCGGTTCAGTGGTTACATTTCTGTGGGAGATCTCCTGATTTCTGATTTATACCCGCTTACAAATATTAAAATATTCTGACCGAGAGCAAAATAAAAGCATCTGTGATGATTTATATAGCGCTTTTCAAGGCACCCAAAGCGCTTTACAATGCCATTATTCATTCACGCTCACATTCATACACTGGTGGAGGCAAGCTACGGTTGTAGCCACAGCTGCCCTGGGACAGAGGCGAGGCTGCCATATCGCGCCATCGGCCCCTCTGACCAACACCAGTAGGCGGTAGGGTAAAGGACTTGCCCAAGGACACAACGACCAGGACAGAAAGGCCAGGGATCGAACCGGCGACCTTCCGGTTACAAGTGCACTTCCCAACCCCCTGAGCCACGGTCACCCCTGATGCCTGAGTGTAACTAAAATTCAGCAATGAATGGATCCTCACATTATTCCTGAGGTGGTAGTAGCACGTCTGTGTTTATGTGTCTCTCAAAGGTGAGATTAGAGTGGAAAATTACCACCAACTGATTTTACATGCATACATAAAAGACCTGTAGAGGACTCGATGCAGCTTTTCCGAACCAATAATAACAGTTTTTGTTTCATCTTAGTTTAATTTCAGGACATTTGCACACATCTGTTAGACAGTTTATAAAGTGGGAAAGGTTAGCTCAATCAGTGGCTCTCACTGGAATGTAGAGCTGTCATCAGCATAGCAGTCTTATTAAATGTCATATGCCAGTATAATGTTAGTGTTAGCATATACAATGTAGACCTTTGGGGGACTCCACTGCAGAATATGGAAAAACATACAAAACATGATTTAAACCACTGCAGAGCTGTCGTAGATATACTAACCCAGCGCTACAGCCTCAATGAAAATGTAATGGTCTACTATATTTAATGCTACACTTGGGTCACATAGTACAAGAACAGAACATTCGTCAGTATCGCTCCAGTACAGTTAGCTATGATATATCACCCTAACAAGCACAGTCTCAGGACTGTCCAAACCCTGACTGAGATGTTGTTCTGACTGAATGTTTCAGAAGGCTGAAACAGCTATAATAGGTCACTTTTATAGCAATGTGGACTGTGATTGTAGCAGTTAGAAGAATCAGAAGAATCAAGGATGAAAACATCACAGAGAAATTACGGGAAAATATTATCAATAAAACAATCAAGAGTTATAATTTTTTATTTGATTTTGTTCATTCTATTCATTAAAAAAGGTTACAAACTTTAATCTGATTCCATTTTGCAGGATTTAAGTGATGGTTCACTGTGTTAAAAAGACCTCTTTGCTTTGCTTAGTAGTAATTATTAACATAGAGAAATATCTGGGTCTTATCTTCTTAACGTGATCATCAAAGCTTTCATCTCTTGGTGATGATGATGATGTTTTGTCTTCATCCATCTCCGTTCTAGTCTGCAGCATTGTCTTTTAAGAATGTGAATGTCTTTATTGATCCAGGCCACAAAACATGCAGCACATTTCTTCTTTACCTTAAAAGGTGCAGGAACCTAGAGTGGACATACAAAGGAGGTTAACATTATTCACTGGTTTATTCTGTCTGAGATAGAAGGAACATTTCTGAAAATGTTTCTCATTAAGAAAGCTCCTGCTTGTTTACTTGGAAACATGATATATTAACTCATTAACACTGAAGCCATGTGAATGTCCACAGTTATGTGTAGACCCAATAACATGCTTTCATCATCATGTTAATTTATTATACTGAGGAACTCTGAGACGAATCATTATCAGTGTCAACATTAAGATTAAAATCCTCAGCGCAAATAATTTGATCTCTGAGCTGAAGCTTGACAGTCACATTGACAGTCAGCTGGCTAAAACAGAGCCAATTCTGTCACGGCAGCTCTTTGAGACAGTTATCCATGCCTTTGTTAGCACTCAGCTGGATTACTGTACTTTATAAAAGGATCAGTGCTTCATAGGTTACTCATCTACAGAGGAGGCAAAACGCTGCAGCTCGTCTTTTAACTGGAACTCGAAAGTTTGAGCACGTCTCCAATTTTAGCTTCACTTCACTGGCTGCCCATTCCTTTAGGATTCATTTTAAAATTCTTTTATTTGCTTTTAAAGGCCTCCATGGCCTAGCCCCATGTTATTTCTCTGAGCTGCTACAGCTTTATACACCCACCCACTCTCTCAGGTCAGCTGATCAGCTGCTCCTGAATGTACCCAGGACTGAGCGTAAACTTAGAGGAGATCGTGCTTTTGCTGTAGCAGCTCCAAAACTGTGGAATGATCTGCCTTTAGAGATTAGACGGCCTCTTCTCTGCCTGAAAACCCATCTCTTCACCCTGACCTTTGACTCCTTGTAAGATGTTGGATTTTAGTTTATTTTATTTTAGTTGTTATTTTAGTTGATTCTATGTTGGGCTGTTTTAATTTTAATTTATTATGTGTTTTATTTTTTTGTTGTTTTATTTTATTCTATTGTCTTAACTTATTTACTGTACAGCACTTTTGTCCTGTGCTGGCTATTTTAAAGCACTTTAAAAATAAATTGCTTTATAAAGTGCTTGGATTACTTAAAAGAAACAAAGATGGTAAAAAAACAAAAAACAAACAGGGAACAAACAGATGGTGTCAGTAACAGCGGTCTCTCTGCTGTGACACCAGCAATGCTTTTGTTTTGTCAACATTGAGAGATAGATTATTGTCCTTGCACCAAAGTGCCAGCTGTTGCACCTCCTCTCTGTAAGCAGCATCATCATCGTCCCTGATGAGTCCCAGCACTCTGGTGTCATCTGCAAACTTGATAATGTAGTTTTTGGTGGAGCAGGAGCTGCATTCGTGGGTCAGCAGGGTGAAGAGTAGCGGGCTCAGCACACGCGCCTGCAGGGTGGGAGGGGGCTGTGCTCAGTGTGATGGTGTTGGATTCCAACCTGTGCTCTCTGGGGTCTATCAGTGAGAAAGTCCAGGATCCAGTTGCAGTGGATATGTTGAGTCCGAGCAGGTCAGCCTTGCTGGTCAGCTGTTGGTGAATGATGGTGTTGAATGCTGAGATGAAATCAGTGAACAGCATTCTTACATGGGCGTTACGTTGATCCAGGTGTGACAGGGCCAGGCAGAGTGCCAGTGAGATCGCATCGTCCGTTGATTTGCTTTGAGTGGTACGCAAACTGTAGCTGGTTCTTGATGTAAGTCAGGACTAGTCGCTCGAAGCGCTTCATGATGATTGGAGTAAGTGTTAGTGGGCGGCAGTCTTTAAGCTTCGAGGCTGTAGCTGTCTTTAAAGCACTGTGACACAACAGCTTGGCTCAGGGCAGTGGTTCTCAAAGAGTTCTGACAGGTGGGGCGCAAGTTACCTGTCAGAAAAGTTATGCAGAACTAATGTTTAACATCGGAATCACTTTTACGGCGGAACAAAGGAATTCACGGCAGTTACGTTAATAATATGCGCATCTGCTGAAAGGCTGCAGCCGTGTGTGTAAGTCGACAGCCGCAATAAAGAAGTGTACTGAAAAGTGTGAACATGTGGTCGGGTCTGTCGTGCATCGTTTACAATGGTGCTGAAACCCAGGACTGGGGCACGAGAGAGCTTTTCAGCTACAGCCTACACACATCAACAACAACAGTAGGACCCAGCTCATCTGTTTTAGGCCGGCGAGGCATGATGGGGGATGCCGCTCAGGTGCGCCCACCTCCCCCGCAGACGCGCCGCAGATCATGCCCTGCCACAGCTCTGCAGTCCAAAACAGGCTCACTGCAGCCACTAACAGTGAGTAGTATTAAACTCTCACTAAATTATATGGATTTTTTTTTTATAAGACTAAGACTGAACTTTATTTTTCCATGTTTGGCAATGCTCACATTAACTTGTTGCTTTTTTGTCGAGTGACAAAAGTTACAAATAGTTGTTTGAAATGAAAGTTGTTTGTTTAAAACAAAAAGGATTCATTCACAACAAATCCTTCAGTAATCCTTCATCGTTTTGTTTAGATGGGGGGTGATAATATTTCTTCCTGCCATGTGGGGAATGATGTAAAAAGACTGAGAACCACTGGTCCGCTCGGACATCTTCAACAGAGCACAGGCTCTGAGCACAGTATATTGTCTGGTCCAGCAGCTTTGTGTGGGGTGACTTTAGCGAGACTCCTTCTCACACTGGCCGGGGACAGGGACAGCACTCGTTTATGTGGCGAGGGGTGGTTTTCTGTGCTGGCTCCTTGTTTTGAGTCTCAAACCTGGCATAGAATGTGTTAAGTGCTTCTGGCAGAGAGGTGGGGCCTTGTAATGATGGCTTGGATGTTTTGCCACATTCGCTGAGAATCTCTTGAACAGGCGAGGTAATCACTGATTTTCTTTTTGAGTACTCAGGCTTTGCTAGCTTGATGCCCCGGCACAGATCGGGTCTTGTCAGTCTGAGCGCTGTCTCGTCGTTGGCCTTGAAGGCACCAACCCGTGTTTTCAGCAGTTCGTGAACGTCTGCAGTAAAGCATGGCTTCTGGTTAGCGCATGTTGTGACACTTCTGATGATGGTGACATCTCCAATGCATATGCCACTGTCTCAGCATACTCATTTACAGTGGCTTGCAAAAGTATTCGGCCCCCGTGAACTTTTCCACATTTTGTCACATTACAGCCACAAACATGAATCAATTTTCTTGGAATTCCAGGTGAAAGACCAATACAAAGTGGTGTACACGTGAGAAGTGGAACAAAAATCATACATGATTCCAAACATTTTTTACAAATAAATAACTGAAAAGTGGGGTGTGCGTAATTATTCAGCCCCCTGAGTCAATACTTTGTAGAACCACCTTTTGCTGCAATTACAGCTGCCAGTCTTTTAGGGTCTGTCTCTACCAGCTTTGCACATCTACAGACTGAAATCCTTGCCCATTCTTCTTTGCAAAACAGCTCCAGCTCAGTCAGATTAGATGGACAGCGTTTGTGAACAGCAGTTTTCAGATCTTGCCACAGATTCTCGATTGGATTTAGATCTGGACTTTGACTGGGCCATTCTAACACATGGATATGTTTTGTTTTAAACCGTTCCATTGTTGCCCTGGCTTTATGTTTAGGGTCGTTGTCCTGCTGGAAGGTGAACCTCCGCCCCAGTCTCAAGTCTTTTGCAGACTCCAAGAGGTTTTCTTCCAAGATTGCCCTGTATTTGGCTCCATAATAATAATAATAATAATAATACATTTTATTTGAAAGCGCCTTTCAAAACACTCAAGGTCACTGTACACAGTAGAGTAAAAAGCAACATAAAAGCAAGGAGTTTACACAATCATAAAACATAAACAAATTTAAAATAGCAGAGTGGGAAGCTATTTTGAACAAGTGGGTTTTGAGTTGGGACTTAAAGAGAGAGAAAGTAGAGATATTTCTTAAATCAGAAGGTAGGGAATTCCAGAGTCGAGGAGCAGAGCAGCTGAAAGCCCTGCTCCCCATGGTGACAAGACGGGGGGAGGGGACGGAGGGTGAAAGGGAAGAAGAAGATCTGAGACAACGAGATGGGGTGGTGATGTTAACCAGATCAGAGAGATATGGAGGAGAGAGATGATGAATAGCTTTAAATGCGTACAAGAGTATTTTGAAATTGATACGATACTTGAGCGGGAGCCAATGAAGCTGAACAGGAGTGATGTGGTGGATAGAAGGGGTCCTGGTGATGATACGGGTAGCAGAATTCTGGATGCGTTGAAGCTTGTGGATGGATTTTTGAGTAAGACCAAAAAGAAGTGAATTACAATAATCAATCTGGGAAGTAACAAGGCTATGGACAAGAATGGCAGTGGCATGTGAGGTGAGAAAAGGACGGAGACGATTAATGTTGCGCAATTGAAAATATGCAGACCGAGTGACATTATTAATGTGTGAATTGAAAGATAGAGTACTGTCGAGGATGACACCCAAACTTTTCACAGAGGAAGAAATGGAGACCGGCGAGTTATTGATAGTAATAGAGAAACTGTTGGTTCTGGATAATGTTGATTTAGTGCCTACTAAGAGGAGCTCGGATTTATTACTATTGAGTTTAAGAAAATTAGAAGAGAACCATGAATTTAGTTCAGCTAAGCAGAGGGTGAGGGAGGATGGGGGAAGAGCAGAGTCAGATTTAGTGGACAGATAAAGCTGGGTGTCATCGGCATAACAGTGAAAATGGATATTGTATGTAAAATGTGTCCAAGTGGTAGAAAGTAGATAATGAAAAGAAGGGGCCCCAGGACAGATCCCTGGGGCACGCCAGTGGTCAGAGGAAAGGGCTGAGAAGTAAAGGATTTGAGTTGAATGAACTGAGTGCGATCAGACAGGTATGATTTAAACCAGGCTAGTGGAGTATGGGAGAGACCGATGGAGGCTAGCCTACTGAGAAGAATGGAGTGAGAAATAGTGTCGAAGGCAGCACTCAGATCGAGGAGGATAAGAATGGAAAGTAAACCGGAGTCAGCTGCCATAAGAAGATCATTGGTTATTTTTATAAGTGCTGTTTCAGTACTATGGGAGGGGCGAAAACCAGACTGGAACTGTTCATACAGATTATTATTAGTTAAATGTGAGTGGAGTTGTATGGCAACTATTTTCTCAAGAATTTTTGAAAGAAATGGTAGATTGGAAATAGGCCGAAAATTCTCAAAATTATTGGGATCTAGACCAGTTTTTTTTAATATTGGGGTGATGGCAGCAATTTTGAGGGAAGCAGGAACAGTTCCAGTGGTAAGTGAAGAGCAGATGATAGAAGATATGAGGGGAAGCAAAGAAGGTAGACATGCCTTAACCAAAACTGTAGGAATGGGGTCTAACTGGCAAGTAGAAGGTTTTGACTTACAGATGAAATCTGAAATATCAGTAACCGAGGGGAGCTGGAAAGCAGAAAAACAGTGTGATGGGAGAGGAATTACACAGGAAGAGCTAAATGGAACATCGGAAACCAGGTCTTGGTGTATTTTGTGAATTTTCTCGATGAAAAATAACATTAAAGAATCACAGAAAGAAGACGAGTAAAGGTGAGTAGGTAAAAAATCTGGTGACCTGAAAGAAGAGTTGAACAGTGAAAACAATATCTTGGTTGAGTCATCTTTTGAACAGGTAATGGTGGAGTAGTAAGCAGATTTTGTTTGATTAATACACTCCTTATAATACATGATATGATTATTAAACATTTCCTTGTGGATATTCAGACCAGTTTTCTTATAAAAGCGTTCAAGTTGACGTCCTTTTGCTTTCAGGAGCCTGAGTTCAGCTGTGAACCAGGGTGCTGACTGAGAGAATGATACAGATTTGGTTTTGAGTGGGGCAACAGAGTTTAGGATACTATTGAGACTAGAGTTATAATAGGAAACTAAGTCCTCTTGGGTGAGCAGGTTATGAAAATGCAAATGACTAGAGAAAGCAAAAGAAAGAGTATCAGGATTGATTTTCTTAATATTCCGAAAAGAAATGGTACGAAGGTTCTTGGTTATAGAAAAGGTCATTTTGACATTGAAAGAAAGAAGCAAGTGGTCAGAAATTAGCAGTTCATCAGCTTTGCAGTTAAAAGGAGTAAGTCCAGAGCAACAAACTAGGTCCAAAGTATGGCCCTTAGTATGAGTAGGAAAGTTTATGTGTTGTTTAAAGCCAAAACTATCGAGGCAGGATGAGAAGTCTTTGGTGAGAGGATGATCACTGTTATCCATATGAATATTAAAGTCTCCCAGGAGTATTATATTAGGGGAAACAGTAGCTATGTGAGTCAGCAGATCAACAAAGTCATTTATGAAGACAGAATTAGACTTTGGAGGGCGGTAAATAACAGTTATGACAGTCGGAACAGGTCCTGACAGTTGACAAACAATGGATTCAAAGGAACTGTAGACAGGTACAGACAACGGCATGACTTTCCAGTTCTCGCGATAGATTACCGCGAGACTTCCACCACGGCCGGACTTACGAGGTTGGCAGGTGTAAACAAACCCCGGGGGGGTGGAGTCGTTGAGCGGCGAAAAGTCATTGGGCTGTTGCCACGTCTCGGTCAAACAGAAAAAGTCAAACTTACAATCTGTGAGTAGATCCCGAATTAGATGACCCTTGCTCGTAAGCGAGCGGATGTTAAGGAGGCCAAAGTTGACAACGGTGTTGTCAGACTGGTCAGAGGTGTTAGCCGACCTGGGCAGGCTTGCTAAAACACTGTGGTCAGCAGCCCTGTCGGAGTTCCGTGGAGAACGACGAGAAGTGGACCAGAGGGTCTGTATTGGCTTAGAGTTGTCATGGTGAAAATTCCGACGAGAGCCTCGGTGAATGTACTTTCGGCAAGGGAGGAAGGCGATGTCTGTGTGGAGATGAAGTGCAGCCGGCGATGGAGAAGCCAGGTGAAAGTGGAGACGGAGAAGCTCGTCAGCTGAGTATTGGTGAAATCCAGCACTAGGTCGGTAAGCCAATGACATAAAAATCCAGACCCACACGAGCAAGACGCAGAACCTGCCAGACCACATCATGCACAGTCAGGTAGGCCAAACAGTCAGGTGTACGGATCCGAGGGAGGCAACGGCCAAAACAAACAGGCAGATGAACTAGACCCAAAACACTCAGGCACTTGCAAAATTCGCTGGATCGCCAGTAGTATCAGCAGAAGACAAGGTTTAAAATTTGTTAAGATGTATCAAAGAATATATAAATAAAAGATAAAAAGATAAAAAGATACCAGTGAGTAGCGGCAGCAAGTTGCGCCAGCGTTCACTCAACCGGAAAAGGAAAACCATCCATCTTCCCATCAACTCTGACCAGCTTCCCTGTCCCTGCTGAAGAGAAGCACCCCCAGAGCATGATGCTGCCACCACCATATTTGACAGTGGGGATGGTGTGTTCAGAGTGATGTGCAGTGTTAGTTTTCCGCCACACATAGCGTTTTGCATTTCGGCCAAAAAGTTCCATTTTGGTCTCATCTGACCAGAGCACCTTCTTCCACATGTTTGCTGTGTCCCCCACATGGCTTGTGGCAAACTGCAAACGGGACTTCTTATGGTTTTCTGTTAACAATGGCTTTCTTCTTGCCACTCTTCCATAAAGGCCAACTTTGTGCAGTGCACGACTAATAGTTGTCCTATGGACAGATTCCCCCACCTGAGCTGTAGATCTCTGCAGCTCGTCCAGAGTCACCATGGGCCTCTTGGCTGCATTTCTGATCAGCGCTCTCCTTGTTCGGCCTGTGAGTTTAGGTGGACGGCCTTGTCTTGGTAGGTTTACAGTTGTGCCATACTCCTTCCATTTCTGAATGATGGCTTGAACAGTGCTCCGTGGGATGTTCAAGGCTTGGGAAATCTTTTTGTAGCCTAAGCCTGCTTTAAATTTCTCAATAACTTTATCCTTGACCTGTCTGGTGTGTTCTTTGGACTTCATGGTGTTGTTGCTCCCAATATTCTCTGAGACAACCTCTGAGGCCGTCACAGGGCAGTTGTGGAGCTGTTTTGCAAAGAAGAATGGGCAAGAATTTCAGTCTCTAGATGTGCAAAGCTGGTAGAGACATACCCTAAAAGACTGGCAGCTGTTAATTGCAGCAAAAGGTGGTTCTACAAAGTATTGACTCAGGGGGCTGAATAATTACACACACCCCACTTTTCAGTTATTTATTTATAAAAAATGTTTGGAATCATGTATGATTTTCGTTCCACTTCTCACGTGTACACCACTTTGTATTGGTCTTTCAAGTGGAATTCCAAGAAAATTGATTCATGTTTGTGGCTGTAATGTGACAAAATGTGGAAAAGTTCACGGAGGCCGAATACTTTTGCAAGCCACTGTATGTCTATGTGATGGTCAGTGGTCACCGCTTCTCTGAAGATGCCCAAAACTGTAACTACACAGCACTCTCCAGATTTTATTTTACATTTCTGTAAAAAGACCAAACTTAACCAAGGTGGACAGAAGTCACAACGGAACTGTAGGTTGGAAATTTTCAGTTTCAGTTCAGTTCAATTTTATTTATATAGCAACAACAGCCGAACACTTAATAAACTGGATGAGGCAGCAGATTTTCTAGGTTTGCACAAACTAGTCAGTTAATTATTAAGACTGGAATATCAAAAATGGGCAACTGGCAGATTTATGAGCTGATGTGTGAAAATCCTCTAACTCTTGACTGAACTGAACAATATACACAAAATATTTTGTTTACAGAGATAATGAACAACGTCATCAAGAAGGCAAGAGAAAAAGGAAAATGGAAGGTAATTGTCATTAACATCATTATTCATATGAAGTTGGATATCTCTGATTAAAATGATCAAAAATAAACCAAGACATTAATTAAATATCAGATATAGCAGTTTCATTTGCTATGTGTGATTTTTATTGTAGGTTTTGGTGGTGGACAAGCTGAGCATGAGGATGGTGTCCTCCTGCTGTAAGATGACAGACATCATGTCTGAGGGAATCACTAGTAAGTACAACCAACCCAGCCACACCCAGCTCAATTGACCTGTAGCTGTGTAGTTAGTTTAATCCGTTTTAAATAAATCAAATTTAACTCTAAATTCTAATTAAGTTAAATTTATCCAACAGTGTTTACAGTGTGAAAATATTTCTATATTTATTTATTTTTTTGCAAGGTAATTGAAATATTAGAAAAGGATAAGATAACCTCTGTGGTTCCTCGGTCGTTGATCCAGTGTCCTTTGTTCTCAGTTTAAAGTTTGTTATTGATTTCCAGTGTTCTTGTAATTATGTTGTGAATTATATGCTGGAGTTCAATGTTCGTAGTTGTGATCTAGTCCCAGAGTTCGAGTTCATGTTTATTCTTCTATTAGCATTCTGTTGCATACTGGGTGTTTAGTCTTCTCTAAGTATCCCATGCCTGGTGTACGTGTTCACATGTTTTGTTGTTTCCTGTCTTATTTTCCAATCCATCAGTCATGTGTCAGTTTTACTTCCCCCTTTGTCTTTCTTTAGATTCTGTTCACCTGTTCATTTTCCTCATGTGTGTATTTAAGCCCTCTGTTTTCTTCAGTTCCTTGTTGCATTCTACCAACAGGTGTGTTCCAGTATTGTTTTTTACTTTTGCAAGTTCCAATAAAAAAGCTGTCTTTTATGAGTTCACCATTTTGAATAAAAATGTCAGATTAAAGACAGGCTTTGGTACCCGCTCCCACTAGAACATTGCTGACTAAATAGTACTTTGACTGTAAGAAACATGGGACCAGGTAGTGATGGTGGGATGAAATCCCTTGAATGTGTCGACTTTTTCCAGCCAATTGCTTTGCCAAAAGGCAGATCACACGAAGCTCCGTCCAACAGCTCATTTAGAAGTACTGCTGTGATGATGCATGTGGGCTACATAACAAACGTAATGATTAGGGATGTTACTGGCCATTAATTTCTTAGTTGACTAACTGTGGGAACAAATTCCACTAACAACTAGTCTAAAATTAAGAAAAACTGACAAACGAGACTGGATTGATTCTGTCATAGGTTGTCATCGAAAGTGGTAATCCATGTGATGAATCTATCTTTAAAAAAGTTATATGATAACTGAGATCTGAATATTTGGACTGATTCTGTTAAAATGATGGGTGGCAAGGTGGTGCAGTGGTCACACTGCTGCCTTTTTTCTTCCAGCTACAAACCTTTTCTTTGCAAACCTGTAGTTTCAATTTAGTCATAGTTTAAAATCTTAAATTTAAATGTAGAATGAATACCATTTTTTCAATGTTAATGTTAGATACTGCATTTACTACTCTTAAAATCGGCAGATTTTAAGATTTCAGATTAGTTTAAGAGAGAAACCAAGATAATATGTTGGATTGTAACAACAAGAAACTGTTGTGCTACTCACTGTGTTTATATTTCATTATACAAACATATGGATACATGAGAATATATGTATGTATAAAATATGTGTGTGTTTTTGTGTGTATGCGTGTATAATGTATTGTTGAGTTTGAATATATAATCTTAAATGCTAATACGCTGATTATATTGGTTTATATAATAGAGGCCCAACTCTTAGTACAGTTTGTGCCGACAGGACTGACAGCAAACCACATGCTTTTGCAGAAGCATGCTTTTGCAGGCCAAAGTGAAACTAAACAGAGTGTTTGATCAAAACGTAAAGTGTGTGTGATGTCAAGATGGAGTATATAAATATAACTAGGCTTCCTGTTTGTTCTTGAGACCTGAGGTTGTGTTTGTTGTGCTTGGGTCTCCATATTCCGGAATATGTAAAATTAAAGATCACTGTAAAGTAAAGACCACTTTTGAGTCGTGTCTTTTCCGCCGTAAAGAATCTAAAGAACCGGATTTAATACTTGGTGCCGTGACCCGGATTCTTGTGCGGCTGAGGGGACTAATTTGGACCTTAAGGTACAATCTGATATGAGGTGGACAACAGACCGGTCTAAAAGATTTATAGGTAAGCGCAAACCTGTTGAAAATCGTTTACATTGGATGAATTCTAAATTAGTTGTCCACTGAATTGATGATTGTTACCATTAAATTGGCTCACTAGTGGAAATTAAATTTAATTGTAAAATCTGTTAAGTAGATTTTCAGTAGTGACATTTCCATGATAATTTTGGGTAATTAGAAATATAGAAAAGTAAAGTTTGGGGATATTTGATGAAAGCTCATTGTTGTTAATATTGGGGTGGATTTTTAATTGTTGTGATGTATATTTGAAGTTGGTGTGTTATGGGTGTTTGTTACGTCAGCCAAGAAAAGAGATATTAGATTAGGGTATTTGGTCAGGGAATTTTATTCCCACATTGATTTTAGGGACATCAGATAACAAACTGGTGGTTAGAGTCCACAGTGATGTTCCTAGAATTATTTAAATTGTAGGACTGAGACGGCGTTTCTCTAGGGGTGCAAAATGTTCTGAGGGTTATGCCTCCACTTTGTTCCGGACGCGGAACATTGTCCTCCGGCGAGAGGGTTAATTCAGTTGGCCGCTGCGACAACTGGGGACGGTCGTTAATGGCTAGTGGTCAAGCACCACTTTACTTGCACCGTTTGACTGACAGGGCGGGGTCCCGGCCGTGACCATTCAACGTGACTGACAGGTGAGCTTTAAGTAAAGCTGTAAGGCGCAAGTGGGATACTTAGACGCTGGAGGTGGAGCTTCCTGTCCAGCCGCGGGAAGTGGTTATAAATTAATTAGGGCCTAGAAATTTGACCGCTATCGGAGAGGGCGTTCCCGAAGCGGGTTGATTGACCAGGAAGGTGGGCGAACCTGGGCCTCAGAGGCTTTTAAAGTGGTCGAAAAGTTAGGAGTACCGGTACTGAGGTTTGGAAAATGTGATATGGAAATGGTAAATAATATAGGTTTTGAAAAGGTGATATGGAAATGGAAATAATTTATCTTGGCAGTTACTGGCAGTCTTTTGTTATATATAAATGTGTGAATGTATAAGTGAAGTGTAAAATCGTTATTTGGATGAATAATTAAAGGTGCACATTGTGTTGAGAGAAAGAGGGCATGGTGTGTGTGTGTTTGAGACGATTTATTTTTTTATTTTTTTTTAAGGAAGTTCAGGGAGGAGTGTAACATGCTGATGAAAGTATTGCGTGGATGATGCTACAAAAATGGACGGAAAGAATGGTGATGTGTGTGCGGAAAATTGTTACTTGAGACGATGTCTGAAAGAAGACGCTGAAGAGTGTGATGTGAGTGCTTGCAAAAACCAAAGAGCTTAGTATATTTAAAAGTATGTGCATGAAATAAGGGTGTATTGTTTTTAGATGAAGACTTAGTAGAACTAAAGAGGGTTTATAGACTGTAAATGTAACAAACAAGAGTTTGATTAATCTGTAGAAACAGGAAAGAGAAACAGAAAAATACTGCGCTGCTGTGTGTGTGAGAGGAACTTTGCATGCCCATAAAAGGAACTGAGTGTGTCAAGGGAGCACCCGGAGAAGAGAGAGAGACGAGTTAAACTTCTTTATTTTTTCACGAGTAGCACATGTCTCCTTGTGTACGACCGACAAACCTTACTGGACATAAAAGACGGACTTTCTCATCACTTTCCGGAGTTCAAGTTTTGCAACACGGACCCTCCGTTTGCAGACCCCCCATTCATCTCACCTGAGACGCCTTTGTTCTGGGCCCGTGGAGGCCGCAAACGCCGACGCAGAGGGAGAAGATCTGGCGTTCTGGTTCGACTGAGACGGCGCACTAACAGACCACCGTTACCCAGCTTATTACTGGCTAATGTGCAGTCTCTGGAGAACAAGCTGTGCGAGCTTCGGGCACGGATCTCATTCCAGCGAGAGATGCGGGACTGCTGCGTGATCTGCCTCACAGAAACCTGGCTATCGGACAAGGTACCGGACTCCGCAGTACAACTACCGGGGTTCTCTGTGCACCGCGCGGACAGGTCACAGGAGCTTACTGGGAAAAGCAGAGGCGGTGGTGTGTGTTTCATGATCAACAACAGCTGGTGTGATTATGCGAACGTGCACCCGGTCAAATCCTTCTGCTCACCGGACCTGGAGTACCTGATGGTTAAGTGCCGGCCATTCTGGCTACCGAGGGAATTTACAGCAGTGATTATTACGGCTGTTTACATTCCCCCACAAGCCGACACTGACCGAGCACTCAGGGAACTGTACAGCGCGATCAGCAGTGAGGAAACCTCACACCCAGAGGCGGCGTTTATCACGACCGGGGACTTTAATAAGGGTAACCTGAAGAAAGTCTCACCAAAACTCCACCAACACATCCATTTCAACACTCGTGGAGACCGGCTTCTTGACCACTGCTACACTTCTTTCCGGGATGCGTACAAAGCCCTCCCCCGCGCCCCATTCGGCCAATCAGATCACCGCTCCATCCTGCTTCTACCCGCCTACAGGCAGAAGCTGAAACAGGAAGCTCCAACCCTGAGGGCGGTGCATCGTTGGTCGGACCAATCGGAGTCTACGCTGCGGGACTGTTTTGATCACGCGGACTGGGAAATGTTTCACGTGGCTGCTAAAGACATCGATGAATACACAGACTCAGTCTGTGGATTTATCAGAAAATGCGTGGAAGATGTCGTCCCATCCGGAACAGTTAAATCCTTCCCAAATCAAAAACCCTGGATTAACGGAGATGTTCGCACGGCGCTAGCGGCACGGAGCACCGCTTTTGCCTCCGCGAACACATCGGACTACAAACACGCACATTACCAACTCCGGAAGACGATCAAAGCAGCCAAACGTGAGTACAGGGACAGGGTGGAGCAACAGTTTGACAACCCTCGGAGTATGTGGCAGGGACTAAACACGATCACAGACTTTAGAGGGAAAACCAGCACACCGCAGACCACGGCCTCTCTGTGTGAGGATCTAAACGTATTCTACGCTAGATTCGACACAGCGAACACCAGGAGACCGGACAGTGTGCGCACCGCGGATGACGTCAGTGCGCACACTGTGTCTGAGGAGGATGTGCGGAGGTACTTCAGGAGAGTGAACCCACGCAAAGCTACTGGTCCGGACGGGATTCCCGGCCGCGTCCTCAAGTCATGCGCGGCTCAGCTGGCTGGAGTGTTTACACATATCTTCAACCTTTCCCTCTCTCTGTCTGTAGTCCCAGCCTGCTTCAAAATGGCCACCATCGTCCCTGTACCCAAATCCTCCACCATCTCATCATTGAACGACTGGCGACCTGTAGCCCTGACCCCCATCGTGAGCAAATGCTTCGAGAAGCTGGTCAGGGACTTCATCTGCTCCGCACTACCCGACTCACTGGACCCTCTACAGTTCGCATACCGCCACAACAGGTCCACTGATGATGCCATAGCCCTGACACTCCATGCTGCCCTGTCACACCTGGAGAAGAGAGACACGTATGTGAGAATGCTGTTTGTAGATTACAGCTCAGCATTCAACACCATCGTTCCCTCGAAGCTGGACAGGAAACTGCAGGATCTAGGACTGAGCAGCTCCCTCTGCAGCTGGATCCTTAACTTCCTGTCTGACAGACGCCAAGTGGTCAGACTGGGCAGCACCACCTCATCCCCCATCACACTGAACACTGGTGCTCCACAGGGGTGTGTACTGAGCCCTCTCCTGTACTCACTCTACACCTACGACTGCACGGCCACTAACAACTCCAACATCATTGTGAAGTTTGCGGACGACACTACAGTGGTGGGTCTTATCACCAACGGTGATGAGACAGCCTACAGGGAGGAGGTCAGCGCCCTGACCCACTGGTGTCAAGACAACCATCTCACCCTCAACGTCGCAAAGACAAAGGAGCTGATAGTGGACTTCCGGAGGTGCAGAGGAGTACACACCCCCATCACCATCAACGGCGCCGCTGTGGAGAGAGTGAGCAGCTTCCGCTTCCTTGGTGTACATCTGGCTGAGGATCTTACGTGGTCAGTACACATAAACAAGACAGTGAAGAAGGCGCAGCAGCGCCTCTTCTTTCTCAGGAGACTGAAAAGATTCGGCATGAGCCCCCGCATCCTCAGGACCTTCTATCGCTGTGCCATTGAGAGCATCCTCACTGGATGCATCACCACCTGGTATGGCAACACCACCGCTTACAACCGCAAAGCTCTCCAGAGAGTAGTGCGGTGTGCTGAACGGATAATTGGAGGTGAGCTTCCCTCCCTCCAAGACATCTACAGGAAGCGGTGCCTGAGGAAAGCGGGGAGGATCATCAAGGACTCCAGTCACCCCAGCCATAAACTCTTCAGACTACTTCCATCAGGAAGGAGGTTCTGCAGCATCCGGTCCCGTACCAGCAGACTGAGAGACAGCTTTTTCCACCAGGCCATCAGACTGCTGAACACGTCATAGACACCTCACCCTCACTACTGGAACTTCAACATTATGCACTCCATACTGTACATTAATGCCACTGTTTTGCACATACCTACCTCTGTATATTTTATATTTTATATATCTTATTTTATTGTTTACTCTATTTCATTTGTAAAACATGTATATACACACTCACACACACACACACACACACACACGTAGAAAAACATATTTAGTACACACATTCAGTAATGTATATACCTTTATATATGGTACATATATTTATTACTTTTTAGATTAACCATTTTTATATTTTGCTTGTTGCACGTTATTGTATTTTGCACAACTCTGTTGCTTGTGAAGCTTGCACACAAGAATTTCACTCGCATGTACTGTACCAGTGTACCTGCACATGTGATGTGACAATAAAGGTGATTTGATTTGATTTGATTTGATTTAAACTCTAGGTAGATGAAGCGAATGGATATTTTAAGAAAATAAATGCAAATGATATTAATTCCATGCTTTAGTGTGTTAATACAGGTGGATTTCTCTCAACATGGAACCTTGAGTACAGCGGCAAAAGCATAGATTAACAGAATTGGGAAAACAATGAAAAAAATGTTATAGCTTGACCTCTCACTTTGTCCTCGACCCTGAGAGGAAGCTCAAAGGACAGTTAATCTCGTGATGAAGACCGACAGAACATCGTGGACTTGAAGAATTAACAGCAGGCAAAAGACAGTGCAAAATGAAACATAAGACTGACTGACAACTCGAGCAGCAGCATGAAAAGCACGTGATGCAACATGCACAGTGGCTGGTAAGAACAGTGTGACATGACTGTTTGAAGGCACTGAATGTGATATTTTGCCAGGCTGGGACTTAACTTAAAAGAGAAGACTGAAAAGATGAATGGTGAAGAAAAACTGAGAAGAAACAGATTGTGTTTGTTGGAGCTTTGAAGGCCACACAGGACACTGTGAGAAAGGGACAAGGACCGGTGAGAGGTGAAGCTAGGACAAGTTCGACTGCGAGAATACAGGATATAATTGGATTGAGATTGAAGCCGGAACTCATGATGGTTTAGAGATGTCCACCAGATCACAACAAAGAGGTAAACAATAGAAAAGGTAAATATAATGAAAGAAAATAACTGACAATTACATTAATGAATAGAAAACACACATACACAAATTGTTACATGTGAAATTATTTTTGGAAAGAATCAGAAGTGAGATAGTTTGAACTCAGAGCTCAGTGAAAAGCATGAATTAAACTTGATTGTAACAAACATATGCAACGAAGAAAGCAGCTTACACTGCATTAACATGGCCCGATGACGCAATGAAGACACGCTTACATACATGACATAATTGGTATTTCTGACCAGAGAGAGAAACGGGTCGTTTAAGCACTGATGATAATAATGAAAATGTCTCAGTTGTGTTATTTTCAGGGGCAGAGCAGACCTGGATCAATTTTCCACATGTAGCGGTTGGAAGAAAGTTATAGGTTAACATCATTAGAAACGCTCAGGCAAGTTTCTGGTTGAATTGTTTACAGCGTCATGTGTCCCTGGACCTGAAAAGCAAGCCATGACTCCTGGCTGAAGACAAGGGATGCTGTTATTTAAGGTGGGAAATCAAAATTTGGGTTAGCAAATTTGGGAAAGACAAAACTGACTGTTAAAGTGGAGAATTGTAAAGGAGTCTGAAAACTGCAAAAAAGAAACATTTACAAAATCACACACACCAACAGAAAATGCATTAACCTTACAAATATAAGAGAGCTCATGAGGATTAGACAGTTTGTTGAGCATGTGAGTGTGTCTATGAGTGTCGAAGTAGTGTGAATTTAGCATATTTAAACCCTGAAGTAGTTTTAGAAGAGTGAACTGGAAGGGCTCTTGTGTCGATTGAACAGAACAGGTGATTACTGTAGGAAGAAAATAAAATAATTTAATAATGTGGTAAGATTTAAATATGCCTTTCTCTTGTCGCGGAAACTTATTGAGATATGACTCAGTATGCAAATTATTATTATTATTATTTTTTTTTTTTTTTTTTTAAGGCTATTCCTTCTTTACTGTCATTCTTTGGCACAACAACACAGTAATGCAACCACAGGCTTACAGGGTGGTGTACAAGAACTTGTAGGTAGGGGTGTGTGGTCTGCAAACAGAACATATACAAAATGCTGAATATAATAAACATTCAAGTCATGAATTAAAATTCATTCACTTTCTTCCAAACTAACCAGAAACACAAATGGAAATTCCTATATGAACATCTTCGCTCACAAGTTTTGTACACTACTCACCAAACCTTCCTGTACATGATATTAATTGCCAATACACCCAATAATGTTATATCACAGAACAACTAACAAGTGTGTAACATAACAGCTAGCATTAGCAGCATGAACTAGCCACATAGCAAACAGATCAATACACATTGCACTTCTACATATACCAAATGCCTGAATGGCATAAAAGGCTCAAGACTGTTCTTTCCAGGCAGGGCTCACTGTCTGCTCACAGTTCTTTAGCAACGCACACAACTCACACCATGCATAGACATCCACTGCTATGTCAGTCTGCAAGGTGGCTCTTGCTATATGTTAGCTCAAACTCTGTCCTCCGGACCGGACTCAGTATGCAAATTAGCTGAAATGAGTGGTGACAAAGAAGCTTCCTGTGTGTATGTGTGTCGGAGGCGTAAAATGGAGGAAACAAGGTCTGTTCAGAAGTGCAGAGTTGGACAAGAAATGTATAATTTAGTGATGATACATTGTTATAACGTGTTTATATCGTATGCTAAATCTAAGTATGTTAAAGTGCTTAAAGGGGAACATTACTGTGTGCAAACTGTGTGGCTTTTAACAAGATTTTCTGTGTATTTAGCAGGTGAAATTATGTCAGTTGACCTCCGACTCTCAGGACGCTGTGGAATCTGAGGCCAACAACTAGATATGATGTGGGGAAAATGAACAGAGGAAGTGTTAAGTCTGATTTCAGACTATGTAAGTATTAATTAAACCAAGAGTAGGGCAAAACTTTTGTGGCCCTGAAGTTCTAATCCCCACAACATATAGATAGATTAATAAGCAAAATTTTCTGTTTAAGATCTTTGGGGTTGTTGTTTGAGTGCTGGGTTGATTGTGTCAGTTAGGTTTGGGTTGTTTTCTTATTTTAAAAGAGGGAGTTTTAGTAAACATGGACATGTCTAGAATTGGGCCCTTTAAAATTGTAACAGTGCACTTAGAGAAAACCTGTCAGGTGATTATGTTTTGTGTTTTGATGAGCTAATAATCAGCTCTCTTTTTTCTCATTTTTTGTAAGCAGGCCTGCAACAATTAATTAACAGCGTTTTTTCAGGAGAATAAATGTAAGGTGGGCTTTTTCAGATTACAATTGGCTGAGGAGAAGGCTACCGGCGGGGACCTGGAGTGCCGGTCTAAAAGGATTGCGGCGTGTCAATCCACACTAAAATGATAGACAAGTGTTTTACTTTTGAGTGAATGACTGGACTGTGACTGGACTGTGACTGGACTGACAACTGGACCAAAGTTGGCATGAATAAAGGGGGACAAACAATTGACTAAGTTGGGGAGAGAAAGGGGATGCTTTGCTTTGTTTTGTTTTGCTTTTGGCACGAGGAGGAGAGAGACCATAGAGGAAGAGTGTAGTTCCACATGAGTGTGGAGCTGCAGACTTAATTTAAATTTTTTGGTTGCTGATTTTGGGTTGCTGGTGTTCGCTTTAAGTAAATTGTGTGTTATTGGCGGGGTTTAGATTATGGTAGTAAATTATATAGTGGGGAAATGGCCAAAAGGGGAGAAACTTTTCGATATAATTCATGTTACCATTAACAAAATAGGCCACGGTACAAGTCAATTAAATTTTATATAGGAAAATAATTACAATCAAAGTAATATTTATGAGTCACATAGGGGATTGCTAGACTTTTCACATAAAATGCAGTTATAGAATAACAAACACTTGTCGAAGTGACCAAGGTTTTTTCCTTTAAAACAGGAGCAAAGTAAGGAAAGCATATATTTTGGTTAAGTCTGATAAAGTATAATTAGAATGTACCGTTACATTAAGAGGAGCAAAATGAAATCAGAATATGCTGTATCAAGAACATGTTATATTTGACACATGAGGTGTGTCAAGAAGGGGGGATTTAAGTTTTAATTTGAAATAAGGGGCTTTATGATCATGGCAGGACCTGGTGGGAGTTTGTTTTGGTTATGATAAAATTTACGCATAAGTAATTGCTTCTATGCTTAAGCTTAATTGATTAAAAATGTCTGTTTTCTGTTTGATGATTTAGTAGAATAAGCGGTCATAATGATTTTCTTCTGATCTATTGTGAAAGGTGACACAAAGGTCAAAACAAAATGCTTATAGACATAGATAACATGAAGGTTCACTTGTAGGTGAGAGTTAAGACACATTTTGCTTGGAAACTTTTGCACTTGCAACAGTTTTTTTAATGCACGCTTACGGACATAAATATTACGTAGATTGATTTGTGGGGTAGAGGTGAAAAACATTTTGCTTTGTTTTTGCTTAGCAAGCAGTGATGGTGTGATAGATAAGCAGGCCCTGAGTACAGGACGTGCTTGAGATGATCAGATAAGATAAGGGCAGCAGAGCGGGCAATCGGCACTTCACTAACTCCCCTCAGAGACATCTATACTGGCAGACTTCAGCAGAAAGCCAGCATCATCATCAAAGACCCCTCGCACCCTGGACACTCACTTTCCCCCCCCCTTCCCTCTGGTAAACGCTACAGGTCCATCAGGTCGAAGACAAACAGACTCAACAGAAGTTTTTACCCACAGGCTGTCAAACATGCCCTACCTCCACCCTGATTGGAGGATAACTGCACTGCCAACACTCATGGACATTACACCTTATTTATAAATCGTATTTCTGTTTATACTTCAATGCAAACAACACCCTTACCACTTTAAACTGTATTTATTATAACATTATTTAGTATAGTTCCAACAGCACCCCCCCCTCCCCCCACTCAATGTGCAATATCACTGATCACACTGCACCTCTCAATGCACCTGCTAGTTAGATGGCATGTATGTGTATGTATATAGATGTAAGCGTGTATGTGGAAATATGTGTGTGTACGCATGTACGGATGCAAATATGTATATATACATATATGTATGTATGTGCGTGTATGTTTGCAGGTGTATGTATAACTTGTACATATCTTTCTTGTGTAAATGTAAATTTGTCATTGTGTAAATACTTACGCTATTGTGTACTCCACACACATGGAGAGATGCCAAACTGCCTTTCACTGTTCTTGTAACAGTGACAATAAAAAGCTATTCTATTCTATTCTATTCTATTCTAAGAGAAGAAGAGAGTTTCTTAAAAGGGTGTCAAAGGTTGTTAAAAGTGTCGCTTACCCAAATGAATAAAATTGAAGATTATATATGTATAAATGATAGACCCTAGAACATGATAGGTTGTTGTGGAGATCAAAGAAATATTTTACTGATACTACTCATAACCATCATGATTACCATTGCATTAACCAGGATTTCATCAAAGCATTTATTGAAGCTGTTGGCATTACGTTAAAACTTGTATTACAGGTGTTATCATAATCACATATTAACCTTTTTGTTTATATCCTTTTTATTAAGCTTTGAGTAGTGGCATTTAAGTAAAACATTTATTCAATATATTACACATATAGTTTCAGTTGTGTACGTGCTGGCCTTCTGTCTGGGGGATAGGTTACAAGTTTTAGCTGAAGAGGTGAGAGGTGAAACTGAGTGCATCTGAGGTGGACACATACACACGCACACGCACACACACACAGTAGATAGACTCATTTCTAGGTAAGACTTCAAACATATTTTGCTTGTAACTGGATTTTGTGCTTACATAAGTGACAGTTTGTTCTAGGACGTGCGTCTGCTGGAGACGGAGTGTCAGGAGTTTTCCTGCTATGCAACTCAGGTCAGAATAAAACGCTCAGACAGGTTAACGTGTACACGGGGAGACTCAGAGAGACTCTCCGCTGCAGCAAAAAGAAGCAGTCTTTTATTAAAAGCACATACAGGAAGAGATACAGGAAGAGATAAAATAGCTGCTGCGTGCAGGCTTCCCGTGGAGTACAGAGTGTAACTTCCCCATTTAGGAGTCTGCACAAAGTGTGACTTACTGAAAGAGCAAACATAAACATAAAGAGCAAAAGATAAAGTAATAAATAATTATTAAGTAATAATAATAAAAATCCCAAAATCCTGAAATCTTTTGACATTCCCACCTGTTGTTTGATCTTTCCTTCTATATATGTACATAGCGACCACTGACAGCCTATGGCCACTTGTAGACATTTTTAGCCAAGACATCATAAGATAGTGGGTTTTGTGAGTATGTTATATCCAAGTGTCTATCTCATTATCATCTTCTTCATTCTGTGATAGGGTGATGTAAGCATGAATTGAAGCAGTTACCGTTTTTGATACCATGTTCTTCAAACAAGGTATGACACATGAAGTGAACAGACACAATAACAGTATTATAACACCAACAAAAACAAGTCCGTTAATCAGCAGGGACTTCCAAGAGCCGCTTAAAAGCCACGTAAGCCAGTCTTCTGTGTTTGTGGCATAGTCTCGTTGTTGTGCATTCCGAAGTTGTCTGAGTGTTTTCAGAGCATCAGTCATGTTCGGTGAGTGCACATTATCTGGAATGTATGTGCAACATGTGTTGTTAAAAAGGATACATAGCCCGCCCTTCTCGGCGAGAATCATGTCCAACGCTACCCTGTGTTGCATTACTGCAATGCGCAGGGCGTCAATTTCCTGATCCTGTTCATCGTCGATTTTACATGAAGCATTCAGAAAAAGTCCAAAGCGGTAGTTCAGAGTCTCTATCCTTAAAGCGTGTTTTCCTACCCCCACCCATGGGAAGAGTGCGTGAATAACTTTCTGTCTGTCAGTCCAAAGTTTGAATTCCTCTGGGACATCGGAACCCCACACAGAATCATGCTGCTTGAGGTTCGGGGTGCTCCGTCTTTTCCTTGTTGTTGATGTTGAAGTTGACGTGGCGTCCATGGTTATCTTGAAAGTGTGGTCAGATATGAAAATGGGAGCGCACTGACCTGTCCAATTCCCAGGAAGGATAAAATAGGCCTGTTGGCCACAGATCCAGGCCATCCCTTGCACCCAGAAGGTGCCATTTGAGATGTTGTTGCTTTTCACGGGCCCTCCAGGAGTGTGTGTAGCTGGCGTAGCTCGCGGCACACTTTGCTTGAATTATGTCCATTCCCTTCGCATACAGGGTGGCGTATTGTGTCGTTGGGGGCATGTAGGAGCAAACATAGCAGTCTTTTCTGGGTGTGCTGTCATGTATATATCGATACCATGCGTTGTTCATCCATGGATGAATGTGGTCTTGTGTCATGTCACGGAGATGTGAGTTGTCATGTGTCCATCTTGTCTGCAGGTGGTGTTGTTCATCTTTTCTCTTTCGGGTGAGTGTTAATAAACTCACCAGGAGTGCAACAGTAGCCATTAGGTGGACAAGTGTCTTCATGATGACCAGACACACCTGTGACCTCTGATGAGTAGACTACTGGCAAGAAGAAGAAGGCGGGGTATACCCGATCAGCCCTCCCTCCACCAATAGATCACCATACAGGAGTTAGGGGTGTCGGCGTCTAAACGTTTTAGGTCGTCACTCACTCTTTTGCAGTGGATCCAAGACGGTCTTTCTGCTATTTTGCAGGCAGTGGGAGTGGTGAGTAGCACCTGATAAGGACCTTCCCACCTTGGTGAACTCCAATTTTTCTTTTGGAGTACTTTGATCAGAATCCAATCACCTGGTTTCAACCTGCAAAATACTGGAGAGTTGTTTAGAACAATCTCTTCATTTTCAAGTAATTTCAAGTTGTGAGTTTCTGAGAACTTTGTGTCAGTCTCATCCACATTTTTACCAGGCCTATACACTCAGGCCATGGTCTCCCTGTTTCTTCCATGCATTTTCTCAGTCTCTGTTTTATTTCCTAGTGCTTCAGAGACCTTACTGATTACTTCATTAACAAAATGTGTCCCATCGTCTGATCTTATCAGAGTGGGGATGCCATCTATTGAAATAAAATGGTTGCACAAACATTTTGCTACTGAGATGGCGTCTGCTTTTTTACTGGATAGATTTCTATTTTATTTTGAGATCACGTCTATGATCACTAGAGCGTATTCTGAGCCCTGGCATTCATTTAGCTCAATAAAACTCATGTGGATTGTATGAAAAGGATGAGGTGGTGTGCATTATGTTTTTGGCAAATCATGCATGTTCCGACAAATTTCTGAAAGTTTATCTACCTCTCCTACCCCCCCTCCTGTTGACAATAATGCTGCTGATATGTGTAGGGACTTTGGTAGTATTGGTTTGCTATTACAAGTCATCAAATCATTTTCTAGCTGTGCTCCACATTTTAACCACTTCTTTTGTTCTCTAGTTGGTGCGGCTTTCTGTTCGTATATAAGCACATCAAGTGGTATTTGCATTGAGGAGTCAGACATTAATGTGTCTATAGTTTGTTGTGCTGCTGCTTTTGCGGCTCTGGTCTGCCAAGTTATTGCCTTTAGTGACCTCTGAGCAGCCTTTCTGGTGTGCAGCACATTTACAAAATGCTAACCGTTTTGGCAATAAAATTACTTCTAATAGTGTCTTTAGAAGATCTCAAAGTGTTGCACAGCTGAAAAAACATACTGTCTGTCAGTGTATATATTTATATCTTGGCCTGCGTGTGTGAGGATGTCAACGGTTTCGCTTCTACAACTCTATCTGCTGTGTAGATGCAACACTACATTTTGACTTAAGGCATTTTAGGCAATTCCTATTTCTCAAATAATTCATACATCTTACATATTTCAAACTTTTAAGTTAGGAAAAACTTTGCATTGCTTATAGCTCATAGCTCACAGCTCTAAAACTCGTCACTGTTAAATCATGTGCCTAATCATTATGTGTCACTGTGATCCACAAGTATGATCACAAATTTGTTTTCCAAACTTACAAAACAAACAAACAAAACAAAACAAATTGCCTATGGCATCAAGGCTTTGCGTTCATATTAATTGAGTGTAAGCTGCTTTCTTCATTGCAAGTGTTTATTGCCATAAGGTTTAATTCGTGCATCATATCACTGAGTTCTAGGTTCAAATGATCTCTTCTGACCCTTTCCAGAAATAATTTCACATATAACAAGTTGAGAATGTGTTGTCTATTCATTCTATTCATAGAGTCTATTCATAGAGTTCTGTTTCTCTCTGTGAGCTGTCTAAGATGACAGGTTTACAAGCAGGTCAAGTGTCTCCATGCACCTGATTAGTGTAGTTAATTCCTTATTTTCTTCATCTCATATATCATTGTACTGAGTTTGAGCAAACCTTAAGCTTGATTTAGACTACTTTTAACAATCATCCACCTCACATCATAACTGACTGAGGTGCCTCTTCTTATTAATAGTATGTCATTATTAATGTTATCATTGTATTGTTTTTCCTTTTTATAACAGCAATAGTATATACACTACTTCACTACTTTACTACTAATATACAATAGTATATTAGTTTATATTTTATTATGTATCCATCACGGGTCTGTGTGAATCTGCAGCTGCACACCTTCCCAAGCTGGAGACATTTTCCTTGGCTGGACAATGACGCAGCCTTAATATACCTTATGCATCTCTCTTTTTTATTTGATATATCTTTTTTGTGAATTATCTGGTTTCATGCATTCTATTCATTCTAGGCACGGTCATCATGCCAACTATGTTTCATTGTTAATACCAGTTTACAGGTTGTTAACCTTCCTATTATCTCCTATTATCATGCTTATCACAGATAAGCTCTGCTTTAATTTAAGTTAACCTTAATTTAACCTTTTGTTTATTCCACTTCATTCCACTTTCCATGCTTTAAAATGTTACAACTCTTGTGTACGCTTTGATTTCTTTTTAGCTTCCTTTTCAGCATTTATTTCTGCTTGGAGGGTTTCTTATAGTTTAGTCAATGCATTTTCCCTCCCACGTGGGACATTTTTAGGTTTTCTTCGGATTTCTCCATCTATATGCACTAATTTGTCCGGCACCTGGACATTTCTTTTCTAACCACTGCTCGTCAGCAGTGAGTTACCCATTTTAATCCTTTTAATTTTAATACTTTACTACACAACTGCGGCACCTTCTCTGGCACGAGAATCGAGAGAAGTAGTTGACATGGCCTTCTACTTTCAAGCTATTCTTGAAAGCGGTGTCAACACGACTTGTTTCTCTCTTTTCACCAGTACTTGGGTGGCCAACAGCAAACAAAATAGTGGAATAGTTCAGCCTCCTTATTGTGCTGTAAAATCAACTTATTCCACCAACAAAAATGAAACAACAACAATACCTTTTCAACGCGTACTACGTCTTACGGACCAGGTTTATCTAAAATAGCTTCCAGCCCCTTCCAGGCGAGCGTTTACTTCTAGAAACCCTACTAAAATAGCTTCCAGCCCCTTTTTCAGGCGAGCGTTTACATTTAGAAATCCCCCTAAAATAGCTTCCAGCCCCTTCCAGGCGAGCGTTTACTTCTAGAAACCCTACTAAAATAGCTTCCAGCCCCTTTTTCAGGCGAGCGTTTACATTTAGAAATCCCCCTAAAATAGCTTCCAGCCCCTTTTTCAGGCGAGCGTTTACTTTTAGGAATGCTACCAGCCCCTCTGGGCGAGCCTAGACGTTTTACGCGAGGTGTCTGAGTGTTAATATTCACCTGGTTGCTGCCAGTCTCTCAGGTTTACCTCATCGACCCCCACCGCCGTGGACCACTTATAAGAACGCCGGCCAGAACCCGAACGTTACGTCTCTGGACTTTATATCCTCTACCTAGAGAGGAGCTGTCGACAGACTTCAGCGCGGGCTTCTCACGACGTCAGGACTCGATGAGGCTTTCCTGTGGGATCTCACAAAAATGCTGTATCCCATCCGGCTCGAAGGACCAAGAAATGTCAGGAGTTTTCCTGCTATGCAACTCAGGTCAGAATAAAACGCTCAGACAGGTTAACGTGTACACGGGGAGACTCAGAGAGACTCTCCGCTGCAGCAAAAAGAAGCAGTCTTTTATTAAAAGCACATACAGGAAGAGATACAGGAAGAGATAAAATAGCTGCTGCGTGCAGGCTTCCCGTGGAGTACAGAGTGTAACTTCCCCATTTAGGAGTCTGCACAAAGTGTGACTTACTGAAAGAGCAAACATAAACATAAAGAGCAAAAGATAAAGTAATAAATAATTATTAAGTAATAATAATAAAAATCCCAAAATCCTGAAATCTTTTGACACGGAGAAAATGATGTTTTTAAATGTGTCAAAAGTTGACAACAGAAGATTTGTGGTTTTGAAATTTATGCATGTATTGTACCTGTGACAATTTGTCCACAGAGAACCAGAGTTCTAGAAAATGTGTTGTTTAGGAGACTAAAAGCTCATTAGACACAGGCTAAGTGTGGGCATAAAAGATATGAGCTACCTGTTAAAGGGGGCGAAGAAATTAGGCCTAAGTTTTAAGATAAAAAGGTTATCATATATAGAGGATGTTTAGAAAAGGTTGACAAGATATTATAGGAAAAGCTAATTATATCTTTCTTGGGGTTTGCAGGGAGCACTGAGGGAAGTCAGGAATAGTTTTAAATGGGGATTGAAAGAAAATTAAACTGGGTGAAAAGGGGGTGGAGGAAGTAGATTTAGGACAGGTCATAGCTCATTTGTTTGATTTATTTGTTGTGGATAGAAGTAATTATGACAAAATAATAAGGAAACATTGAAAACATACAACCCGTTGAGGGGACAGATAGGGTTGGGCAACTGAAAGGATTGGTTTTGTTTAGAATAACGTGTGTCGGGAGTGTCGTGTGTGAAGGCTAGGAAGAGATGACCCAAACGCTGGACTCACGGTGCAGGATAATGGTGTTTTATTGTCGACGGAGTGAACAAACAGAACAGAAGTAGGAAATGGCTGGTTGGCTGGACGACTGACTGAATGAACGAATGAAGGACTGACTGACTGAAGGACTGAATGGCTGGCTGACTGATCTGAACATACATGCAGAGAGACGACATTAACATCAATGACACGACACTGGACTGGTTGAACTGAGGAACATAAATACACAGGCTGAGTGATGAGTGATTAGAAACCGATGAGTACACAGCTGAACATAATGAACTAATGGTACATGGGAAGAGGACTGAACATAATGCACACAGACCAAGGCTAACACAATAAAACAGGAAGTGAAACAGGCAGAAGATAAACAGTGAACATGAACTAAAAATACTGGGTCAACGACCCAGAAACCCTGACAACGTGTTTTGTTATATTTTAGCTTGTAAGATGGAAGTAAAACTTAATGGGATAAAATTAGGAATTATGTTGTGTTTCTTGGGGAAACACGAAAAGGGGGAACTGTTGAGTTTGAATATATAATCTTAAATGCTAATACGCTGATTATATTGGTTTATATAATAGAGTCCCAACTCTTAGTACAGTTTGTGCCGACAGGACTGACAGGAAACCACATGCTTTTGCAGAAGCCGAAGTGAAACTAAACAGAGTGTTTGATCGAAACGTAAAGTGTGTGTGACGTCAAGATGGAGTATATAAATATAACTAGGCTTCCTGTTTGTTCTTGAGACCTGAGGTTGTGTTTGTTGTGCTTGGGTCTCCATATTCCGGAATATGTAAAATTAAAGATCATTTTAAAGTAAAAGACCACTTTTGAGTCGTGTCTTTTCCGCCGTAAAGAATCTAAAGAACCGGATTTAATAGTATGTATGACAGTGGTAAACTGCACATGCTTCTAATAGAATACTTATGTACATGTTTTTCCTTTTGCTTGTTTGTGTGGGGGTTTTTTTAATAAATTTGCAAGAATTTCAAACAAAAAAAAAAATTAAGAAAAACTCAGATATTAAGTTAAATTTAAGAACCATCCATTTAATGGAAAGCGTCAAAAAATAATATTAGAGGTGTTTTGGAGAAAGCTAAAACCGCCACTTATATCCACGATTTCACTCTAATAGTGTTAACAATAAGATGAGACTAAGGAGCTTGGAATGTAAAGCGTCTGGACTTCTTTAAGTTTCTTGAAGACGTTTCATCCGAGAAGCTTCTTTAGTTCTAATGTCCAGTGGTGGAGAGTCCCAGATTTAAGTCCTAGGGGAGTGTCCTCAAGAGGGCCCTGTTGATCCTCTACCTCAGGGGTCCCCAATCCCAGTCCACGAGGGCCGGTGTCCCTGCAGGTTTTAGATGTGTGCTTGATCCATCACAGCTGATGTAAATGGCTAAATGACCTCCTTAACATGTCTTGAAGTTCTCCAGAGGCCTGGTAATGAACTAATCATGTGATTCAGGTGTGTTAACCCAGGGTGAGATCTAAAACCTGCAGGGACACCGGCCCTCCTGGACTGGGATTGGGGACCCCTGCTCTACCTAATCACACGAGTCAAGGTGTGAAAACGGGTGTAGGTCCCAACCAGCCAAGGTTTTGGGTAAACCCGCTGTGAAACCTAGCCTAGGCCCATATCCTGGGCCTAGGCCACCTAGGCCCAAGATGTGAGTAGGTGTTAAGGCGTCTGGGAAGGATCTCTAAACTGGATTATCGATGGCAGACAGTTGGTGTCATAAACCACTGCCTCTGTTGAAAGATGGTCATTCACAGTGGACATAAATGGCTTCTTTCACTCCTCTTTTAAACCATCTCTCTTCTCTGTCCAAATCCTCAAAGAGTGAGCTTTGGCCTTTAGATGCAACTGGACAGCCGAGTCTTGTCCCATCAAGGTGGCTCTTCCATGTTGTGCCATCCATTTGTGAAGTGTCTGTTTGGTCTCTCCAATGTAGAGGTCTGGGCATTCCTCGCTACACTGTATAGCATATGTCTTGATGCATGCTCAATCATCCAGGTACGTAAATCTCCAAAAGTTGATTCTGTTCATCTGGACGTTTTCAGTGGGAGAAACGTTTCGTCATCATCCAAGTGACTTCTTCAGTCTTAGCTGACTGCAGGTTTCCCCAACCTTATAATAAATAAATGTTTCTCCCACTGAAAATACTACATCCAGATGAACAGAATCAACTTTTGGAGATGTGCAGCATATACTACGTTGCTACGTTTATGTTTAGGAGTTTTGTCTTTGGAATGAACCAGTGTTGAGGTTTCCATTCCCTTCAATGCGTACGGCACAGTTCACAAACCGGAAACTGTTATCTTTGTGTCTTCCCTGGTGAACTTGATGTTTTTATCCACTGGGTTAATGTGCGCACTGAAGGATTCCACTTCTTGGGTTTTGATTTTGACCCAGGTGTCATCTACATATCTGTACCAGTGGCTAGGTACTCTCCCTTTAAAAGACCCAAGAGCCTTTCTTTCCACTTCTTCCATGTAAAGGTTGGCTACAATAGGTGACACCGGGGAGCCCATGGCACAGCCATGTTTGTCCCTGTAGAAATCCTCGTTGTATTTGAAATATGTCGTGGTGAGGCAGAGGTCTAACAGTGTGCAGGTCTGATGGGGGTGAAGTTGGTCCTGTCTTCCAAGGAGCTGTCTTCTTGTAGTCGTTTTCTGACAGTCTCCTCTGCCTCCGTGGTGGGTATGCAAGTGAAGAGAGAGACTACATCAAAGGACATCGTGGTTTCATCTGGATCCAGGGTAAGTTTCTGGACCTTGTCGGTGAAGTTGGTGGAGTTCTTGATGTGATGTGGGGTGTTCCCCACAAGTGGTGCTAGGATGGTAGTAAGGTGTTTCAAAATGTTGTAAGTGGCTGAGTTGATGCTACTGACAATGGGTCTGAGTGGCACACTTTCTTTGTCGATTTTAGGTAGTCCGTAAATGCAGGATATGGCATCCCCTGGGTAAAGGGCCGTCAATGATTTTGTCCTTTTCAAGGTCTTGAAGGCAAACTATAACTTTCTTTTTGTAGCTGCTTGTGGAGTCTCCTTTTAAATCTTCGTAGGTATTGTTGTCACTGAGGAGAGTAGTGATCTTTGTGTGGTAATCCGTTGTGTTTAGGACCACGGTGCACCTTCCCTTGTCAGCTGGTAGTTGTTAAGGTTCAAAAGTTGGAGAAAAGGAGTACGGAGGTCTCACCAGCAAATAACAACTCTGGTCCAGAAGATGTGATCAAAGCAAAGATTTATTGATTACACGCGTGGAGTCCGAAGCTGGGCAAAGTCAGCAATCGAACTGAACTTACAATAATTAGACAAAGGTTTTATATGGGTACAACAACAAAGCCCCCTCTTTTGCAAAAACAGACACAATACAACATACGTCAACCTAAACCACAAAATGTTCCTACTAACTTTTAACATAGTTTTAAGAACATTACGTCTCATCTCCATCCCGGTGTCGCACCATGAGCGCCTCCTTATCTCCCCGAACATCAGGTGCACTTCCTGTAAGCATCTGACAATATGCCGGCACAATTTGCAATTGCAGCAAAAACACATCTTCACTTCTTACCTACCAAAATAGATCTATTATGGTGTGTATGTGTGTGTGTGAGTGTGTGTGTGTATGTGGGTGCCTGCTGTGTAGGCTATGTATGTGTCATGACCTCGTCTGCACCCCAGCTCACCTCACACCTCTCGTCCTAGCCAGACATAAGGCCTGCGCACATACACAGCTGAACTCTGTGTGATTTCTAGGCTAAATGTCACACTCAAATGATGATACTCAAACCATGAAGGAAACTTACTCAAACTGAACATAAATGAAACTTAAGACTTACTCAAAAGGATATAAGGTGTAAATGATAAAAACTTAAATCTTAACTCTAAAGGATATAAGTAATAAAAGATAAAAATCACTCCAGGCGTATGTCATGTAAGCAGGTGTGTTGCCATTCCTTTCAGAGCTCCTGTCCTCCTCACCGTGTATTGGCTGATCCTTAACGCCTGCCAAGAGTTTCTGACCCTCAGTTGACCAGGAGCCACAGCTCTTTAATAAGCTCAAATGCAATCATGTATAAAAGATTAAAATCATTTTCATAACAAAAGTTCTCTCTTCTCAGATCTACCAATATGTTTGCTCGTCTCTACTACAGTTTAATCATTGAAAATTACACTGATCAGCATACTTTGTGGAAATTACAGATTACATAATGGCAAAAGCATTTTTCAGACCCCTCATAATATAGTGATGTTGTGGTCTTCTTTTCTTGTATTGTGAGGTTAGATGGAGGATCTTTGGCACTGGAGAGGGTGGCTGAAACTTTCATCCTGATTTGCTCTGCTTCTGTTTGTGATAATTTATGAATCTGGATGGTGGTTTCTGTGGCTGTGATGAGGTCCACTATGGGTACTTCAGACCCAGCCACACACTTAGAAGTGCCACCTCGACGGGACAAGACTCGGCTGTCCATCTGCATCTAAAGGTCAAAGGTCACTCTTTCCAGGATGCCAATGTTCACATTTTGGACAGAGAAGACAGGTGGTTTGAAAGAGAAATTAAAGAAGCCATCTATGTCCACTGTGAACGACCATCTTTGAACAGAGGCGGTGGTTTACGACACCAACTGTCTGCCATGGACTAGAAAACTGTAATATGCAAATTATGCAGGAAACCGTTCCCCACCTCAGACTCAAACACTGCAAATCTCTTCTACTACATATGCAAAAGTCATGTGAAAGAGTATGGAGAGATTTTACAGATGAGAAGCAAAAAAGAGCCGTCAGGTTCTCAAAATAAACCTTAGACTTAAACGTTAAAACAGGCTTTTCCCCGCAGCACGCCCTGTAATAAATACTCACAAAGAAAATGGTGACTGTTACAATGTATAGTTGCACGCATCGGTCAAAACATTAGACTCCAGGTACACGACGCGACAGCTGAAAACACTTCACGCGTCGAGTTGCCCGAGATTCACAGAATTTACAGAAAACTTAAAATTTTTGTGATTATATATCATTGTTGGGATAATAAATGTCTTACACTGGGATATGAGATTTTGTTCATATCGCACAGCCCTAAGCTGTGTTCTAGTTTAACCAGCCTGATGAACGCACTGACCTTGCTCTTTATCCTCTTCAGTTGTCGAAGATATAACAAAGCGGCGTGAACCTCTGCCCAGCATGGAGGCCATCTACCTGATCACACCCTCAGACGAGGTAAATAAAGCAGTTCCTCTACAGCAGGGGTGTCCAACGCCAGCCCTCAAGAGCTGCCGTCCTGCAGCTTTTAGATGCATCCTTGTTCCGACACACCTGAATCAAATGAGTGGCTTATTATCAGGCCTTTGCCAAACTTGATGGCATACTGAAGAGGTATCCCAACCATTTGATTCAGCTGGTTGGAGCAGCGATGCATCTAAAAGCTGCAGGACAGCAGCTCTCGAGGACTGGAGCTGGACACCTCTGCTCTATAGCCTCATTATGCGATTTTCTTCATTGCAAATTGTTTGTCCATCAAATTAGAAATGACACTTTCCTTTGATTTGAATACTTTATTACAATACATTTAGTTTGATGTTTGTTTTCAGTGATATGTAACTCACTCAACAATGTAGCAATGAATTATCATTCTGTTCATCTTTGCTATTTCAGTCTGTCGAGGGTCTGATTGAGGACTTCAGAGACCCTCGGTCTCCGAGGTACAAAGCCGCCCACGTCTTCTTCACTGACAGTGAGTAGACCAAAATCACACCCACAAAATACACGATTTAGTTTTATTTATATAATTCCAAGTCATAACACATGTGGTCTCAGGACACTTTCTATAACGAGGTTAAGACCATATCAGGAAATCCAACGCTACTTTCTTTAACTCGAGGCACGTGTACTGTATTTAAAAATCTTCCCAGGTGTCTTTGGTTTCTGTATTTTTTTCATCTGTCAGTATAGTTTTGCAGCTCTTACTGGCTGAATGATGCTGTTTTGTCTTTGTTTCTTTTTTCCATTGGGAAATAAATACAATTGAATAAATGTAACTGAAAGTAAAATATCCTAAAATTTTAAGTTTTACAAAATTTAAAATAATAAGCAGCTTTTAGCTGCTTATTATAAGCTAGTGTAAGCTATTATAAGCTAGTGTAAAATAGGCTCTTCTTTGAGGAGTCACTATGACTAATAAACACCAGTGCTAGTCCAAAATAGTAGATCATACAATACTGAAAACACATTTTAACAAAGTCCAACATGCCACACTGCAGCTGTGCTTTGTAGATAAGTGGGCAAAGTTAGAGTCATTTAATTCGTGGCAAATCCACATGAATATAGTATGCCTACATTTCCTTTTCAAAAAAGGAATCTAATTTGTCAGAGTGAGACAACAACAGGGGCCCTGAACACGCCCTGGTCCTCAAACAGCTACAGATGCATCACATATTTTCAATCATGCATGCCAGTATCACAGTATTTCACTATGTTAAATGACTTTGGTTGTGCTTTTGGCTTTTTTTCCATTCCTTTGGCGTGTTTTAGCCTGTTGTGCATGTGTAATGTTTGCCCAGCTTCCACAGCAGCATCTTGTTTTTTCCCCGCTGTGAAAGCTGAATGAATAAAACACCTCCACAGCAGCGCAGGCTTTTCTTCCCTTTATCTGCTTCAGTGCTATTTTACAAAGTGAATTACGTTTTTAAAGGTAGACACGTTCTCAAAATTTCATGACATTTTGCACACACAGACACAGGTCTGGTGGAAATGTGTGTGTTTTATTAAACTCAGACATGGTCGTTGCAACATGGCTCTATAGCAACACCTCGTTAATGAAGTTGGTCTTTAGCATCGTTTATGCTAGGTGAATGAAATTTGTTACACACATGTTACATCCCAAATGTGGAAAAAAAAAAAGTCTGTTGGCTCGATGATCCAAAGTTGAACTGAATTAAATTGACAATTTTATGGGGCTGATTTGACCATTTCCAGGTATTAGACCATTCCAAACTCCTCCTGGGGATTTTATTGGAATTATTGTTTGGACCTTGAGAGCTGGTCAGTCTCAACTACTGACCTTTTCCATTTTCATTAAATCTGTCTTTGGTGTAAGCAAATTTTTAATAATTTGCCATGGACCAAACCTGGCTGTGATAAGCCTTTGTGACTGAACACATCCATATGGTAATGTTTCATATTAGTCATAGCACCAGCTAGTGAGAACAGGGAGCAGGCAGGTACCAGTTCCACCTGACTGACCAGAACCATCTAAAACGTGGTCATGAAAGCCTTAAAAAGTTAAGTGTTTCTTTTTATTGCCACTTTATTAAGGAGGTGACCCTGACAGCATGATGAACTTTGCACAATATTTACTGTAACTCAAAGACACATTCCAGTCTGCTCCAAATGTCACATGTTTGACAAAAGTCATGCCCTGAAACCAAAAAGTATTCAAAGTATTCACTCGTCTGCCTTCAGACACACATGAACGTGAGTGACATCCCTTTCTTAATCCATATTAATATTATGGGATTTTTTGTCTTTGGCTGTATTTTTAATAATTTCTATATGTGGTATTCCTCTCTTTGACTTTAATAAGCTGCCCATTATTACTGTGAATATGGACAGAAAAACTACCTGTGCTTAATTATACTTTCACCTAAGACTGATTTAATGCGGTTATTTACAATTTTCACTGAAAAAAAACCCCACTCCTTTGTTCAAATGTGTATTTTGGACAGAAAAGGAAAAAGAAGCCAGAACAATAAATACCATGTTGAGCAAAGCAGATAAAATAAATGAAACATTTAATTCTTACTTTGTAAAACCTACAGTTTATCTAAGTAAACCAAAATGTTTTTCTTCAATTGCTTGCAGCAATCCCAGACTCTTTATTTGGACTCTTGACCAAATCCCGCGCTTCTAAAGCAATGAAGGCCTTGACTGAGATCCACATAGCCTTTCTGCCCTATGAGTCTCAGGTAAGACAGAGTTAGGCCCGGCCCACCATCAGTCATGATTGATGGGTAACAATACTCTTACTGAATGTTTTGAGATCTTTGTGTTTGTATAATTTGAATACAGATGACTGAATAGTCAATAAAATCTCAGCTGTCTTTCCACGATTTATTGAAGTGAATTACAAGTTGACCTTTCATGCTGCAAGAAAGTGAAGAGAAAAGAGCAACTGATTGTGCTGAAACCATGTAGCACATTTATGACCAGATTTAAGAACATTGCATTATTAATGAGTAGAAGGAGATGAATCAGCTTCTCACTATAGCACAAGGTTCTGAACATTTTACTGATAGCACGTCAGTTGTTGAAGCATGTATCCTACATGAAAACAACAGTTTGTCTTACATAATGCTGAAATCAATCACATGCAATAGTGCATAGCCTTCCATGTGTTGAGTTTAAAAACAATATATTTAAGATTTAAAGAGAAATACAGTTCTCTTCAGCACAAGTGTTCTTGTGCTACAGTGGCAATCTTAAACTAATATGAAAGTTTAGAGTTCAGCCACTGCAGAAAACTGTATCCTGTCAGTTATGTTTTACATACTATCCTACTCAGTGGAGCAGTTGTACTTTGCAATCCATTAAGTTTTGGTGAATTAGTGTTTAAAAAATGTCGATCCACACAGCTTATGTTAATGGTTTTGCCATCATTTTGATCAGTAAACACTGATGTAGCAGCATTTTCAGAACATAATTCATTTATTGAAAACAAAGAGTAAGAGACTAACAAAAAACCCTGCAGGCATGAAACGACTGAATACAGCAAAATATTTTTTAATTTTTTTTACTGTGCTTTTTTCTCAGTGAGTATTATTACTAGTTGTACTCCTGTTTGAAACTGACTTTCAAGCTGGGCTGACTGCTCGTGTTTCTTGCCGTAGTGCATTCAGTGTTCGTCTGCAAATGGGAAGCCACAAACACAACTTCATATTATTATTTTTTTATTCAATATAGCCAGTATGTCAGCAAACAGTTTAATTCATGATCGGTACACTGGATGAATGTAAGTTTGATGTTTTAGTGTGTTTTAACTCAGTTACCTCAGGAAGTGGAAATTGTACAAATGTTGCTGTAAAAGGAGGTGGGAATCACCAGCCAGCTCAGCTTGGGCAACATACTGAGCCCAAGTTGTTGCCCGATGCATCCATTGGAGTATGAAGTGTGTAAACAATAGACAGAAAACACTTCAGTCGAAAAACGCGTGAATGGGTGAATGAGGCGTTTTGAATACTCGGGATAGAAAAGCTCTCTGTAAGAACCAGTTTGTTTACAATTTAGCCCATGTTAAGATATTATCACAATACTTCACTCAGGATACAGTATCATTGGGAGTTTTGCAGTAACATGTATAGCAATTTATTACCCATTTTTAGCTCCAAATTATGTCCTCAAAGTTTGTTTGTCAATATTTGTTTTACACAATAAGATAAAGTTAGCTCAAATCTGCAAAGATCCAAGATCATCAGTTCAAACAATTGTACAGAAATCCCAGTTATTTGGATGTGTCACTACTTTACAAAGGTCTTGGAAAACCCAAACAATCACCCTCAATGACAGGACATTGATTAGGAATGTTTAGGCACAACCAGTAACCACCCAGACTCAGGCCTGCATTAAACTGGGAACTGCTGTAACACTGAAACACTGTGTACATGGGAGGTGTTGGGGATATATCCTGTAGTTTTGCCTCTGTATATCACTATACAATATTAAATATTAAATAAAATAGTCAGCCCAGTTATTGTCCAGTTATTTCTGAGCCTGTGAAAACTGGGCACTATGTAAAGAAATGGCTTTAATTAGTTAATGCTGAAATTCAGTTCGATTAAAGCTGAACCCCTGCACTTCAGTCGAGTATTGCTGAGTCTAACATCCAGTGCTGTGGTGCAGAGGGGAAACTATCCAACTGTGTGTCATCTTTGTACTGTTTTCTGTTGTCAGGTCTTCTCCCTGGATAAAGTGGATGCTTTCCAGGACTTCTACAGCCCCTTCAAGGCTGACGTGAAGAATAACATGCTCGAGCGTTGTGCTGAACAGATTGCCACCCTCTGTGCCACGCTAAAAGAGTATCCAGGAGTTCGATACAGAGGGTGAGCTCTTTTTCATTTTTTTAAAGACTGAATTGGGTCTCTATTTAAAAAGTCATGGGCTGTATCCCAATTCAGGGTCTGCAGCCTTAAAGTACGCAGCCTCAACGGTCCTCAAGGGCCGCGTACTCAAAGACCGCTAAGGCCGGAAGTGCGAGGCTTGTGAAATGGGACGGTCTAGCCTCCGTCACACTGCCCAGGTTGCCTAGCAACCATGATAGCTGGAAACGTGTGGTTGACAGAAATGAAGGGGAACATATTTTGTTCATTTGTTTGTTTGTTTCTACACGAGCTTTGTGTGATTTAATAAGTATCTGAGGCTGAGACCACAGGACTGTAAAACATCATTGTTGGCCTTCATATCTGTACTGAACAGTCATTGTAAGATTAGCTAGTAAATAACAATTAGCTAATGTTGTTCATGAGACTAAAGTCAGTGTAAATATGATATAGCCAATATTATAGTTATTATATTAATCATTATTAGTTATTACAGCAGTGAGTTTGAAGTCTCAAATCAAATCACTTTTATTGTCACATCACATGTGCAGGTACAGCACATGTGAGTGAACTCTGTGTCAAATACTGAGCTTCAGTAAAGATTCAAGCTGCAGTTATTTATATGTCCTATCACCTTAAATCTTCACTCAAAGACAAGTATCTCTGACAGTGTATATACAGATTTATTATATATAAGAGACAAACATTGTTCTTTCAATATGTTGGCATTACTAAATTTGGCCCAATGCTTACATATATGTGTAAAAAGAAAATGTACGAGCTGTGATAACTGTTTCTGATAGAATGAAGAGTAGACTGATATATGAAATATTCCTTTATTGGGTGAGAAAATCAGACCATGTCATAACTGCTTTAAGTCATACAGAATAGATATCAGAGCCTTAAACAGGCTGACTTCTGCTAAATGGGTCAAACTGGGCAGAAAGTCTACAAACACATAACATCCTTATAGAATATGATGTAACACTATAGATCAACTTAGCTCAGAATATATAAAGCATATAAACAATTACAGCAATATGATGCAACAAACACAGCAGTGCTACTGATCCAAAATACTCAAAGCTTCATAGAACTGAAACAAACATTTATTTTTAGCTCCATTCTGCTGCTGATACATACTTTAGGTTTCTGAATATTAAACTTGTTGCTGCCTTTCATAGTGTGTAACTTGAAGGCCCTGAGTACTTTCTCCCACACTGAAAACACTGGGATGATAACATTATTTGAACATTACCTAATAAGACTGATTCAGGACAGACAGTTAGTTATGTTAAACTTTCCTAGCAGTCCTTCACAAACAGGGAACAGTCTGTCTATTCTCTCCATCTGTCAGCTGCTGCTGGCTCTTCCTCCTCCTCTTCCTCACACACTGCTGAGTTTGTCCTGGTGGATCATCAGGGGTGCAAAGCCTCACAGATGATGTGCAGCAGTGGGTCCCTCAGTCTGTCCTCACTCTGGACACTTGCAGTTGTCACACATGGAAATCAAATGTGTGATAAGCTGCAGGATTCAAACACAAGTGTAACTTATAAATACATGTTCATACTTTTATTCCACAATCAGAGAGAAAGAAACAGAGAGAGAGTGCAGGACAGACAGACAGGTGACAGTCTCAGGTGTACACACTGCTACAAAACAGCACAAGAGAAGGAGGATTTAGTGTTTGTGTTATTACGAGTGCTAAACAAGAAGAGTTCCAGATGGTCCAGTGGACACATGTGTGACTCCTGTGATTAAAGCATCTTTCTTTCAGCTTAACGAGTGAACCGTCAGCTCGTTCAAACACACGTTAAAGTCCGTTTGGCTCGACACCACCGAACAGAGGCAGCAATATAACATAGCTAACATTAACAGTGCAGTGAATCCTGCTTGTGCCGTGATATTCAGGACTGCAAACCGAGCAGCATCACTGACTTTCAGCTTGTTGTGTTTGTGGATATATGACTGACTTTAATTATCCACAAAATCATCACATTCTCTGTAAGATTAAGGTCGACTACATATATATATATATATTTTAAAGTAAAGGCTTTAAAACCAAGTAAACGCTGAAAGTACAAACATCACTAATGTCACATAACTTTGCCGACATGTGGCCAACAGTAATGTTTTAATGTTCTTTATTATTAAACATTTGCACATAAATAAGTGGCATATTATTCAGTACTTACTTTTAACAGTTCAGTCTTCGGCCGCTCCGCGTCTGCCGTCTGCGGCAAAATTATCCACACCGACTGCCGCGCTATGAATTGTGGGATATGTTGGGCCACGAAGGCTACACTGCCACAGCCTTAAAATTCAGGGAAATGAAGGACGCATTTGAGGGCCGCATTTCAAGCAGCCTTTGAATTGGGACAGCCTTCGGCGCGCCGCTGTGACGTAATCGGCCTTAAAATGCGGCCTTTAAGGCTGCAGACCCTGAATTGGGATACAGCCTATGATCTCTGATCCTATGGGTCTACCCCAGTGGGCGGTGCAGAGTTTGGATGGAGCCAAAGGGGATTTGCCTAGAGAGGGACTAACTGCCTTTCTCCTCCGGGTGTCTACCCTGCCTCCTCTGATAAAAAATCAGGAGCCCTGAGCAGGCTCAGTGCTGTTCTGACCATTCCCTCAGTGCTGTTGGAATACAACTGGAGAATATAGCAGACTGTAGCTTTAGCAGGAGCAAAGCACTTGGATTATATTTATCTAATCAGCCTGCTACAAGCTGATGCTGACTTTGTTCTGATCTTTGTGAGGAAAACATTTGAAGAGGATGAGCACAACCAGATCTGAAGATTCACTTATCTAGCAGCATTCCTTGGAAATTCAATCCCCCAGGAATACAGTGGAAATCCAAAGTCTCTTGAATCTGTAATCTGTAATCTAACACGACACAAATGAGCAGAGAAAAATAGAGTAAAAGCATCAAAACCAATTTGCAGCTTCACAGTTTGTGGTCGATCCCTCTGGTGTGGTCTGTGCTTCAAATTCCAACTTCTTATTTCCAATCTTCTGACCTGCTCATCTTGCAGAACAGAATGGGAAGAACGACTTATCTCCTCTGCACAACACTTTTGTTCTTCTGGACATTACATCATTCGAGATGGCCTTAGTCCCACTGTGACATCCATTCACCGTTGTGGACACCTAATGACCCGAAGTCCAGCAGCACCTCAGCTTCCTCTCTGTGACTTTTCAACAAACATGATTTGAAACAAAGTTTAAAATGTAAACTTTAATATCACTTCATTTCATTTTCTGTCTTTGTATGATGCACTTTACAAGATTTGTGTGTGTGTGTGTGTGTGTCAGTCATAATATACTCAATACAATTTCTTTTCTCACTCACTCCCTGCTTCCCATCCTACACACACACACACACACACAAACTTGTTTAAGTCTAGATTATGTCTACACACACACTCATTTCAGAGATTACACCTCTGATCAAGAATGAAGATGTTTCATTATTAGCAAAAGCACATTTAGACTCTGTTTTCATCACTTTTAACATGAAAGGCTGGATGTTAAGGCCTTTTACCCTCTCTCACATGTGATGGGAGGTGAATCATGGGACTTCAGTCTCTGCCTCAGCTTTCTTGACAGGGTGGTGTATACATCTTCCTCAAAGTAGACTCCTCTACCAGAAGACGAAGAGGCTTGAGGGCGTTGCTCTGAGGTTTAGCAGTTTAGCAGAAGAGCACTGACACTGTACTCTCTGTTCCTGGAAAATGCTGGAGCTACTCTTCCTGTTTGGATGTATGCAGCACAAATGTTCTTGTAGTCCACTTGGTTGATCCAAGTGCTGACTCAGCTTGCATCGTCCCATCCTGCTATTATGTACCAGGCTGTCTGCAGGACGCCTGAAGCCTGCAGGTTGGGTCTTGGTGCCTGTGATAGACTCCTGTCTCTATCTGGATCTGGCACTGTTCTTGTGCTGCCTTGATCAGAGCTTCTGTGTTGTCTTTTAGGTTGGCATCTTTCCATTGCTTGTAAAGCCACGTGATGCTGGAATTTTGGGCGTAACCCTGCATGCATTGTGGAGAAAGTGACATCAATATCCTCCTGTTGTCAGCCTATTATTTCAGTTGAGTATCTGCTGACTGGGATATGTGTTGATATTCCTATCAAGGATATTCTTATTCCATCCCACTGAGCTGTCTTCTCGGCCCCTGTCTTACCCCATGGAGGAATCACACCGTGGGTAAAGTTTTTGTATATTTCTTGTGGTTCCTGTCAGTCTGTGAGATACTCAGGCCCCTCCTCTATCCTGCTTTCTAACAGCTTCCCCCCTTGAATTTGGATGACCTTCTTTTTGCCAACACTTATCCACTGTTTTATTAGAATCTGATTTCTAGATGATTTCTCTTCCTTGTGATTAAGCCAACTGTCTTCTTTCTGGCTATCACTTCCATGCTGTTTGATTTTTAAAATGTGCACCTGGATAAATGAATACGTGTGTGTTTTGGATTAGGGACTACAAAGACTGTGCAGTTCTGGCTCAGATGCTTCAGGAGAAGTTGGATGGCTACAAAGCTGATGACCCCACCCTGGGAGAGGTAATGAAGTGAAATGACTAGATAATGAGTGGAAGAACCAGATTAAGGTAAATATATGGAAACTTCTGAAACAAGAGAAAAACAGAGGAAATCACACACAATGGAATTCCTAAAAAATCGTACCCAGCTATAATCTGCCATAATATCCAGGTTGCTTTTATTGATCATTATGTCTTTTAGCAAGCTGCATTAAAAACTGTACAGGTATTACATGTGTTAATTAGAGCTAAGTAAGAAAAGAATAAACTAAACTAGTAAATAGAATTTCACTCAGCTGTAGTTTTAGTTTTCTGTGTTGGGGGAGATCAGCTGGACTGCTCCCATAACTCAAGCATCTACTACATCGCTGTTGAGTGGGTAACCATCCACAGAGGATGAAACAGACGTTATGGTCTGTCTGTGGGCTCCATTGTTCTTGGGGCAATAACTAAGCTGCTTCAGGGGTTCTTCCAAAGGTTAAACTGATTGCTGTTGGAAAAAAGACGTGTGTTACATGTTAAAGCAGTGTTTTGTATATGCTCTGGTGCCTCCAGGGTCCCGACAAGTCTCGTACTCAGCTGCTCATTCTGGACCGAGGCTTCGACCCCGTGTCACCTCTCCTGCATGAGCTCACACTACAAGCCATGGCCTACGACTTACTGGGTATCGAGAATGATGTTTACAGGTAGAGATGCTACTAAAGGAGGTCTGACATCTGCCACGTGTATTTTTTAATGTTATGACAGAAAGTTTGGGTCACACATATAGAAATAACAATCATGATGTGAAAATCAAGCAGTCTGTTAACACGTGTCTGTTAGGTTTGAGACCAGCGGGATGGGAGAAACCAGGATGAAGGAGGTATTGCTGGATGAGGATGACGATCTGTGGCTGAGTCTGAGACATAAACACATTGCTGAGGTGTCAACGTAAGTGGCTTTCACCTCCTGCTCACAAATGCAGTCAAACAAAGGATTAGTCCCTGCTGTTACTAAAGTGCTTCCTCAGGATACTGAGAACTGTTTTTTTTACTTCCCTTGTCCTCTTTGTGTTTCACTACCCACAGAGCTGTGACTCGTTCACTCAAGGAATTCTCTGCCAGCAAAAAGATGAACACTGGAGAAAAGGTAAAGGACACGGCGTGTCTCTGTGTTCAGCTTTCTGGGTCCTCTGTTTGTCCTTCACATAGTTACAGTGAAAAGAATATGACCAGATTCTCAGACAGTTCATATGTCGAGTTATCTAGCTAGTCATCAAAAGTCAGCATTATTAGTTTGACTAATAACCTTTCATTCACACTAGTGAGTCTCTTGTCTTTGTAGATGAAAGGTATTTGTTCTGTGTGTAGTCTCTGTAAGAAGCTCGGCACACTAAGAGGCCACTGTTAATGTGCACAGAATCTTCAGGATACATTTTTTTATCCGTAATTGGAAACTTTTGTTCTTAGAAATTTTCAGTTACAGGAAAAATATTCACAAACATACAAATCGATATGTACGCCAATATACTGAGCTGTAAACTTGTACTTTACTTACAACTACTACTCTACTAAGGAGTATTAGAGCCACATTCAGAAAAAAAGTTATTGTACATTTTGCAAATAAACTCAACATTTTTTAAATCAAACTTGAAATAATATTTATATTAAGTCAATGTGGTGATAAAAGGAGTTGTTAGTGCAATTCAGCTCCAATGGCTGCTACAAAATGCCTTGTGTAAATTAGTTAGTGAAATTGTACTTCTACTACTACTAAACACAAGTGTGGTGTAAGGATGTTGCAGAAACATGCATCCAATCAGAAGGCATACAGTGGGTGTAGTCATGGCGATGGCTATGATGCATGTTATATCAAAAGACACAATAAGACAGGCGATTGGGCTGTCTCACTGACCCATCAACACGAGGCATCTGCAGAGTGTGTAGCTGCAGTGGCAGCTGACTTAAAATGACAAGTTCAACTTTATCCTGAAAAACACTGTTTCGACGTTACTCTCAAAATGAACAATGCATTTCTTTCCTAATCCACTGTGGATTTACACCTGCTTGATTGTCTCTGGTGACAAATTCATGAATTTGCATGCTTTGACTTTTCTAACACTTCTTGTGCAGATACCTGAAACCCTCATTCCTCATTAGGTCCAGTAGCAAAAATGAGAGTAAACAAGCATTTTGGCTATCAGTAATAATGTTAGCTAACTAGCACTCTTGCATAAATAACACTGATCAGTGTCTTTCTGTGACATCAGTGTGTTCTCATGCAGTTTGGCCCATTGTTAGCAGCAAAAGAGGACTGTCAGCTGACATCTGAGCCCTCACTCTCAACCACAGGACTCAGGGACACCAGGACATTCCACTTTAAATGATGCAAAACTAATCTTCCTCAGTACCTTCTTGCTTCATGCACCCATGGTGCCAGTGCGCTCTGCCAGCCTGCATGTAGGCTATATCAAAAAAGAAAACACAAATGATATTGACCCACAAGCTCTTCTGCACTGCGTCCCAGATTACCAGTCCAGCCCTGTTCTTACCAACAGCCAAAATGATCGTTCGCTCTCAGTTTTGCTTATGTACCAAGGAATGAGGGATTTCCAGAGTCTGCAGTGATTTCAGTAAGAATAATGGCAGGGACTTGAAAGAGACAGTGTGTTTCTCCCGTATTAGCTCCTCTTCACTGGCTCCCTGTCAAATCCAGAATCAAACTTCAGATCCTTCTCATCACATACAAGCTACCACACCCCACCTTATCTTGGTGACCTTATAGCACTGCACTGTTCGACTTTTCATCTCCACTTTACGGTAACATACTGGCATCACTGTTGCCAGCGTCATACCGTGACGCCGTATTACGGTAGCTTACCGTTCTGCAGGATGATACCGTTTTTTGCTGTTGTGGTATAATACTCTTGGACAAATTATGGTAACGCACCGTAGCTTTTTTTTACGGTATCTCACTGGCGTCACTGTCACCAGTGAGATACCGTTATGTCGTAAATTACGTCAACAAAGTAACATCATATTGTGATTAAGAAATTGGTATACTACCATTTATTCACGGTATGTCACTGTAAGCCCGCTGCAAGATAATAAACTGCAATATATTTACCAGTAACTTACCGTTATCACGCATCATCAGTACCAAAAATATTAATCTCTACTAGAGGATACCGTGTTCCTACAGGCGGTCATTTACTGTTTAACACGTCGTAATTTACCGTAATTTAAGGAAACAGTAACATACTGTAAGAGACTGGAGGGTTCCAAAAAAAAAAAAATAATTGTATTGTATTAAAAAAAAGGTACCATTTATTTATTTATATAAAAACATGTATATACCCACTAAAGATCGATTGATCGAGATAGATAGATAGATACACACACACAATAATTCATGTGCTTTACACCACTTTTTATTTCTGTTCTGATTTTTCCCTGCAGAAATACACATTTCCAAAATCCAGAACTGAAAAGAACTGAAAACATATTTTCATTGAGGAAGCACTTGTTTTTACTAAACCATGTAATCCATTATTTTCTCAGATGGTTGTACAAACAATAACAATATTATGTCATATTTATATCATAAAAGCCAACATATGCTCAAGTGATGAGTTTTCTTAGTTATATTTTGTAGGGTCTTAAACCTACACTGTGAAGTGCCCTGGCATTCATTTTGTTGGCACCATACAAATAAACTGAATTGTAATGAATAGAACATCAAGCCCCACACTTCTGCCTGTATACACACTTTATCCAAAATACTGGCTCACACCACCAAATCAATGCACAAAGCAGGGTCCACAAGGACATGGATGAGCGTGTGTGGTGTGAAGGAACTTGACTGACCTGCACTGAACCCTGACCTTGCTTTGAGGACTGAGTTCATTGATTTGTAGGGTGAGCCAATACATGTGACAATTAAAGTGTAAGTAGCTGAAATAATTTTTAACAAACGGGTAAAAGAAGGAAAAAGAAAATCAAAACTGTTGCACTCAAAAAACCTATTGGACAGAGACAGCGTCTTGCAAGATGGTGAGAGAGCTTGTCTTCATTGTTGTTCGTCTTGTGTAAATGTCCAGAAAGCATGGGCCATGGATCATCTGTGGAGACACAGGAAACAACACATTGGTCACTTAAATTAAACAAGAAATTCACTATAAATGGCAACAACAGTTACCTAATTTGAAGTTTTCCACTCAAATTCAGTAAGCCACTGGAGGAAAGTTGTGACATGAAGGTTAATGTGAACAACCTTTCACTTCACAGTGGTCCCAGTCCTTCTGCTTGTCCCAACCTTGGAGATACATTTTGTTCCCTCTTCAGGGTTTATCCTTACAAAAAACCTTAAAACATGCCACAATAAATAGTAACATACAGTAACATTGAGTTGTGATTTGAAATAATGAGTTACTTAGGGATAATTTATTCATCATCTATCACTATTAGCTGACTGTTCAAACATACTTCTGAATCAGTTCCAATGTTGCACACGCTGACTCCTGGTATTCCAGGTTCAATACATAGAATGAACCAAAGAAGACTGACATCGCATCAGCAAAGGTGTTCTCTTTGTCCAGCTCAACAATTACACGCCCCTCTGCACTCACCATCCAGCTGGTGGCGGTCATTGAACTTTGTCCTGTATGTATAGGGGCAACATGTTGTCATTATGCAACATAAAATAATTTCAATACTTCACTTCTTCACACTGTCTAGATAGTCATAAAGCAAATAGCTACGTACAGTTAATTATTAATGGCCTTATGTACATAAGTCCGTTTTAACATATTATAATTGTACATAATTGGGAATTATTCTGCACATTAAACACACCTAACAAAGAGTCAGCCCAATTAAATTACCGGAGATGAATCAACTGTATGGTTATTTCAGAGTTTATAGTGTGTGCTGCTGTTAAACTTTACAGTATTGACTTCAGTATTTCTGCTGTTGGTGTAGCTAGACTACCATGTTGATCAGTAATATGTAATGTGAAATGTGATATTGTTACCTTGCTGGGTTCACTGAGACACATGTCCAACAACCTTGGTTTATAAAGGAAATTACAGAAATTTGAGCTACGAAAAAAGAGACTGGATACCTGCATCCACGAAAAGCTCCTGTGCCAAACAGAAATTGTAATATGGTCTAATCAGCTCTATTTCATAAATGACTTCTTACCAAGTGTTGTGGCCATTTATGTTGAACGTTTATAAAATGCAATTTGTATTCATTTTTGTTTTTTCTTTGCAGTTGTTGGAATATACTGACCTAGTTTTGTTATGTAAATTTGTAATCGATTTGTAATCAATTTTCTTGGAGAAAGTTTTTTTTGGAAAGTGATTGGTTTATTAGCTTATGGACCCTCCCATTAATCAGGGGATTAAGAGCACCCTGGAGGGGTGTGGTAAATGTTTTTTTGTTTTTTGTTTGCCAAATGTCAGATGGGAGGACGGGAGGGTTAGAAAATGATTTTTTGACCACTTTTGAAGTTGTTAAAGCAAATTAAGTTAACTTTCGTTTAATTTTAAGTTTTAAGAAGTTATTTGGCTGATTTTTGTTTATAATTTTCCACGAAATAAATGGCATATGATTTTTAAACAATGGAGTCAGAAGTGCGTTCTAAAACAAACCTCCCGTTGCCACCCACGGCCTTTTCTTGGACTTTTTTTGGTGTTTGGAACATGTTTGGAACATAAAAGGCCGTGATCAGCCTTGGAGTGATTGGCAGGTTGCTCTCTGCTTCAGGGGACATCCTGGTAGATGTTTCCTGCCAGAAAAAGGACCAAAACATTTTATGTAACAAAAAACAAAACAAAAACAGGACAGCAAGCAACAGCATTAAACATAGAGCTGTATGTAAGAAGCTTACATCTGCTAAGACAAAGAGGGAGTCTTCATCTTCCTTGTAATACTTCATCATGAGAAGTATGGCTGCTGTGCCAACCTTGTTGTTTGTCAAAACTCCCTCACTTTCTATCTGCTGGATGAGTGTCCTTATACCAAGGTTCCATTTGAGCTTCTGGCTGGAGAAATAGTTAATAATCCTTCTGCCTTTGGTTATGAGGGCCTGACTTAAGCGCTCACTGATATCAGTGCCTGTGAGTTTGTAAAAGTGGTTCGAAAGACCTTTCTGAGTAAACAAGAATGGCCACTGCTCCTGAATTTCAGCTACTGAAAGTGAGGGACAACTGTTGATAAGCTGCCGCTGAGAAATATATGTGAGGCACATGAAGTCATCCACATCAGGTCTCTCCACAGCTCCAGGTCCTTCTGAATTAAAAATTGTTAACAAGATGTGCTTCTTTTCCTCTAAAGAAGCTGGTGTTTCCCCCTCAGGAAGTTCAACTGGCTGCCAATTTATACAACCATAGCTATCAACAAGGCATCTACCTTTTTTTAGGTGAGGTTGCATTACTGTTGGGACTTCAGTCTTCCTCATTCCTGGTTCTCTTTGTTTGACGAAGTCTATGTGTTGTATTATCTCGATTAACATGTTCAACTCTAGATTTGATGCTTCTTAGTAGTGAATAATGTCCACAACCCAGTCTTTCTCCCTTTTCAGTAAAATCTGCAAATGTTTGAGGGTATCTGTTTACAATGATTTTAGCAACCTCTTCACAAGATGCACGTTTAGGGTTCCTGCAGTGAACTTGCATGGCCTCCACAACAATTCTAACCATACATCTCCTGTCCTCTGGATGAGCTCTGTCCCCTCTTGTGATTGCATGCGACAGTCGGAGTGGAAATCTTTCCCAAGGAATCTGTAAGTGTGAGACCCAAGAGCTGGAGTAATGGTTGTACATAGTGGTGGACGTGGAGGAGGAGGGGTGAGGTGGATGGCTTGATGTTTCAGCTGATGCAGCAGGGCAAAGCTCCAGAGTAATGGTGTCATTCAGGTTCTCTGGTCTGTTGCCATCTAAACAAATAAATAAATAAAGATCATTGGAAAAGTTACCTTAAAAAGCTACTATGTCAACAAATATGTCCTCACTAAAAGATGAACCCTTCAATTAGGATTGAGTAGTAATGGCAAGGCAGTTTTTGGGGACCTTGTCTGAAGATGAAAAGAAGCAATCCCAGGACTGCAAAAGAACTACAAACTCAAGGTCTTGCATTGAAAAGACCTTGAGTCAATATATTTTACAGTATGTCACAATTTCAAACCCTTAGTTGTACCACTACCAATGAAAGGTTAATGGTGTTAGATTTAGTGTCTACTTTTGTTTATGTTTTCCGTGTTAAGTATCTACCAGACAATGTGAGCCCCAAAACACTCTTCAATATTATACTGTCAAAGTACATGTGTAGTATGGTGAAGAGAAAAAAAAAGCTAATCAAGCTAATCAGTGACATATGAGTCTATGAGTGACCTTCAAATCATAGACTCAAGTCTATGATTTGTACAGAACCTACACAAACCTTTAAATGCAAGAAGTAGTTTACGTATTTGAATTGGTGTGGGAAAGGGTTTGAGATCTTCCGCCTCCACAAACAAAAGATCACTTTTTTGTTGTACACCAATAACGTCCGTCAGATGTTCTACAATGCAGATTATTTTCTCTCTGTCTAGTGTCGGCAGGAGGCTTGTGAGTTCCTCTTCAATTTCCATCCCTGAAAGAGAATTAAGAGGAAACTGAATGGTGTAGGGAGACAACAAAAAGGCCTGCCATGTTATAAAGTGGTGGTGGGTAATAATCCATCAGACTGTCAGCATTTACACAAACACTTCTTTCTGTAGGGCAACGCAAGCAGTGAAGTCCAAGGTCAATGAGGAGTACTGAGTGATGCAACTCGAGCACAAAGTACAATTCAGAATCATTAACAAGTATAACAGCTATCTTCCCAAAAACCAAGCCATCATCAGTGTCATCTACAATGGAAACATACTTGGTACCTCTGTAGACAACTGCTGACACATCTAAAGTTTGCCACAGCTTCTTGAATGAGAGCGTTGTAAAGATGAGGATTGTCAGGAGATTTCCTGTATTGCAACTCAGGTCAGAATAAAAACGCTCAGACAGGTTTAACGTGTACACGGGTGAGACTCAGGGAGACTCGCACCCTGCAATAAAAGAAGCCTTTATTCATAGCACGTACAGGAAGAGATAAAATAGAACTGTGCTGCGTGCAGGCTTCCTGTGGAGTCTGCACAGAGTGTAACTTCCCCATTTAAGCTGAATACTGAAAGAGCAAACACATTTAGATAATGAAATGTACTTTTAAGCATAACATAATAAAAATCCCAAAATCCTGAAATCCCTTGACATTCCCACCTGTTGTTTGATCTTTCCTTCTTTATATGTACATAGCAACCACTAACAGTGCATCAGTCTATGGCCACTTGTAGACATTTTTAGCCAAGACATCATAAAATAGTGGGTTTTGTGAGTATGTTATATCCAAGTGTCTATCTCATCATCATCTTCTTCATTCTGTGATAGGGTGATGTAAGCATGAATTGAAGCAGTTACCATTCTTGATACCATGTTCTTCAAACAAGGTATGACACATGAAGTGAAAAGACACAATAACAGTATTATAACACCAACAAAAACAAGTCCATTAATCAGCAGGGACTTCCAAGAGCCGCTTATAAGCCACGTAAGCCAGTCTTCTGTGTTTGTGGCATAGTCTCGTTGTTGTGCATCCCGAAGTTGTCTGAGTGTTTTCAGAGCATCAGTAATGTTTGGTGAGTACACATTATCTGGAATGTATGTGCGACATGTGTTGTTAAAGAGGACACATAGTCCTCCTTTCTCGGCGAGAATCATGTCCAATGCTACCCTGTGTTGCATTACTGCAATGCGCAGAGCGTCAATTTCCTGATCCTGTTCGTCGTCGATTTTACATGAAGCATTCAGAAAAAGTCCAAAGCGGTAGTTCAGAGTCTCTATCCTTAAAGCGTGTTTTCCTACCCCCACCCATGGGAAGAGTGCGTGAGTAACTTTTTGTCTGTCAGTCCAAAGTTTAAATTCCTCTGGGACATCGGAACCCCACACAGAATCATGCTGCTTGAGGTCTGGGGTGCTTCGTCTTTTCCTTGTTGTTGACGTTGAAGTTGACGTGGCGTCCATGGATATCTTGAAAGTGTGGTCAGATATGAAAATGGGAGCGCACTGACCTGTCCAATTCCCAGGAAGGATCCATTGGCGTGGATCCGTTCTCTTGGCGGCACCATAGGCTGTGGCACAAATTCCCATTGTTTTCAAGAAAGACTGGGAATGATTTAGCCTTACTTCTGTGCTTCACTTTCAGGTACACCCAGAACCATTCGTCACATGTGCCATTTTGTAGTCCTATCTGGAGAGGTTCCTCATGGTTGACCACGATTCCCTGGAATTGATACCCAAGGCTGGCGTAGCTTGGGGCACACTTTGCCTGAATTATGTCCATTGCCTTCGCGTACAAGGTGGCGTACTGTGTCGTTGGGGGCATATAGGAGCAAACATACCAGTCTTTTCTGGGTGTGCTGTCATGTATATATCGATACCATGCGTTGTTCATCCATGGGTGAATGTGGTCTTGTGTCATGTCACGAAGATGTGAGTTGTCATGTGTCCATCTTGTCGGCAGGTGGTGTTGTTCATCTTCCTTCTCTCGGGTGAGTGTTAATAAACTCACCAGGAGTGCAACATTAGCCACTAGGAGGACGAGTGTTTTCATGATGACCAGACACACCTGTGACCTCTGATGAGTAGACTACCGGCAAGAAGAAGAAGGCGGGGTGTACCCGATCAGCCCTCCCTCCACCAATAGATAACCAGGAGTTAGGGGTGTCGGCGTCTAAACGTTTAGGTTGTCACTCACTTTTTTGCAGTGGCTTTGATGGATCCAAGACGGTCTTTCTGCCATTTTGCAGGCAGTAGGTGTGGTGAGTAGCACTTGGTAAGGACCTTCCCACCTTGGTGAACTCCAATTTTTCCTTTGGAGTACTTTGATCAGGATCCAATCACCTGGTTTCAACCTGCAAGACACTGGAGAGATGTCACTCGGCAGTTGGTTGTTTAGAACAATCTCTCTTTGATCTGCGAAGTTATTGCCTTTAGTGACCTCTGAGTTGTCTTTCAGGTGCGCAGCACATTCCCTCATGCAGTTGACAGGCACGTGACAGGCACGTGTAACAGAATGAAGAGCTGCACAGAACAGCGCTCTGTGCAGAGTGTGAGGAAGTTAGTGCTTTTGCTTCTAAAATTGTGTCTACTGTGGTTACCGCATAACCTACACAGTTCCGCCCAAGGCTACTTTTGGACGCTGAACCGTCTACAAAGATATCAACGAAACCAGCCTGTGGGGTGCTGTGAAGGTCAGCGCGTGATACAGCATACAGCAATTCTGATGTGTGACAGTGTAAGCAAAATGCCTGCATAGGAAAGTTGTCTGGCATGTGTCAAACTTCTGAGTTAGGAAAAACCTTGCATTGCTTACAGTTCATAGCTCACAGCTCTAAAACTAGGCATCAACAAATCATATGCCCAAATCATTATGTGTCACTGTGATCCACAAGTATGATCACAAATTTGTTTTCCAAACTTACTAAGCAAACAAACAAAACAAAACAAATTGCCTATGGCATCAAGGTTTTGCGTTCATATTAATTGAGTGTAAGCTGCTTTCTTCATTGCAAGTGTTTATTGCAATAAGGTTCATGCATCTTATCACTTAGTTCTAAATTCAAACTATCTCTTCTGACCCTTTCCAAAAATAATTTCACATATAACAATTTGTGTATGTGTTGTCTGTTCATTAACATAGTTGTCAATTATTTCTGTCATTATTTTACCTTCTTTTGTTTATGACATGGCGGACATCTCTAAACAATCACGAGTTCAGCCTTCAGTTTCAACCCAATTATACCCTGTATTCTCGCACTTTCCCAATTAATCTATGCTTTTGACGCTGTACTCAAGGTTCCAGGTTGAGAGAAATCCACCTGTAGTGACACACTAAAGCATACAATTAATATCATTATCATTACTTTTCATAAAATCTTCATTCGCTTCATCTTCTTAGAGTTTAACTCGTCTGTTTCTCTCTGTGAGCTGTCTTGACACACCACAGGCACACATATTTCCTGTTTCTGCAGACTAATCGAACTCTTTTGTTTTTCTTTGTATTCATAGTCTATAAACCCTCTTTAATTCTACTAAATATTGATCTAAAACCAATACACCTTTATGTCACGCTCACACTTCTAAATAGAGCCCTTTCAGACATCAGGAATCATCACACACATCATCTCTCAAACTTCCACTTGTTCACTCACTCTGCTATGAACCTTTGTAGTGTTATTATTACTTATTTTTTATTATTTTTGTACAGATCACACCCAATCACTCAAAACCTACTACTCACAGCATTCACAGTTAAAATCACTCAAAATATGCTTTCATACGAGTATTTTAGACATGCTTTTCATAATCAGAAAGTCAAAGAAGAACAACTGAAACCTCTAATCATTCTCACAGTACACACATAAACTGTTACTACTGAAAGATATATAGTGGTCACTTACTATACATCCAGAGTAGTGAATTCAAACTCTATTTATACGATTGTAATGAGCAAAACCAGCATCTCAGTCACAGGCATTTAGCAACATTTGCAAACAATAGTTATAAAGCTCAACAACACTCTAAACCGAAAGCAACAATCTCCATGCGCGTCACCGCTCCTCATTAGCTTGGTAGTGTCCACATATTTAATTCAGCTTCTCAATCTTGTAGCTTTAGCTGTTGTATACAGGGTTTGGCTCATTAGTTGTTAGTATAGGTTTGCTCTTCATCTTAACAAAGTCTCATCTAAGATGACAGGTTTACAAGCAGGTCAAGTGTCTCTATGCACCTGATTAGATTTGGTATTTTCTTTATTTTCTTTATCTCATATATCATTGTACTGAGTTTGAGCAAACCTTAAGCTTGATTTAGACTACTTTTAACAATCATCCACCTCACATCATAACTGACTGAGGTGCCTCTTCTTATTAATAGTATGTCATTATTAATGTTATCATTGTATTGTTTTTCCTTTTTTATAACAGCAATAGTATATTACAATACACTACTTTACTACTAATATACAATAGTTTATTATTTTATATTCTATTATGTATCCATCACGGGTCTGTGTGAATCTGCAGCTTCACACCTTCCCAAGCTGGAGACATTTGCTTTTCCTTGGCTGAACAAAGACGCTGCCGTAATATACCTCATGCATCTCTCATGCATCTCTCATGCATCTCTCTTTTTTATTTGATATATTTTCGTGTGAATTATCTGCTTTCATTTATTCTATTCGTTCAGCTTGGTTGTCTTCCCAATTTTGTTTCATTTGTTAGTACCAGTTTACAGGTTGTTATCCTTCCTGTTATCAGTTTGAATACATTAGATAAGCCCTAATTTAATTTAACCTTTTGTTTATTCCACTACATTCCTCTTTCCATGCTTTATAACATTACAGCTCTTGTGTACGCTTTGTTTTCTTTTTAGGATCCTTTTCAGTATTTATTTCTGCTTGGAGGGTTTCTTATAATTTAGTCAATGCATTTTCCCTCCCACGTGGGACATTTAGTTTTCTTAGGATTTCTCCATCTACATGCACTAATTTGTCCGGGGCCTGGACATTTTTTCTCTAACCACTGCTCGTCAGCAGTGAGTTTTGAAGCTTCGTTACCCATTTTAATCCTTTACAACTACACAACTGCGGCACCTTCTCTGGCACGAGAATCGAGAGAGGTAGTTGACACGGCCTTCTACTTTCAAGCTATTCTTGAAAGCGGTGTCAGCTTTACGTGATGAAACACGACCTGTTTCTCTTTTCACCAGTACTTGGGTGGCCAACAGTAAACAAATTAGTGGAATAGTTCAGCCTCCTTATTGTGCTGTAAAATCAACTTATTCCACCAACAAAAATAAAACAACAACAATACCTTTTCAACGCGTACTACGTTTTACGGACGAGGTTTATCTAAAAATGCTTCCAGCCCTTTTTCAGGCGAGCGTTTACTTCTAGAAACCCTTCTAAAAATGCTTCCAGCCCTTTTCCAGGCGACCCTTTACTTTTAGAAATCCACCTAAAAATGCTTCCAGCTCTTTTTCAGGCGAGCGTTTACTTTTAGGAATGCTACCAACCCCTCTGGGCGAGCCTAAACGTTTTACGCGAGGTGTCTCAGAGTGTTAATATTCACCTGGTTGCTGCCGGTCTCTCAGGTCTACCTCATCGACCCCCACCGCCGTGGACCACTTTTAAAAACGCTGGCCAGAACCCGAATTCACGCTTCTGGTCTTTATCCTGTACCTGGACAGGAGCTGTCGACAGACTTCAGCGCGGGCTTCTCACGACAGCAGGACTCGATGAGGTTTTCCTGTAGGGTCATACAAAAGTGCTGTATCCCATCCGGCTCGAAGGACCAAGAAATGTCAGGAGATTTCCTGTATTGCAACCCAGGTCAGAATAAAAACGCTCAGACAGGTTTAACGTGTACACGGGTGAGACTCAGGGAGACTCGCACCCTGCAATAAAAGAAGCCTTTATTCATAGCACGTACAGGAAGAGATAAAATAGAACTGTGCTGCGTGCAGGCTTCCTGTGGAGTCTGCACAGGGTGTAACTTCCCCATTTAAGCTGAATACTGAAAGAGCAAACACATTTAGATAATGAAATGTACTTTTAAGCATAACATAATAAAAATCCTGAAATCCTGAAATCCCTTGACAAGGATTCTAATCTCTTGTTTCTCCAATGATTTGAACTATGGGTGGAAACATTTGGCCCACTGAGAGGTAGGACTGCAGTAACTGATGCCGTTCAGTCTTGCATAAGTTGACAAAGTTATGCAAGACTGAACTTGTACATGCTTTGAAATACGAGTGCTTGCTCTCAAACCTAAGGGTGCACAAACGAATGAGTGGTCCAAAGTGAAGGATAAGCTCTGCATAATGTAACAAATAGTGATGTTTTGCTTTTAAAGCTTTGTCAGGAAACCTACTGTGTCTCAGATATATATAGTCCTCTATGAAAAAAGTTCTTGATTGATTTTGTCCACTTCTGCTTATGGAATATTAAATGAAGACAGTTTGTCAGACAGTATTGCAAGAACATCGTGCATTGCACAGCTATGAAGATCCTGAAATTCCTCTATGATGCTCTGTATAGTGCTGGTTGATAAGAGCATTTTAGCCTGCATTTTTAAATTACACAAAGCCAACTGTCTTCTAATAGATTAACTGTGTCCTGTCCTTGTATTATGGCAAATCCCCCAATTTCTTGTTGCCTTGACTGCTGAACTGTCTACTTATGTTTTCAAGAAACACGGCTGGAAAATGATGTTCGGACACTGAAGTATTTAGAGCAATCCTCAAATGGACATAATACTTTTTTCCCGTCTTTGATGTGAAATCTGAGATGGGCACAGAGTTGTAAAGTTTTGTGCAGCATACCCACATCCAGGAACTTGACAGCTGAGGTCACCCGTGAACTCATAAAACTCCTCCTCAGTGGTCTCCCTTCTTGTTCTGTGATTCTTATGCATATGTGAATGAAAGGCAGAAAATCTTCTGAAAGTGGCAGGACAGTTCTCAGTTCCAGAAGAAAGCCTATAGTTAGCTACATGTTTGTGGCTTTTAACATGCAAACTGAACAATATAAATTTGCGTGCACGGAAGCCACAAAATTTACAAATACACATAGTTGCAAAAAGTTCAATGACCAATTACCTTTCCTAAATGACATATGCAATGCAAATAAATAAATAAATAAATAAATAATAAGAGTATTGTCAATAGGGACCAATTCCCAGTTTTTACATGATCAAAATTATTAACAAAAGGCTTCAATAAACAGAAAATGTGTGCTGACAAAAGACAAGAGAGCAGTGCACAAAAATGAAAAGATATTTGAGCTCGACGCTTTAATGGGTTTAGCCTGACTAAGTCAGCACTCCGCACTGTACAGGTAGTACAAGCACACCTGAAAACACTGACCAGCTAACAGCTTTAAGCATTTGGGCGCAACCTCGGTAGTTCACCGATTCACCTGCTGCAAACGTCCAACTTTCTATAAAGTCTCATAAATCCATCGGCAGCTATTACCTAACTAGACTTTTGAGTCTCCACATTCATAGATATTGATATTTTGTCTTAGCATTTGAATGAAAATAACCTGGCTGGGTAGCTTAAAAGTCAAAACAAACAGTAATAAGAACGCATTTCTGACTTCTCTCGAATAAGTGAAAAAACACTTACCTTCAGACTGATTAGCTGGTGTCAGTCCAACATTAATGTTTCCCATGTCAGTCCGTTTTAGGGAAGAAGTGTTAAGTTTAGTTGTTTCATTTACTTTTGAGATACTCCCTCATGGACGTGAAATTTGTGTAGTAGAGTTGTCACGAATAGCATACGATCTTCAGATATAATCCAATCAACCGTGCATTTAGCCTGACTGAACTCCATCCAGTTACCTCTGACTACTTCTAAGTTGCACATGTTAACGGTCCGTAAATTGTCTCTGTTGTTCTTCCACCATCTCATCATCACTCTGTGCTGCAGCGAGCTGGATCTGTGGCACAGAATAATTGATGGTCATGTTGTTCTCCTGCTTTGCAGCTTTGTTTGAGTCTGAATTGCGTCTTAAATGTGCAAAACTAAGAAAAGCAGATAAATATTTTCTTCTTGTTGTTATTTAATGGTGGTTGGCCACCAGCGAAAGGAGCATTAGCCGCCGCCTCGATCAATATCTTCTATCCGCCATTGTTGTTTTGAAAGTGTGCGCCATACGTCACGTTGTACGTCAGGTAAAGGTGTGGTCTCGACTAATGCGCTCCCATTGAGATGTGTAACCAGTGCTACACACACCTGTCGCATAACACGCTTTAAAAACGTAACATTCGCTTTAAAAACACAACCCAACGCGCTAAACATGAACAAACAAAAACACCCGTGTTACATTATCATGTGTATCCAGGACATCTCTTCTGAACCAAGATGAAGTGGTGCTACAAGGAGAGTGCATTTTATAGCAGTCTGGCCTGCCACAAAATGCACCGCTAAAAATACAGTTTCTGCTTGTCCCAGAATTTATTAAATTTGAGAGTGCAGTTGTAGGACTGATGCTGGTTAGTGGTGTAGGTTTCATGGATGTGACACCTGAACTTGTGTAAAATGACCACCAGAGCATATTCCGAGACTTCTGGTTAGTTCACTGTAGTTAGGCAGAGGTGTCTTAAAAGTACCACCTTATACAGAAAAAATGAAGTTCCAGTATAAAAAAGAATAAGAAGAGTAAAAAGCTACACCCTGCTAAATGAAGTAACTTTTAAACATTAGTCTAAATGTAACATATAGAAAGGAAATCAGTCTAAGTATACGTTACCTAGTAAGTATACTAATAATGCTTCTTGGGGACTACATTGGCCCCCGTTTTAGTATATAGAAATATACTTGAAATGAACTTTTAGATGTACTTTTTGTTCACTATAACTGTACTACCATAATGTCCTTTCCAGTCTATAAGAGTATACTTAAAATATACTCTACTCTAACACAATACTAAACTTACAAGTATACTATTGATTTACTTTTTAGTTTATATTTGAGTTACTTCTGGTTGAAACATAGTAATTAAAATCCAGTTGAAACATATTTTTCACATGTAACAAATCACTCCATTCCTCAGACAGTCAGATAATAGTTCTAACTATCAGAAGGCTTCCTTTGCAGAGAACTACACTCATAGTTCAAGTACCAGAATTATATTGCAAACAGGTGAGAAAATGATTTGAGAGTTGAGGTTTATTAACTTATTAACCCTTTTCACTCACGGTTTAAACATTTTTTTTTATCCCACTTACTCTGTTCAGAAGGTAAAAGACATTACACAAGAATTTGTGACAAATTCTTGTTTAAAACATCAATTATTTGTTTCATAGGTGTTTTAAGTTTACAGTTAAAGCACTGCAATGCTTGCTGGGTATTTCGTTATACTTCTTAGTATACTTCTATATACTAGTACTAGTATACTAGTTATACTTCAAATACTTCAAATAGTGTAGCTGCAACTTACTCAAGTTGAAAATGATGCTGTACATTGTAGTTTACATGTGATACTACTCTCACAATGAATTGCATTTTATGGTAATACACTCTGCATGAGGATTTAGGTTATTACTCTTAGATCTACAGTAGAAAACAACAGAAATCCCGATGGTGTAATAGTATAATCTCAGTAACATCACCAATTGTTACATTTGCTGTATTTATAGCTGTTTCCATGAGTACGGTGAGTTACCGTAAAAATAATGTAATCTCATGGAATTTTCCCATAATTACTTGCAAATTACAGTACTAAACTGCAAACATCCTTTAGAGTTTTTTACTGTTGATTTTGCAGTACTAAGCTATGGAAATTACTGCAAAGGCTAACAGTGTGTGTCACCTTCAGATGATGCACTGGTGGCCTCCCCTCCCATGGCCTGGCTCTGCTGGAGGTTTTTCCTCACTGTTGCCCAAATGCTTGCTCAGAGGTGGTCATGTGATTGTTGCAGTTTTCTCTGTTTTCTTTGCATTATTGTGGGCTCTTTATCTTACAGTATAAATCACCTTGAGGTGCTTGATTTGGTCCTATAAAAAATAAAATTGAATAGCCTGTCTTGCCTGTAGTGGGATATTGCCTGTATTGGCTGATACTACTATACAAATGTTTGGTGTTTCAATCACTGGCTGCCTTAAAAAATGTTTTTCTCTTTTTAAATACACAGAATTCTACAGACGACTCCTTTAAACATCTGCTCAGCCTACAGGACATACTCACAAAACCTCAAAAACCCATCAAATTGAAGTTCTTCAAAATTATTCTATTAATATAACATTACAGTAAATATGATGAAATTATACATTAACATTAAAATCAATTAAATATTGATATTTAGGATATGTTAGGGTTCAATGTCGAGAGAAGAATCCATAAATAACCACAGATCCAGTCCGGTGTGCAATTAGACAGTATTTTAATAAACACATGTGTGAGTTCAACAACCCAATCAGTGTTGAACCGTCTTTACCATATTCAGACAACAGTTTTATAGGGTTAAGATAGTACAGCCCCCTTTTCTGTTGGTAGGCAGATTTAAACAAAGCATACGTCAGCCTAAACCACAAAATGTTCCATGAACTTTAACATAGCTTTAAAGAACATTGTCTTCGGGTCGGTGCTTCCCCTCAGCTCGTCTTCGCTGTCGCTCGTCTGGTGCGCTTCCTCTAAGTACGTCGGCACACTTCTGCATTTCTGCCCTACCAAAATAGATCTACCATGGTGTGTATGTGTGTGTGCGAGCACGTGCGAGGGCGCGTGCATGCTGTGTACTGCGTACGTGTCATGACCTCTCACTATTTGTCTGTCTGTACGTGCAGAGTTTGCATCTGCTTTCTGAACCTTAGTTGACCTCAACTTAAGCAACCAACCAGGCTAAGGCCATCCTGTGTGTAATGATCTTGACTTATATGTAAAATATATAACAACTGTTTCAGTCTACCACAACTACTTAAGGCTTAATCCGCAGTATGCATAATAAACACCCTGCTCTTCACTTGCACTCACTCTGCTTTCGGTTTCACTTCTGCAAAAGCATGTAACTTCCTGTCCCTGCAGTCAGCTTCTCACCCACTGAAGACTTCAGTATAAGAATATAAAAACATTCGAAAACCTTTAAATTTTAGAACAACCTGTAATAAACATGTTAATATTTGATTATGATAACCCCTGTAATACAAATTATAACCTAATGCCAGCACTTCAATAAATGCTTGGATGAAATGATAATTAATGCAATGATAAAGATGATGGTTATGAACAGTAACCCTAAAATAATTCCTATAATTCTACAGATATTAGAGGCTTTGTACTCCTTTATGGAAGACATTTAAATGAAGGTGCACATAATAAGTAAAATAAATGAATAAAAACATGATCCTCATCATTATGAGGGTAAAAAGCAGCATCAGTCAGTGGAGAATATAATGCTAAAATCCGTTGGTTTATTATTTTAGTTGTGTAGCATTATTTTATTTCAACAACAACAGCTGATGTTGTTGTTGCAATGATCTTTCATATCAAATGACCAAATGAATGAAGACATTTTATTCACTGCAGGTGTCTCATTGTCTTTCAGACCACCATGAAGGAACTCTCGCAGATGCTGAAGAAAATGCCTCAGTATCAGAAAGAGCTCAGCAAGGTAGGAGCTAAAGTCACAACAGACAACGACAACAGCATTCATGGAATACTAAATCTGCATATATGTTTACCCTATTATTCAAAACTGTGGTCACATTTAATATGAAATCATGATGTTGTAGAATTATACTGTAAACATGACAGAAACCAAAAGAAAACATAGAAGCAGCTTCTTCTGAGGGACAAGCAGCAAGTACATACAAAGTGCTGCTTAAACCATAAATTATAAAATTATAATAAAGTTTTTGTCTTTTTATTCTCAGTCCATATGAGAATACTTTGTTTAATATGTTGAATTTGTTTATAGCTGTGAACTATATTGATGTAGAGATGTGTGGATGATCCACAACACATTTGGTTCTGACACTGCATGGCAAACAGTTAGCACAAGGAAACAACCTCATCTAGAAGCGTTATGTAGAAATTATTAACATTATTATTAAAAAATAATAAAGTTTAGATCTGATGGTGTTATCAACCTGAACCACGTTATCAGCCTGACTGGCAGCGTCTCTCCCTCTCTCACCCTGCTCAGTATTCAACCCACCTCCACCTGGCTGAGGACTGTATGAACCGCTACCAGGGCACCGTGGACAAACTTTGCCGTGTGGAACAGGTAAATCATCAAAACTTAAACTTTTCTGTTGGATCTGTCAGTACTGAGGGAACAGACCTCAGGGTTGTGTTTCAGTGTAAGCGACCGCTGGGAGCATTTAGAGTGCCATAACAAAGTATTTGTCCTCTTCTTCATTTCTTTGCATATTTCTCACACTTAAATATATTACATCATCAAACAAATTCTAATGTTAGCCAAAGACAACCTGAGTAAATACAAAATACAGTTTTTGAACATTTTGAAAAGTTTGGAAATTTCCTGAGCTGAAAATAGTAATTAAAACCTGTTAGTCTCTATTGCCCCTGCTTTTAAGCCAGGATCTAGGAATATCCAACATCGGCTTTATTGTAGAGCTAAGTGCTGTTGTAGGGTTTCAAAAGTTCAGTTTAGTGAGGGCAAACCAAACCATTGAGACTCTATTGAGACCTTCACCTGAGCAAGCCGGCTCCAGGTGTGAAAACATCAGAATTGTGGGCCTGGCTGAGAAGATCGAGGATGGATGCTCGATGTAATTCCTCACAGAGTTTTTGGCCGAGCTGTTGGGGACTAGCAAGCCAGTCGAGGTGGACCGAGCTCAAATCCATAAACCAGCTGAAAGTCTCATGTCCCTCCTTGGTATCCTTCACAGGTGTGACTCTCAAGGTCCCAAGAAAGTGAGAATAGTCTGTCACTCTTTTAATAATACATCCTGGACCCATACAGACCATCAGCCTATCTTATCAAAAGAGTGCAACATGAGTCAACATGAGGTCAAATGTCTGATGATACAATTGTTACACAGTGAAAGAAATAAAACCTTTTAACACATGAGAGGAAATCTACTATCTCAGTATCTTCCTCTCAGTTTCCTTGATCCCGTCCTCACTTTTCAGGCCCTCCAGCATACCCTGAAACACTGTAGGAAACACTGTACACACACCTCCCTGAGAGCATGTCTAAGACCTTCCTGTTCTATACCACCATTAGTGACGTGTAAACAAATTGTTCAAACAAACCTTCGGTTTTATTTTCAGATTAAATTAGCCAATTAAACAGACTTAATCGATGCCATCCACATTTTGTTAAGAGTTACTCAACAGTATGAATTTAGACTCATTTGCAATTTAGGTAACACATGTTCATTAGACACACCTCTTAGAACTTCAATATCACCAGTTTGTATCAAAATCTTTATTAAATGACGATCAAAATTCAGAACGGTTACCTGAGACAGGTTCAACCAGTGTCCTGTTACAGTCACTGGAAAATTAATTTGACCGTCATACAGGTTCCTGACCAAGTCTGAGGCGTTAGACCGGTTCATAATGTTTATTTTTTTATTACACCGTGCAGGCTGCACGTCACCTACCTCTGTGGCATTAATATGAATTAGACATGTGCGATAGCCTCCTTTGGCGTAGTATGGTCATGTTGGATGCCTGTGAGAAGAAAGAACATAAAAGTTAACATAGGTATGGTTCATATGCAAAGCAATCATACAGTGTAAACCTTTTGATTCTGTAAACATCAAGTTTTCTATCAGTAAGACAGCAACAGCATGTGCTGGTGATGAGTAAAAGTCTGGCAGTATCAGTTAGAGTTATGAATGATTGAGGTAAAAGCATTATGGCAAAATCAGAACTAATAAATAGACTGATATTTAACAGAAATGGCATTCATTCATTTATTCTCCATGAATTGAAATCCACTTCTTTTTAAACAAAATCACAGATCTTTGGTTTAAAAAAAGGAAAAGAGAAAAACAAATGAAATGGAACAAATTAAAAAAGGATTTCTGCATTTCCTAAAGCTGCACAACGTTCAGCAAAATTAATGTTCAGTGTGAAGGATATCACTGTCATTCTCCAACATTTGTATGCTGTTCAATGCAAATACAACAAAACAGCACAAACATGTTCTCTGAAGGTTGCAGCAGCCATGTTGATTCTGTCTGTCCCATGGATGAGGTATCGCTGTGAGCATTTGTTTTTTTGTTTTTTTCAAATGCAGCTAGTTTTTTTCATGTTGTCCTGTTTTTAAGTGTAGTTCAGCAGTAGATGTCATCCTCCCTCCTTTTTCTGAAAAAGTACAGCATTCACAATGCCACCTTTTTCAGAAACATCCAACTAAAAAAATTCTCAAGCTGTAACTTGGCTTGGGGCTAGTTTGGTGGTTGTGAAGGGATCTTCTTGCCTCTTTGTGTTTTTGGACACTCCCTCTGCTAATGTCCTCTTTCTCCGCATGTATTACTGTTAGTATACATGCTCTGTAGAACAAGTGGGCCCCTTGATCTCTTTTGGGTCCGTATTTCTCGCCATGATATTTGCTGTTGATGCACAACATGGGCTGGTTTGGAGGCGTTCCCCCATATTGCTGGAGCAGGTGGGTTTGGCTGCTGTTCCTTCTGCTACTGCTTGCTGTATCTCAGCCTCCAGATCCATAGATTTGTCCAGATCTAACCTTGGTCTTGGTGGCTTCCCTGTTCTTCTCTGCTACCTGATGTTCCAGCATTTCTTCTGTCAATTTTTCCATTTTCTTGCAATATTGATCCAGCCTTTGACTCATTTTCACACTTTGGATTGCTTCTTCTTCCAACTGTTGTTTCAGTTGCTCAATTTCTCTCTGTTTAACTGCTAAAAGCTCCTGGACTTGCTTCAATGTAGTTTCTTTCTATCTTTTCTCTTTGGTTGAGGTGAGTTCATTAATCAGCAGGGATGCAGATGCAGAAGCATAGGTGTGGCCTCTGCAGCAGCTGGTCCAGTTTCATTAACACTCTGGCTTCATGTTATGTTTTCTGCTGCATCAACACATTTTTTTTTAGGTATTTACAAATTACTAACTATGTTGTCAGAGTATAAAAGACTTATATGTCTTCCAGAAGACACCGGATGTTACACGCTTCTGTTTGGCCTCCAAACTAAAAAAACTTGGTTACTAATTTTGTTATTCTCTGAGACTAACTCTGATAAACAATCTATTAAGATATCCTGGTCGGGGTCTGGGCTGTTGGGCTTCCCTGCTGCTGCAGGACCGGGGGCGGTCTGCTTGTCTCCACCCTAGAGTTAAGGGAACCATCTCCTGGGTCTGGCGCAGATTGCCCCTCTGGGGGTGATGGTGCCTGGACCTGGGAGCATAGAGTATGTTTGGGGGAGTGTGAGTGTGTGTACAGTGTTCATGTCTGTGTCTCCATGTTGGGTGAGTGCTGAATATTTCTATATGTGTGCATGTGGGAATAAATGTTTTTGTCTGTGTGTGTCTGTTTGTTTAAGTTTATGTGTGAGGTCAGGGGTTAGACTCCACCTCTGGGAACATCTCAGGCCCCCCTAGGTGTGGGGCCTATCTTCCCCCACCAGACTCCCTGCCAGTGGCTGATGCTCCCACCCACTGGTGCGTTGGTGGTTCTTGGTGTCCGGGGCTGAGTGCTCGGGTGTGTATGGCTCACTCCTGGCGGCTGCTTGGCGGGGCCTTGGATCAGTCAGTCCCCTTCCAGGGTGTGGAGGCCCTTGGGTCTCGGGTCTCTCGGCCCGGTGCTCAGTCTGCTCTGGCGTAGCCGGCTGCCAGCAGAGCCTGCTGACTTGTCGCCGAGGATCCCTGTGGCTTCTGCACTGTGGCTCCTTGGTGAGCCAGATGCGCTGCCAGATGTTCATGCAGTGCAGTTAGCTTCTTTAGCCAGGCAGGACTCATATCAGGGCCCGGTGGTGTCCGACTCTTTATGCTTGAGATTCTTTTTTGGATGTCTGCACTGTAATGGTTACTGGATAGCTACTAGATAATGGGTCTATCTGTCTCTTCTACTCTGTATAGTGACATTTTTAATTTTTGTTTTCCATAGTAAGATAAGATAAGATAAGATAACCTTTATTAGTCCCACACGTAGGAAATTTGTTTTGTCACAGCAGGAAGTGGACAGTGCAAAAGTTATATAGTAAAATTAGAATACAATAAGAATAGAATAGAAATAAGAATACTGTACACAACTGTAAAGAATAGAATAAAATAAAATAAAATACAGGGTTCGTACGGGTGCTTGAAATCCTTGAAAATGCTTGAATTCTAATGTAATCTTTTCAAGGTTTGAAAAGTGCTTGAATTTCAGATGTGGTGCTTAAAAGTGCTTGAAAACGTAACTGTATTTCATTCACAATAAATAGCTATCTGATTGAATTGTTTTCTTATCAGATAGAGAAATAAAATGAGACGCAAAAGCAAAATTTCCCCACCTGGGCTGCCTTGCATCTGTTTCAATATGTGACCCCGCCCCTCCCTCGGACAGTCGGGGATGAGTGCACTAACATACCTGTAGGTTGCTGTTTTAATGAGTGTTTGATGGAAAACAACAATGGCGGAGTTTGCGTTCTCCAGTCGCATGATAGGTGAGTCCTAGTAAATAATTTCCCAGTACGTGTACGTTACACATGCTATTTTTTTTAAATTATGGTTATTATTTTGCTAGCTATCAAACTCGCTGGAGAAATGATTGAAATGCACTGAGTGTGATGCAGTATGGCAGCGCTATTACGGAATATGCTGTGAACTTAGCTAACATTACTTAGCAGTAATATGAGTTAATTTACTCAAGTGAAGGCTTTAAACATTAGCCCGATACATGACTAGCTAACTTAAGGCTTTCTGATTAACCCTCTGGGGTCGACGGACCCAGAGTCTCCATTTCAACTTGGGTCGAACATGCGGACTTCAAGCTACCAGTTTTTAAATTGTGTTGATAGGTCACATAAAACTGATTATTTTGGGGGGGTTTTCTGAATAAAACAGCAGCGTTTACTCCGGGAAGAAACGATAAAAACGCCGTTTTTTATGGAGAGCGCTAGCAAACATGCTTTGCTTGTGAGTGAAAAAAGAAAAAAACACTCCTTCCCTATTGGTGGAAAAATGTACCATGTCGACCAATCAAAAAATGATACGGCAACATGTGGTATTTGGTTGTTGGGAAGAGAGAGAGAGCGAGTGAGCGAAAAAGAGAGAGAGAGTTTTGATACGTGAGAGATTTGTGATGTTTATCATGTTTGGAGTCTCAAGTTAGTGTGTTTTCTTGTGTAGTTAGTGTGTAGTGTAGTCATTTTGTTTTGTTTTGTGTGTCAGTTCTACTAGTGAACGTCACAGTTGCTGCAACTGTGTGCTGGAAAAGCTTAAAAAGGGACCTTGAAAGTGCTTAAAAAGTGCTTGAATTTGACCCTGAAAAAAGCGTACGAACCCTGAGTCTGACAGCAGTGGGGAGGAAAGACCTGTGAAATCTCTCCATCCCACACCGTGGGTGCCGCAGCCTGCCACTGAAGGAGCTGCTCAATGTTGTCAGAGTCTCCTGCATGGGGTGGGAGATGTTGTCCAACAGGGATGACAGCTTAGCCACCATTCTCCTGTCACTCACCACCTCCACTGGGTCCAGAGGGCATCCTAGAACAGAGCTGGCCCTTCGGATCAGCCTGTTCAGTCTCTTCCTGTCCCCAGCAGAGATGCTGCCACCCCAGCAGACCACACCGTAAAAGATGGCTGAGGCCACCACAGAGTCATAGAAGGTCTTCAGGAGTGGGCCCTCCACTCCAAACGACCTGAGTCTCCGCAGCAGGTACAGCCTGCTCTGCCCTTTCCTGTAGAGGGCGTCTGAGTTATGAGTCCAGTCCAGTTTGTTGTTCAGATGAACACCAAGGTACCTGTAGCTGTCCACAGTCTCAATGTCCATACCTTGGATTTTCAGTGGTTGCAGTGGAGGATGTTTGTGCCTGTGGAAGTCTACCACCAGCTCCTTGGTTTTACTGGCGTTGATCTGGAGGTAGTTCAGCTGGCACCAGTCCACAAAGTCTCGAGTCAGTCCTCTGTACTCCTTGTCATCCCCATCAGTGATGAGGCCGACTATTGCAGAGTCATCAGAGAACTTCTGCAGGAAGCACTGGGTGGAGTTGTGGGAGAAGTCTGCAGTGTAGATGGTGAAGAGGAACGGAGCCAGAACCGTTCCCTGTGGGGCCCCCGTACTGCAGACGACCCTGTCCGACACACAGCCCTGAGTCCTCACATACTGTGGTTGGTCGGTGAGGTAGTCCAGTATCCATGCTGTGAGGTGATGGTCCACTCCAGAGTTCTCCAGCTTGTCCTTCAGAACCGAAGGAAGAATAGTGTTGAAGGCACTGGAGAAATCGAAGAACATGATTCTCACAGTGCTCCCAGCGGTCTCCAGGTGCGTGAGGGAACGATGTAGGAGGTGAATGACGGCATCATCCACTCCAATGCAAGGATGGTAGGTAAACTGAAGTAGGTCCAGTGATGAGCTCACCAGGTGCCGAAGCTGAGCCAGGACCAACCGCTCCAGGGTCTTCATCAGGTGGGATGTTAGAGCCACCGGCCTGTAGCTGTTGAGGTCCTTGGGGTGTGAAGTCTTTGGCACTGGTACAACACAGGAGGTTTTCCAGAGCTGTGGGACTCTCCCCAGCCTCAGGCTCAGGTTGAAGAGGTGCTCGATCACCCCACACAGTTGGTCTGCGCAGGACCTGACGACCCTTGAGCTGATGCCATCTGGACCCGCTGCTTTCTTTGCTTTAATCCTTCTCAGTTCCCTCCTAACCTGGGTGGTTGAGAGAGACAGGCTGGAGCCTTGTGTTGAGTGTGTATTGGATGCTGTTGTTGGGGGTGGGGAGGAGTGAGCAGGGTGAATAGAGGAGGTGTGAAGTGTCTGAGGTGTCAGAGGTGGAACAGCAGCAGTGGGGGTGGGTGAGTCTGCAGCAGATGTTGGAGACTGCCTCATGGCTGAATCAAATCTGTTGAAGAAATGATTCAGTTCATTTGCCCACCTCACATCCCTCCCAGGCAGAGAGTTCTGATGTTTGTGGCCTGAGATGGTTCTGAGGCCTCTCCAGACTTCACCAACGTTGTTTTGCTGAAGCTGGTTCTCCATCTTCTGCCTGTAGCTGTCCTTCCCATTCCTTATCAGTCCCCTCAGCTCTCTCTGCACCCTTTTCAACTCCTCCTTTTCTCTGGATTTGAATGCCCTCCTCTTCTGCTTGAGGACGGCTTTAATTTCTGGGGTAATCCAAGGTTTGTTGTTGGATTATTGTTAAGTATTATTGTTCTTAGTTTATGCCGCATCTGTGTATTCATTAATTTTTTGCCCTGTCCACTCAGTGTAACTTTTTTTAACAGTCTATTTTCAGGTATGTTAGCATAATTAAAGATAAGGCCCATTTAAACTCATTAGACTCATCTCCTGTTTATCATTGAATCGCTTTTAAAAATTCTAATCCTCTAACATCTCCTGTGACATCACTTTTAGTAGACTACAATTCAAATACAGCTTAGAATTGTGACATGAGTCTCCTGTTACTGTGTTAACCAGTGACTGGCATTAATTTCAGCAAGAAACAACTCTAATAATGTTCTCCATTATTTTGAAGGATCTTGCGTTGGGAACAGATGCAGAAGGTGAGAAGATCAAGGATCCCATGAGGCTGATTGTTCCCATTCTGCTGGATGCCAATGTCAGTGTGTCCGACAAGATCCGCATCATCCTGCTCTACATCTTCCTTAAGAATGGTCAGATATCCACTGTCATCCTGTTTTTCATGTCAGCTGAAAACCATAGTTTTTATCTCTCTGATCACCTGCAAATGAAAGACAGGCAACCCACTACCAGTCTTTCATTGTTTTATCCTTAGACAGTGTGTTATTATTACAGTTTAATTTTTCATATGTGTATTCATAGGTTTTGATTTATTTTCTTCTGTCAATCCATTCTTTTTTTTCTAAACATGGATGTGCCCATGCGTGTGAATTGCATGTTTGGACTGGGTATTTGTACTGCATGCATTTGTGTGTCTCACTGTGTGTGTCAGGTGTGACTGAGGAGAACCTGTGTAAGCTCCTTCAGCATGCTAACATCCCACCAGAGGACAGTGACATCATTTCCAACATGGCCCACATGGGTGTTCCCATTATCTCTGAGGTGAGCAAATCTGGCCAACAACCTCATCAGGTCATTTAGCATGAAAAAAACAAACAAATAACAAACAAATAAAAGCATTTGGAAATGTTACTACTGCAGCGTCCTGAATCAAAAAGTCTCAATGCTACTAAGATAAGACCACCATTACATATTAATTTATTTAGTCAAAAGAATCAGAATCTCCTTCTCCCTAGCCAATTCCTGCAGCTTATCCAGTGGAACACAGAGGTTTTTCCCATGTCCTGGGTCTGCCCTTGGGGCCTCCTTCTGGTGGGACATGCCTAAAACACCTCACCCAGGAGACTCCAAGGAGGCATCCTTGCCAGATCCCTGAACTACTTTGACTGCCAATCTTGGATGGCTGAATTCCTCACCCTATTGCTAACAAAGAGGCCAGCAGTTCCTGACATTTGTAACTACAGTCTCATTCTTTTCTCATTCACTACCCAGAACTCACGAGGTTAGGGAGGTAGCTCGACTGGTAAATCGAGAGTTTTGCTTTTGTGCTCAGCTCTCTCTTTACCATGATGGACCAATGCTGTGTCCACATCACTACAGCTGTGTTCCCATTTGGACCCTGACTCGCAGTAGGCACTCCACTCTTTTCCAGCTAAGGACCATGGTCTCAGACTTGGAGGTGCTGATTCTCCTTCCAATCACTTCACACTCAACTGCGAACTATCCAGTGAAGTCAACAAAGCCACATCATCTGCAAAAAACAGAGATGAGCTTCTGAGGCCACCAAAGTGCAACCGTCCACCACCTGGCAAAGAAATTTGATCCATAAAAACTGTGAATAAAACTGCTGACAAAGGGCAGCACTGGCAAAGTCCAACACGCACCAGGAACAAGTCCAATTTATTGCTGGCAATGTGGACCAAGCTCCAGGAAAGGTTATGCAGGGACTGAATGGCCCATAGCAATGAGCCAGACACCCTACATTCCCAAAGCATCCCCCACAGGATGAACTCTCCAACACCCTGGCATAGACCTTTTCACAGAGTCTGAATATTGTGATCCTCTGGTAGTTGAAGCTCACCCGCTGGTCCCCCTTCTTAAAAATGAAAACAACCATCTCAGTCTGCCAATCCAGAGGCACTGCTTCAGATATCCACATGACATGTCAGAGGTGTGGGAACCAAGAATGCCCTACAACATCCAGAGCTTTTAGGAAGTCGGGGTAAACCTCGTCCACCTCTTAGGCCTGGCTACCAAGGAGATGTTTAAAGAAGACATGAAACACTACACATATAAAGGCCAATTTACATCAGAATGATGTCAGTACATAACGTTACGTCACCAGATTGGACTTACATTAGTTTATATTAGCTAACTAGTGACAGAACTGATAACTCAGTGGAAAGCAAGGGGACTGAAACTAAAAATATGTTTAACACTAGGTTTACTATCCTGCGCAAATTTGCGTAACTTCCCTAAACCCAATACCCCCTAGAATTACTGGCTTTTTTATTTTCTGGTGCAAGTCCCGAGGTGTTAAGCACCCCTGCTGAGATTTTCACAGGTCGTCAGCTTGTTTCTCCTACAGCTTTTGTTGTGCAAACCACCCATTGTCCTTGAGGCCTGGCACATTTGCATTTGCTCACTCAGAGTTGCTCAGATCCAAGGCAGGCCAAACCTCTGTGTTACAACTTTCAGAAATGCCTGATAGAAATGCTTCAACTTACTCATGAGATTTTGACCACATTTTTTGCGGAAGTCACAACTATACTGAATGCACGACCGTTGTTGCCAGCTGCAAGAAATGCTTGGTAGGGAACAGCTGTTCCCTACCAAGGTTCGTTTCAAAGTTTGAAAGACTTTGAAATAAAACAGACTTGTGTACCCATATATTGTGAATGTCTGTCTTTTGTATGTAGGTTGTAACACAGAGGTTTGGCCTGCCTTGCCAATGTTGCACAAACACACACACACACACACACACACACACACACACACACAGCAAAACTGCATTTATTTGTCCCACAAGTTGAAAATCTGCATTGTCATTGCAAAAAAGTGAACAGAGCACGGTATAGAAAGTGCACTATACAAACATTTTATATATATATACATATTGTATATATATATATATATATATATATACATAGTTATACACACACATACATAGTTATACACACAGACACATCTATATCATATATACACACACACACATATATATATATACATATATATATATGTGTGTGTGTGTGTGCGTGTATATATGATATAGATGTGTCTGTGTGTATAACTAGACTTTATGCATATTATATAAGGTGTGGCTATATAAATATATAAATATATGTACAACTCTGTGTATATATGTTTATGGACAGGCGTGCAGGCAGGTAAGGAAGGAAAGCAGCCTTGCAGGGAAGGAAAAACTTGAATCTCTCATGTTTAGGGGTTGGGGGAGGGTGTGTTTGCACAACAAAAGCAGGAGAACAATGGAGCTGACGACCTGTGAAAATCTCAGCGGGGTGCCAAGAGGTGTTAAGGTCGGGGGGAATTTACGCAAATCTGCGCAGGCCAGTAAATCTAGTAGTAGGGACTTGCACCAGGGAAAAAAGGCTCAGTAATTCTAGTGTTAAGAGAATCACTTTTGTGCTGCCCCTGGCTGCAACAATTAGCTTTATGTTAAAACCAAGGATATGCTGTCCACTTTCACTGTTGGTCTCTTTAGGAGTATTTGGCTCTTCATTGTTTGGTTGGCTGCACTCAAATGGGAAAATCCAGCTGTTTGCTGTAATATTAATTTTTGTAATGGACTTTATGAATGAGGACTGTGTGGACAAGCGCCTGTTTGACTCAGTTTACAGGTGGTTCACCGGAGCGACAAGCTGGAGTTAGAAACTGATTTTTCCTCGTCTGGACTAGTGTACTGAGCGGCGCAATCAGCTTATGATCTTCAGCTTGATGCTTCCTTCACCTCCAGTATCCACCATGTGGTTCGGGGACAAGCATGAAGCTCCTTGCAGCTGCCTCAGCAATGAAGGTGGAGAACATGGTCCCCAGCCTCCCTCAGAACGCTGTTGAAGATCTCTGGAACAGGGTCAGATGTTCCCAGCGCACCTTAACTAAATGTTTGGGTGTGTCGGGTCTGTTCAGCAACCTTCCCTGCCACCTGATTCATCTGGTCAATTGACACCTCAGCTACTCTCTTTATCTGAGTGTAATCACATCACATCAGATCTGTGGCCACATTTATTGTACAAAGTCTCTCAGCCCCACACACTCAGGCTCCTTCCCCATCAGGTCCATGTCCCAATAGCCAACTTTGGTAGCTGAGGATTGGAGCACCAGGGCACACATTGCACCCGACCCCTATGACACCTCCTGTGGGTGGTGGGCCTACAGAAGGGTGTGCAGAATATCCATTTCTCCTTAATTTAAAAAAAGTCAAACTATGATAGCCTTTTATTAGGAGTACCTTGTAGCAAAATATGAACATTTTAAAGAATAGTAATATTTTTTGGCTGAACAAAAGTCATTTTTTTGGTGGTCATGTGTCAACAGTAAAAACACTTCAGTTAAAAAGAGCATTTGTTCACAGGGCACCACCAAGAAAACCAAGAAACCTGATCGCAAGGAACGGATCAGTGAGCAAACCTACCAGCTCTCCAGGTGGACCCCTTTTGTCAAGGATCTCATCGAGGTACTTTCCATGTGCTGTTGCTCTGTGTCATATAACTACAAGCTAATATTGTGGGTTAGTGTTATTAGACACATATCTCTAAAAATTAGAAATACGTTCATCTTATAAAAGCAATATGATAATGATAATAAAGACAATCATTATTATATTATAAATAACAGTATTGATAATGACTAGGAGAGCACTCAGAGTTTGTAGGATTATTTAGGAAACAAATATGTTAAATAGTATTTGGGTTAAAATTGGTACTGGTACATATTGTTGCTACTTGCATGTCTTCCCACAGGATGCAATTGAAGACAAACTTGATCCCAAGCAATACCCGTATATTTCCCAGCGACAAGCATCTGCCAAAGCCAGTGCTCCATCAAGGTGTGTAGTTAAATACAGATTTCAGGTAATACAAAATAAGAAGATGATTGCCACTATCGTTGTTTCAAAGGGTATACGTATACATGTATAAAACTCTCAGGACTTTGGCATAAATATTTGTCTGTTACTCATCATACAGTGCTCGCTATGGTAACTGGCACAAGAACAGGGGCCCTACAGAGGTGAAGACAGGGCCCCGGATAATTGTCTTCATTATTGGAGGCATGACATACAGTGAGATGCGCTGCGTGTATGAGGTCACCCAGGCCAATGGCAAGTGGGAGGCTTTGATTGGTGAGTTAATTTGACTGAGAATACTTATAGGAGAATTGGGTAATCTGTTAAAGGGCGATGCACATATTTTATACAGGTGAATTGGTTTGCTCAACACAAAGAGTACTACTCAGCCTGTACAGATTTTTTAGCCCTCCACCATAAATAACTGATGGAGTATCGCTGTCACCCCTATAACTGAACTTAGAACGAGGTGATTTCGAAATTCATGCCACAGCTGCATCTTCTAGAAATCTTAGATTAGTTTGAATCTCACTAATCTCCACCTCAAGGTCAGAGGTCAAGTTTTCTCAGAATCTTGTGAATGTGAAGAAGTAAGTAATTTAGGATTTTGAAATCCGTACCATAGGTGAATCTACTATGAGGCTGACAGCAAGCACTGGACAAAATACACTTTACAGTATTTTTAAAACTCTTGCAACTCATGTTTATCAAAAGAGATCTGATCAGATCCAGGCTCTGCTGTGTCCGTGACTGTCCTCTGAATCTCAAAAATCATCTGGGTGTTTAGTGTAGAAACACTGACTTCTGTGGACAGTAGAGCTGGGCGATAGAACGATAACAATATGTATTGCGAAATAACTTTTTCTCGATAGAAAAATTAAACTATTGCGATAGGCCTCATCTCTCTTGTCCTCTTAAAAAAAAAAAGAACAGCCAATCCAAATTAAGTAGCGCAGAGCCGAACCAATCACAGCCGCAGCGTCACGTCACGTGACTTGTTACGTACAGCACAAGCGCCAAGGCGCACATGTGTATTTGTTTTTGCAGCCGTGCAGCCCGGGTAATGAAGGAAATGAATTTGCCGACTAGAGAAAAATCAACTGAGAGCTTGAGCGAAGGTTACCGAAGAAAAAACAGATAATGGTTCCAATTCCGGAGAGCTTGTCGAACGGAAGGGCCACAGAAGTTCCGTAGTGTGAAGGTATTTCGGCTATTTCAAGTCTGACAAAAAACAGAGTAGCGCGCACTGTAAATTGTGCCGAAAGCAAGTCTGGAAATACAATAAAGCGGTGCATGCTCAATCTCTGACTGAAAGCGCTAATTCGTCATTCGGCTTTTGTCAGACTAAAGTAACTGTTAAAACTGTTTGAAAAGCTAAGCTATACAACAAGGAGAGATTGAGAATTTCCTTTTAGTTCTCAGTTTATTTGATATTGACAAAAGTTAGTCAATTTTGTCTGTTCTTCTGTAAAACGACCTAAGATTTATTTTTAGAATTAATATTTTGTTTCTAAGTGGAATTGACAATTTAGTGGTCTGTTTTGTTTGTTCTATTTTGAAACTTAAACGCTTTAGCGGCTGCCTTTTGTGTAGTTTGCAATATTTGCCTTTATTTATCTGAAACTGAAGTCTCATGTTCCTTAAGTACATCTACCCTGTTGAACTTATTATGGGAAATAAATATTTTAATTAAAACAAGCTGCTAATTATTTCACATTTTACTTGTGAGCAACGGCACATTTAAATCTTACAAATATAGTTATTTGGCTTATATCGTGATATATATCGTTATCGCCTGAAATGAAAAAAACATATCGCGATATGAAAAAATCTTATATCGCCCAGCTCTAGTGGACAGTCTAGCATTTGTAACTTTTCAGTAAAACCTTTGCAGAGTATTTGTCTGTGTCTCACATTATTAACAAGCTTTCACCCAGCGCTTGCTGAGTTTTGAGAATTTTGTTTCCTGTAGGTTCCACCCACATCCTCACCCCGCCAAAGTATCTAAAGGAACTACAACACCCAGACTTCTTGGACCCCAATGCCCCACCAGAGGGCGCTGAGGAGCCTCCTGTATAATAAAAGAACATCTGGAAGTAAATATTGAATGCCATTTTGTTCTTTGTCTACCCTTGTTCCCCACATCATGCCAGTGGTTTTCACAAACAGTCAGAATCTGTGTGTGTCAGTGTTTTAATAAATCGTCCTGCAGGTGAACTCGACTGTCACAGAAATCCTATTCCTACTGGAATTCTGCCATTCCTTGTGTTGGATAGCTGTCTGAGGCAGGACTGTGTTCTGGTTGTAAAATGGCACAGGTTATCTACAACATTTCATACCATGCAATCTTTGAAAACTGCATTTTGTTCTAGCGATAACATAGCATAACATTGTTGAAAAACATTTATACATTTTAAAGTCATAGCACCTGTCAGTTACAACAAAGTGATCTTCTACATAACACATACAAGGACCCAACACCTCCAGTAACACTGTGAGGAATCTTGGTGCCGATTTTGACCAGGACATGTCCTGTAGTCTGCATATTAGATAAATATGTAGGACTGCTCTCTTGCATTTGTGCAGTATCTTCATTCATTTGACTTCTTTTTATTTTATTCTGATCATTTTGCATCCTCACCTCCATAAATCTCCATATCCTGTACATGTGTTAAAAACCATAAACTATAGTATTACATGATGCTCAATCATCCTTTCACTCTTGATCCAGTAACGACAGCTTACAGTGCATCCAGTAACTATTCGGAGTCCGGATTTTGTCATGTTACGACCTTATTCTAAAATGGATTAAATTCATTTTTCCCTTCATAATTTTACACACTATCCCAAAACAACGAAGGACAATGGTTTGCTTGAAATTTTTTGCAAATGTATTAAAAATAAACAAAAATATAACATCTAATTAAGTATTTACAGCCTTTGTCATAACACACAAAACTGAGCTCAGGTGCATCTGGTTTCCTCCAGTCATCTGTCAGATGTTTCTACAACATGTTTGGAGTCTACCTGTGGTAAATTCAGTTGATTGGACAGCACCAACACTGGTCTGTATAAGATCCCATAGTTGAGAGTGCAGAGCACAAACCACACCATGAAGTTCAAGGAGTTGTCTGTAGACCTCCAAGACTGGATTGTATCGAGGCACAGATCTGGGGAAGCGTACGGAAACATTTCTGCAGCTTTGAAGATCCCAGTGAGCACAGCGGCCTCAATAATCCATAAATGGAAGAAGTTTGAAACACTTGGACTCTTCGTAGAGCTCGACACCCAGACAGTTTGAGCAGTCGGTGTAGAAGGGCCTTTGTCAGAGTGATCATCAGTTCTTGGTCACCTCCCAGACTGAGCTCCAGCATTGCTCTGTGGAGAGAGGAGAACCTTTCAGAAGGACAACCATTTCTGCAGCACTCTATTAATCAGACTTTTATGATAGTGTCCAGTTGGAAGCCACTCTTCAGTAAAATGGCCCGACAGCCCTCCTAGAGCTTGCAAAAAGGCAACCAAGGACTAAGACCACAGGAAACAAAATTATCTGATCTGATGAAACAAAGATTTAACTCTCTGGCCTGAATGCCAAGAGTCATATCTGAAGGAAACCAGGCACTGTTCATCTGGCCATTACCATCCTACAGAGCAGCATGGTGAGGCCAACATTATGCTGTGGAGATGTTTTTGGCAGCAGGAACTGGGAGACTAGTCATGGTCAAGGGAAAGATGAATGCAGGACAACAGAGACACCCAGAGCACAGACTTGAATCTGATTGAACAGCTGATCTAAAAATGGACGATCCTCATCTAATCCGATTAAAGTGAAGAGGTTCTGCAAAAAAGAATAGGGGAAACTCCCCAAAAATAGGTGATCCAAGTTTGTAACATCAAGCTCATAGACTTTAGGCTGTAATTGTTTAAAGTTTCAAGCAAACCTTTTTTACTTTGTCATTATGGGGTGAGGGGTTATTTTAAGGTGAGAAATGAAGTTAATACATTTACATTTCCTCCATGAGTACTTTTATGACTACACATTTTACAATTTTACGTTTATATATATACACACTGCATATCTTTTCAAGGCAGGTGATTATACTGTGTATCACATGTTCTCTGAATCCACCGTTATACAGGGTTATATAAGCTGGGTAGTCCTATGAAAGCTACAGCAGCCACATAACAAAGTCTGAAAATACAAAAAGTACCACAATCATAGCAAGCTGTGTAAGTAGTTAGTTACACTCACTGGATATGTTATTAGGAGCACCTTGCCAGTTAGATGCTTTATTTTGTTAGATAAAAAACCTTCAATGTTAGACTCTTGTAAATATGAAAATAAAAATCTGTCAAGTAGAATTGTCTGCACATTGCACTACCTATACAAATAAATTTGTCCATAAAACAAAACAGAAATGTAACCACCTAACATCCTCTGAGGAAGTAATTACATAGACAACAACTCTAATGAGAAGATGATGATGTGAGGTGGTGGGAAATGAAGTCTGGTGGTTAATAGAACAAATGTAGGGCATGCAGTCAGTGTTTAAATATTTAATCAGCTTGGTGTCAGCAATACTGCACCATTTATCCTGCAACATGTAATAAACTGAAACAAAACAGCACCACCAGAAAAAAACAGAAGCTGAAGCAAAAACTGACAAATTAATGGTGAAGTTCAGCAGGGTTTAAAAAACACTTTTCAAACTGCAGAATTTCAAAAATAACATTTTATTTTATGTGCTCTGTAACATATTTATATTCACAGCTATTACTTTTGAACAGGCGGATATGCTAAATGAATATTTCCAGTTTATCATAATGTGTATTCATCTTTTTTTTAGCCTTGGCCTACCCAGAAGACATCCTTGTACTGTTAAAAGCAGAGAGGATGTCTCTGTGCTTTCGAGGTTGATCTACCATTCAGAGTTTTGTTTGTGAGGAGATTTAAAATTCTGAATTTAACAATGAGCCACTGAAGAAAAAGAAAAAGTTCTTTCTTTTCCCTGAAGGCTTGAGCAAACAGAGTGGTCATACATCATCTTGTGTCTTTCAGAGTCAACTGAAACCTTTACTCCTTCTCACCTTTTAAAAACCCTCAAAGACTTGGAGAAAGAAGAACAGACCACTGCCTGTAGAACTCCTTCATAGCATACTCTTACTCTAGATTCCCCACCCACTCACACATCAGGGCCAAACTATATATACATGTATACAAATCAGTTGTTAAAACTCCAAACATGGAAATTGCTAATCACGACTTACTGGGAAAGCTGGGATCTTTGTTGCTGTTAACTCTGTATTGTGGGATTATATTTGTTCATCAAAAAAATAACAGCTGTATGAGATGCATTATTTTTTATTTGCTTCACAGTTATAATGGAGCACAATCTGTGCCATGCTCACACAACAGAGTATGGCACTTCTCATCTAAAGTAGTGCTTTTCATGTAGTGGATACCATGTCATATTGTAAAAATCATTAGCTTTATAATTTATAATGTCTGACCTGGAAGCCGCCAACATAAATGTAGCTGTATCTCCATCATTTACTACTCAAGTAGATGTGATAGTGATTGTTTGTTGTACACTGAGTATCATTTTTCCTTTTATTTGACCTTTTATTTGTTTTTATTTTATAGTAGTTCTGTACGACTAGTTATCAATTGCTGTTTGAAAAGAGATTGCAGTGTTATCACAAGTTTGTACTTTGTCCTCATGAATAAACAGTACTTGCTTCAGGTTGTGTGTTCAACTAATAAAGTGACTTCCATTAATCTCTCCTCTCTCTGTGAGTTTCAGGGATTAAAAGACAGCACATGTGCTGTACATGTGCTGTACATGAACAGGACTGTGCAAATGTTTTAGGCAGGTATGGGAAAATGCTGTAAACACAGAATGCTTTCAGAAATATAAATGCTTGTTTATTGGCCCCAAATGTATTATGCAGCAGGTTGACCACAAACACACAGCAAAGGTCATTAAGAACTAGAAAGTGCATTTTCATCATGAAACTTAAACTGGAACTGAAGAAAAAGTATAATAGATATTGAAAAGATAAATACAAGTTGGATAGTTGAATGTCTTGTCTTCGTTTTAAAGTTTGAATGGTGGCTCTACGTCAATGTATGTGGAAGTAGTAGGAGTTTAAAAATGAGTAAGTTGAATGATGATTTGAAGGGTCTCCCCATTGAAATACATGGGAAATTTTTGTTGAAAAAAGTTGAATAATTTTAAAAATATAAATGTTAAAAATGAGAAAAATAGAAGCAGTCGTGTCCAAAAGAAGAGGAATCTAACGGTGTTTGAATGGTTTTTCTAAGTTGAACGGTTTTGAAGGAGTAGGACTACAAAAAACGTACGGAATATATAATAAAATATAACTAGAAAGTGCATTTTCTGAAGAAACTGCAGTGTGAATGCTTGAATCTGAATGTATGCACTGAAATGAATTAATTGCTGAATTTTAAGTTAAAAATGTTGAATGAGATGAAAAATACAGAAATTTGCACCTGAAAAAAAAAGTGCTGAACTGCTAAAAGCTGACAACCACAGAGAAGAAGTTGGAAAATAGCTGAAAATGTTTTAATTGTAAATTAGAAAAACCTAAGAAATGAGAAAAGAAAATTTAGAGTCAGAAAACATCTGAATGAATATTAAAAGTTCATAATCTTTGAATCACTGAATGACTAAAATGTGATCCCTCCACTTGGATCCACACAGTTTTAAAGGTTTACATCTCTGAGCTTGGAAAGACACGCTGTTGGAAAGAGAAGAACGATGGCGACGTTTTGAGGGTAAAATGATGGCTGTAGAGCAAACACTGTGGACACAGCAGCAGTTGAAAGAGAAGTGTTTAAGATGAATCTTGGCACAGTGAGAGACAGAGCTCGTTAAGCAGGCAGGTGTGAGCCTGGTTGCTATAGTGACTGCACCCAGTGGCTCCATACACACGCACAGAGACATGCACCTCACTTTTGCTGCTTAAAATGAACAGAAAAGTCAGCCCCAAACAAATCGCTCCCAAATGAAAAGTACAAGTCGTATTGACAAAATTCTTTCACTGTGAGCGTCAGCAATGTCCAGTCTACCTAATTCTCAGTTTTCATGCCTGTGGAGTTTATTATATGGACATGGTGACAGTGTAAAGACAGGCTGCTCTTCTGATTTTCAAAGGAACTTTCTGAGCCATTTTAACATTGGAGTCTATGGAGGAGTTGGAGGGAGGAGGCTGTGCATTGGTGACATTTATGAAAGAACCATAACACCTAGTACAATAGTAAACACATTGGGTGAAAGAGGACAGCGATGGCTAGGTTTTGAGGGTAAAATCATACCTGTAGAGCAAACACCGTGGACACAGCAGCAGTTTTAAAAAAGATTTTAAGATTAATATTTTTGCTCCTCTCACTCTAGCAGTTGAGCTGTCTCACTCTAGCCCCAACATTCCGTCCCATACACACCCATTATAAACTCTGAAACGGCTGAAAAAACAGCATGAAACTTAAACTGGAACTGAAGAAAAAGTATAATAGATATTGAAAAGATAAATACAAGTTGAATAGTTGAATGTCTTGTCTTCGTTTTAAAGTTTGAATGGTGGCTCTATGTCAACGTATGTGGAAGTAGATACAGTTTAAAAATGAGTAAGTTGAAGGAGAATTTGAAGGGTCTCTCCATTGAAATACATGGGAAATTTTTGTTGAAAAAAGTTGAATAAAATTAAAAATATAAATGTTAAAAATGAGAAAAAAGAAGCACACCATTCCAAAAGAAGAGGAATCTAACGGTGTTTGAATGGTTTTTCTAAGTTGAACGGTTTTGAAGGAGATAGTCGGCGAAAAACGTACGGAATAGGAAATAATAACTAGAAAGTGCATTTTCTGAAGAAACTGCAGTGTGAATGCTTGAATCTGAATGTATGCACTGAAATGAATTAATTGCTGAATTTTAAGTGAAAAATAAAAATGTTGAATGAGCTGGAAAATACAGAGTTTTTAACCTGAAAACAAAAGTGCAGAACTTTTGAAAGCTGATGTTCACACAAAAGAAGTTGGAAAATAGCTGAAAAGTTTTTAAATTAAAATTTGGAAAACCTAAGAAATGAGAACAGAAAATTTAGAGTCAGAAAACATCTGAATGAATATTAAAAGTTCATATTCTTTGAATCACTGAATGACTAAAGTGTAATCCCTCCACTTGGATCCACACACTTTTAAAGGTTTACATCTGTGAGCTTTGAAAGACATGCTGTTGGAAAGAGAACAACGATGGCTTCGTTTTGAGGGTAAAATGATGGCTGTAGAGCAAACACTGTGGACACAGCAGCAGTTGAAAGAGAAGTGTTTAAGATGAATATTGGCAGAGTGAGAGACAGAGCTCGTTAGGCAGGCAGGCAGGTGTGAGCCTGGTTGCTATAGTGACTGCACCCACTGGCTCCATACACACGCGCACAGACATGCACCTCACTTTTGCTGCTTAAAATGAACAGAAAAGTCAGGTCGAAACAAATTGCTCCCAAATGAAAAGTACAGGTCCTATTGACAAAATTCTTTCACCGTGAGCGACAGCAATGTCCAGTCTACCTAATTCTCAGTTTTCATGCTTGTGGAGTTTATTATATGGACGTGGTGACAGTGTAAAGACAGCCTGTACTTCTGGTTTTCAAACGAACCTTCTGAGCCATTTTAACATTAGAGTCTATGGAGGAGTTGGAGGGAGGAGGCTGTGCATTTGTGACATTTATGAAAGAACCATAACACCTAGTACAATAGTAAACACATTGGATGAAAGAGGACAGCGATGGCTACGTTTTGAGGGTAAAATCATACCTGTAGACCAAACACCGTGGACACAGCAGCAGTTTTAAAAAAGATTTTAAGATTAATTTTTTTGCTCCTCTCACTCTAGCAGTTCAGCTGTCTCACTCTAGCCCCAACATTCCGTCCCATACACACCCATTATAAACTCTGAAACGGCTGAAAAAACATCATGAAACTTAAACTGGAACTGAAGAAAAAGTATAATAGATATTGAAAAGATAAATACAAGTTGAATAGTTGAATGTCTTGTCTTCGTTTTAAAGTTTGAATGGTGGCTCTATGTCAACGTATGTTGAAGTAGATACAGTTTGAAAATGAGTAAGTTGAATGAGGATTTGAAGGGTCCCCATTGAAATACATGGAAATTTTGTTGAAAAAAGTTGAATAAAATTAAAAATATAATGTTAAAAATGAGAAAAATAGAAGCACACCATTCCAAAAGAAGAGGAATCTAACGGTGTTTGAATGGTTTTCTAAGTTGAACGGTTTGAAGGAGATAGTCGGCGAAAAACGTACGGAATAGAAATAATAATAACTAGAAAGTGCATTTTCTGAAGAAACTGCAGTGTGAATGCTTGAATCTGAATGTATTCACTGAAATAAATTAATTGCTGAATTCTGACTTAAAAATTCTGAATGAGATGAAAAATAGAGAAATTTTCGCCTGAAAATAAAAGTGCTGAACTGCTAAAAGCTAAAATCCACAGAGAAGAAGTTGGAAAAGAGCTGAAAATGTTTTAAATGTAAATTAGAAAAACCTAAGTAATGAGAAAAGAAAATTTAGAGTCAGAAAACATCTGAATGAATATTAAAAGTTCATATTCTTTGAATCACTGAATGACTGAAATGTGTGATCCCTCCACTTGGATCCACACAGTTTAAAAAGTTTATATTTCTGAGCTTTGAAAGACATGCTGTTGGAAAGAGAAGATCGATGGCGACGTTTTGAGGTAAAATGATGGCTGTAGGGCAAACACTGTGGACACAGCAGCAGTTGAAAGAGAAGTGTTTAAAATGAATCTTGGCACAGTGAGAGAGAGAGCTGTTAAGCAGGCAGGTGTGAGCCTGGTTGCTATAGTGACTGCACCCAATGGCCCATACACACGCAGACATGCACCTCACTTTGCTGCTTAAAATGAACAGAAAAGTCAGGCCGAAACAAATCGCTCCCAAATGAAAAGTATAGGTCGTATGACAAAATTCTTTCACCGTGAGCGGCAGCAATGTCTAGTCTACTTAATCTCAGTTTTCATGCCTGTGGAGTTTATTATATGGACTGGTGACAGTGTAAAGACAGCCTGCTCTTCTGATTTTCAAAGGAACTTTCTGAGCCATTTAACATTGGAGTCTATGGAGGATTGGAGGAGGAGGCTGTGCATTGGTGACATTTATGAAAGAACCATAACACTTAGCACAATAGTAAACACATTGGATGAAAGAGGACAGCGATGGCTACGTTTTGAGGGTAAAATCATACTGTAGAGCAAACGCTGCGGACACAGCAGCAGTTTTAAAAAATATTTCAGATTAATTTTTCGCTCCTCTACTCTAGCAGTTGAGCTGTCTCACTCTAGCCCCAACATTCCGTCCCATACACACCCATTATAAACTCTGAAATGGCTGAAAAAACATCATGAAACTTAACTGGAACTGAAGAAAAGTATAACAGATATTGAAAAGATAAATACAGTTGAATAGTTGAATGTCTTGTCTTCGTTTTAAAGTTTGAATGGTGGCTCTATGTCAACGTATGTTGAAGTAGATACAGTTTGAAATGAGTAAGTTGAATGAGGATTGAAGGGTCTCCCCATTGAAATACATGGGAAATTTTTGTTGAAAAAGTTGAATAAAATTAAAATATAAATGTTAAAATGAGAAAAATAGAAGCACACATTCCAAAAAGAGGAATCTAACGTGTTTGAATGGTTTTTCTAAGTTGAACGTTTGAAGGAGATAGTCGGCGAAAAACGTACGGAATAGGAAATAATAATAATAATAACTAAAAGTGCATTTCTGAAGAAACTGCAGTGTGAATGCTTGAATCTGAATGTATGCACTGAAATGAATTAATTGCTGAATTTTAAGTTAAAAATGTTGAATGAGCTGGAAAATACAGAGTTTTAACCTGAAAACAAAGTGCAGAACTTTTGAAAGCTGACAAGCACAGAGAAGAAGTTGGAAATAGCTGAAAAGTTTTTAAATTAAAATTTGGAAAACCTAAGAAATGAGAACAGAAATTTAGAGTCAGAAAACATCGATATGAATATTAAAAGTTCATATTCTTGAATCACTGAATGACTAGAATGTGATCCCTCCACTTGGATCCACACAGTTTTAAAACTTTACATCTCTGAGCTTTGAAAGACACTGTGTTGTAAAGAGAACAACGATGGCTTCGTTTGAGGGTAAAATGATTGCTGTAGAGCAAACACTGTGACACAGCAGCAGTTGAAGAGAAGTGTTTAAGATAATCTTGGCACAGTGAGAGACAGAGCTCGTTAGGCAGGCAGTGTGAGCCTGGTTGCTATAGTGACTGCACCCACTGGCTCCATACACACGCGCACAGACATGCGCCTCACTTTTGCTGCTTAAATGAACAGAAAAGTCAGGTCGAAACAAATCGCTCCCAAATGAAAGTACAGGTCTATTGACAAATTCTTTCACCGTGAGCGACAGCAATGTCCAGTCTACCTAATTCTCAGTTTCATGCTGTGGAGTTATTATATGGATGTGGTGACAGTGTAAAGACAGCCTGTACTTCTGATTTTCAAACGAACCTTCTGAGCCATTTTAACATTAGAGTCTATGGAGGAGTTGGAGGGAGGAGCTGTGCTTTGGTGACATTTATGAAAGAACCATAACACCTAGTACAATAGTAAACACATTGGATGAAAGAGGACAGCGATGGCTACGTTTTGAGGGTAAAATCATACCTGTAGAGCAAACACCGTGGACACAGCAGCAGTTTTAAAAAAGATTTTCAGATTAATTTTTTGCTCCTCTCACTCTAGCAGTTCAGCTGTCTCACTCTAGCCCCAACATTCCGTCCCATACACACCCATTATAAACTCTGAAACGGCTGAAAAAACATCATGAAACTTAAACTGGAACTGAAGAAAAAGTATAACAGATATTGAAAAGATAAATACAAGTTGAATAGTTGAATGTCTTGTCTTCGTTTTAAAGTTTGAATGGTGGCTCTATGTCAACGTATGTGAAGTAGATACAGTTTGAAAATGAGTAAGTTGAATGAGGATTTGAAGGGTATCCCCATTGAAATACATGGGAAATTTTTGTTGAAAAAGTTGAATAAAATTAAAAATATAAATGTAAAAATGAGAAAATAGAAGCACACCATTCCAAAGAAGAGGAATCTAACGGTGTTTGAATGGTTTTCTAAGTTGAACGGTTTTGAAGGAGATAGTCGGCGAAAAACGTACGGAATAGGAATAATAATAAAAAAGATTAGAAGAACAATACTGTGAAGCTTACAAGCATTCACACTAACTAGAAAGTGCATTTTCTGAAGAAACTGCAGTGTGAATGCTTGAATCTGAATGTATGCACTGAAATCAATTAATTGCTGAATTTTAGTAAAAATAAAATTTGAATGAGCTGGAAAATACAGAGTTTTAACCTGAAAACAAAAGTGCAGAACTTTGAAAGCTGATGTTCACACAGAAGAAGTTGGAAATAGCTGAAAGTTTTTAAATTAAATTTGAAAACCTAAGAATGAGAACAGAAATTTAGAGTCAGAAACATCTGAATGAATATTAAAGTTCATATTCTTGAATCACTGATGACTAAAGTGTAATCCCTCCACTTGGATCCACACACTTTTAAAGTTTACATCTCTGAGCTTTGAAAGACATGCTGTTGGAAAGAGAACAACGATGGCTCGTTTTGAGGGTAAAATGATGGCTGTAGAGCAAACACTGTGGACACAGCAGCAGTTGAAAGAGAAGTGTTTAAGATGAATCTTGGCAGAGTGAGAGAGAGCTCGTTAGGAGGCAGGCAGGTGTGAGCCTGGTTGCTATAGTGACTGCACCCACTGGCTCCATACACACGCGCACAGACATGCACCTCACTTTTGCTGCTTAAAATGAACAGAAAGTCAGGTCGAACAAATTGCTCCAAATGAAAAGTACAGGTCCTATTGACAAAATTCTTTCACCGTGAGCGACAGCAATGTCCAGTCTACCTAATTCTCAGTTTTCATGCTTGTGGAGTTTATTATATGGACGTGGTACAGTGTAAAGACAGCCTGTACTTCTGGTTTTCAAACGAACCTTCTGAGCCATTTAACATTAGAGTCTATGGAGGAGTTGGAGGGAGGAGGCTGTGCATTGGTGACATTTATGAAAGAACCATAACACCTAGTACAATAGTAAACACATTGGATGAAAGAGGACAGCGATGGCTACGTTTTGAGGGTAAAATCATACCTGTAGACCAAACACCGTGGACACAGCAGCAGTTTAAAAAAGATTTCAGATTAATTTTTTGCTCCTCTCACTCTAGCAGTTCAGCTGTCTCACCTAGCCCCAACATTCCGTCCCATACACACCCATTATAACTCTGAAACGGCTGAAAAAACATCATGAACTTAAACTGGAACTGAAGAAAAGTATAACAGATATTGAAAGATAAATACAAGTTGAATAGTTGAATGTCTTGTCTTCGTTTTAAGTTTGAATGGTGGCTCTATTCACGTATGTTGAAGTAGATACAGTTTGAAAATGAGTAAGTTGAATGAGGATTTGAAGGGTCTCCCCATTGAAATACATGGGAAATTTTTGTTGAAAAAAGTTGAATAAAATAAAATATAAATGTTAAAAATGAGAAAAATAAAGCACACCATTCCAAAGAAGAGGAATCTAACGGTGTTTGAATGGTTTTTCTAAGTTGAACGGTTTTGAAGGAGATAGTGCAAAAACGTACGGAATAGAAATAATAATAATAAAGATTAGAAGAACAATACTGTGAATGCTTTAC